>NC_000072.6:36057811-36415311 GCF_000001635.26 Mus musculus | reverse complement strand
TTGCTCTTCACTTTAGGAGCTCATTTATTACAAATCTGCTTTTGTTTGCTCCAACCTGGTGATTGTACTTCTTAAAGGGATCCAGTGTGAGAACTATTGAGAATAAGCATGTGTTGAAAATAAATTGAGTATGTATATCAGTCACAGTTTTCTACTAATAGACTAATAGACTAAAATCTGGATTTTACCAACTTCAGGTGAGTATTAGAAAAACAAAAACAAAACTACATCTAGCTGAACATGAACAGATATTTGTTTTTTGTCATCAGTCACTGAATTCATTATAATAAATATTTTCAGAATTGAGAGTTCATCTTGGAAGATTATGTGTTACCAATGATCTAAACATGATTTAAAGTATATAATGAGATGTATAGTTATATTCAAACACTACACTGTTCTATAGAGAGGTCTTTAGCATCTGAATTTGAGGAATTTCCAGATTTATCATCTGAAGACACTGAAAGATGTAAAGTTTGACTGTAATTCTCCTCTTAGATACACACACAGTATCATCAAAATCACCTTTTGATAACTGAACTAATTATTCTTCATATGGAAACTTAACTGTTCCAGTTTACCAGCACTACCTACCAACACACCCAATCATGCAAGCCAGTCTGTTCTGCTCTTTATTGTTTCTCTACTTTTTTCTCCTTATTACATGCACTGAAATTAACTTGGTTTGGAAGCCATCAGCCTACATAACAGAAGTTTCTTTTCATTTTATTCTTCTCTCATACAATATACCCCACCCACAGCCTCACCTCCCCTTCCAACACTTCCCCCATCTCCCCTATCCCTGAGATCCACTATTCCTCCATTGTCCTTTAGAAAGGAGCAGATCTCCCAGTAACCAAATATGGAATAACATAATGTTGTAAGACTATGCATAAGCTCTTATATCAAGCCAGAATGAGGCAACCCAAAAGAAAAAAAGGGGTCCTAAAAGAGTCAGAGATACTTCCTCTCCCACTGTTAGGAATCCCACAAAAACACACCAGCCAAACAACCACAACATATATACAGTTTCTTATCTGTGCCACCCTTTTCATTCTCTCAACTAGCCAAATTATGTAGCAGTCATAAGTCAGGGTCATTTTGCATAATCATAACCCAGTCACATTTTTATCCTGATTACTGCTTAGTAATATTTCACTAACCCAAACTCAGTCTTGCTGAGGTTTCACTTGAGACTCTAGATAACCTGTCATTGCCAACCTATGCATCCATGTCACTCCTACATCCTGCAACCCATCATCCTTGGCTATAATCGCACTCCCCACATTAAATGTGGAAATACCATTAGTGTTCTTCCTTTGTGATTCTCTCATGAGATTGCGTGATCATAATGACATTCTTGTGTGCTTTTACTTTTGCCAACAATTACTATGATGGTAAAACTTCAATTACACATATGAACACATATACACCATGCAAGGTAGTCCTTGAAAGTAATGGGACTTTATTTCATTTTTATTTGAATGGGCTCACATTTTAGTGAAGAATCACAGCCAGGATAGCACTGCGTTCTTTCTAGAAAACTTATCCTCAAGAATAAGGAAACTGTTGCCTGAAGACACATTGAAAAAATTAATTAAGTTCCTGTCCTAGACTCATGTCAAACCATGAAAATACAACTTATTCTAACCTTCACCACCAATGAGTTGTGTTCCACATGTCAAGGGCCTGTAGGATCAATCTTTTCTTTGTAATAGAGTACTGAGATGAGTTTTCAAGCAGCTCCAATGGATATATCATGTCTTTTAAAGGTTTTCTACTATAGCACTTTACAGTTCAGAAGGGAACATTAATGCCAATTTAAATATATTGTTTCTTTGAATAAGTCATCTACTGTTTTATTTAGTAGCAATTTTGCCAGTTAAGTGGTTTGTTTATTTCTTGTTTTATCTATAAAACATCTATATAATTCATTACACAACTGAAGCCCTTGGCTATAGGAAACATAGAATATGTAAAAGGAGAACTATGTTCCACAAAGACAGACATGATAGATGCTTATAATCCCAGATTCAGGATGTTGAGGCAGAAGAATCAAGGCACTGAGTTCCATCAAGGCTATATTAAAAGTTTATAGCCAGTATGGTTTATATGGCGATATCCTGTTTTGAGAAATAAGCAAACACATTGAAATTCTATGTTCAGAAAGTCCTCCTTATATTGGCAAAGTGGCAACTGTTTCAGAAGGCAAATCAATAGGGAGAAGTTGACCTGTATAACTATCACATCTGCATCATATATTACCTATCTGACCAAGTAAGGGTATAAGGAGATGTCCCATTATTTCAAGTCAGCACCATTTTCATCTACCAATGAGAAGATATCATTGTTGTAATACAGAAAAAATTAGACTCTTTACTGAGACCTTCAAGTATGGTGGGACCTAATGAAAAGATAACACTAGTTTCCTGCTTTTCAGTTAACTGTATAGAACTTCTGTTCTTACCCTTAATCTAAATAGAAGCAGCCCAGCAAAGAACACTGGTTGACACCACTATTGATAGAGCAGAAAAGAAGAGAGATCCATGGGTGTTGAGCAGGAGGAACCCATGGAGGAAATGAAAACTTCAGTACCAGGATAGCAGAAGAGATAGACATTTGTGTTTTGTAGGAAAGAGAATAAAGGTGACATAATCTTTAACCTTCCTTCACTGTAATAACTATAGTAAGAGTGCCTTCATATGCTTCCTATGTCACTATCATCGTTAACTATTTTCAAACAGGTATTCCTTTCTCTCCCCTTAGGTTTTAGCTTGTTATCATACAGGGGTAAAAGTAAATAAATTTGACACTGACTGCATGAATGCTTTTTTAATAGACTTAGACTAAATGTTCATAGATAGATAGATAGAT
Organism: Mus musculus; assembly: GCF_000001635.26. Lineage (NCBI taxonomy): Eukaryota > Metazoa > Chordata > Mammalia > Rodentia > Muridae > Mus > Mus musculus. The sequence goes on along the minus strand of NC_000072.6, from coordinate 36,412,437 downwards.
AGATAGATAGATAGATAGATAGATAGATAGATAGATAGGAGAATATGTGATATGTATTGCACACATAAGAGGGCCTCTTAGAACAAATATAATCTTATTGTAGATTTACAATTGTTGTGCTTCTTATTGAAAATTAATCTTATTTTTCCCTCTTAACATACACTCTCATTCCACATATCAAACAAAGCAAAATAGATAAATTATATTAAATAAATTAAATTAAATATAACTTAGCAACCCTCAGTGATTTAGGCAATAGGTAAATACTCATAAATAGAAATGATTACCAGAAATACCCAGAGTATATGCCTTTTCCTTCATCTTTCAATTTCAATTCTCATTTTTCTTCTATTGGTTCATTCCTTTAACCAGTTCTATTATCTATCAGGTACCAGAGACCAATCTCCATTGGTAAGTTAGTTGTTGTTTCTACCTTCTCTCTGATTAACAAAACATAAACTGAAAATCAGTGAAAGGATTGCAAAAATTCTAGGAAGGAAGCAACAAAATGCTAATACATAAGACAATCCTATTAAAAAGTAAATTTTCATTAATTTTGAGGTTTTATACATTATGCTTTGATCATATTCATCTCCTGACTTCTAGATCCACCCCTACTTCACTGACATTCAACTTCATTTAGTCTTTATTTCCTTTTATAAAGTAAATAATCAGACCCCAATTTTTACTGCCCATGTTCTACTCGGTATGGGGCTATCCACTGGAGTGGTCAAACTTACCAGAGCCACATCCTTAAAACTAATTCTCCCTCCCCCTAAAGCCACCATCAGCTCTTAGGTTTGGGCTGGAAACCCATGAATCTCTTCCTACTGAATGCTAGACTATTAACTGTTCCAATCCCATTTTACTTTAGAGTCATATAGAGGCATTTTGACAAGTGGCAGATAATCCATCTTAATGATAAGAGGGCTTTCATCATGAAGTACCCCTCAACCCATGATTCATGATCATCATTTTGGAGGTCCACAGGGATCACCTAAGACCACCAGAAAACATAGCTATGCACATTAAGATTCATAGCAGTCACAAAATTAAAGTTATAAACTCATAACAAAAAATAACTTCTGGCTGTGGGTCACCACAACATGAAGAACTATATTAAAGGATCGTAGCATTAGGGAGGGTTAACCACTGTTCTGCATGAGAGAACACAATACCCACATCATGAAAACCTCTAAGCAGAAGAAAGCAAGAAAGGCTTATTGTGTCCAAGAAAGTTTAAATCAAAGATGTGTGGCTAAAATCACATTGAAGCAGCAGCAAATTAAGATAGTCATCATGAGATGTAAGAAATTCTCTGCTAATCCAGAGGACCGTGGTACAGTTTATGTTGAGAGAAGGCAGTGAAAACTCCCAATGTGAGCCACAGCATACAGGCCCTCAGTTCAAAACCATTTGTGATGAGCTACATGGATAACATTGTCCCCTGTCTTTCTATAACCACACATTATTCATGGTAAAACCAGGAGAGGAACAAAGACTGAAAGGTGTCCTGTGAGATGTCTGGCCAGTAAGCCTCAAAGCTGCCAATTGCACCTAAAACATCTGTCATAGGGAACCGCCGCGGAGTCCAGGAGAGAGAAAGGGCAACTACATTTGTTTTAGCACCTGAATATGAGTCCTAATCAGAAAGGGGACATTGAGAAACAACTAACTCTATGAGTCTAATGAAGCAAGATTTCAGTTTATAATGTTTCCATGATGGTAAGTTAGTGCCCAATGCATTACAGCAGTCTTCAGAGGAAGAAGTCTGTGATGGTGCATGGTAATAGTCCATACAGCCTTTGCGGTTTCTCTAAGACAATCCTGAAATGAAGAGGTCATTTTAAAAGAAGTGAGTATTATGTTACTGAGCTTAGCTAGTTAGTAGATGACAGCACTAATTCCCAAGAAGGAAAGACAAAGACAGAGTAGGGGGTCAATGCAAAAGGAAAGACAATTTTCAGTAAAGTGTGTGTGTGTGCGTGCAATTTAATGTATACTTGATAAAGAGGAGCTTAATTCCTATATACTATGCCTTTGCATAAAACCATCAGTCCTGAGTCAAGCCTAAGAGGGCAGTCTTGCCTCCTCTTCTATCAAGAAGTCCGTTCTATACTCACTCAAGCACAGCTCACAGTTTTTGGTCACTGGAATGAAGGCAGTCTTCTGGGGCTTCTCCCTAGAATACCCCTGGTAAACAGACTGTTTCTATTCATGTACTCCTCTTGCTGCCTCTGAGTCACAGGTTCTCACTATTGCAGAACATGGTGATTTTCTTTTGCATACTGACATTCTCTGGGGATTTTGCAAAGGAAAAGTACTTAATTTGAAAGGTAGCCAATGGCCACATAATACTCTTTGTTCAAATACTTTCTCCCAAAAAATATGCTCAATATATCAAACATATCAGTTATTTATGAATGCACACACACACACACAGAGGGGGAGAGAGAGAGAGAGAGAGAGAGAGAGAGAGAGAGAGAGAGAGAGAGAGAGAGAGAGAGAGAGAGAAGTATGTCAAGTTCACATGGTGGTTCTCATAACATGTGCCCATCACTTTCCTTACAGTGTATTTCAGTTACCTCCTTCCCAAACTGTCTAAGACATAAAATCATATTCTAGATCACTTAGCTTTATTAAAATCTAAGAATGTATTTTCTTAAAAATATTCTCTTGATAATTTAGTAATAACTTCAACCAATATCTCCAGGTTAGAAAAAGATACAGGGAAAGTAGTCATATATGCCGCACAGATTTTATTCTACATGGGGGGAATCCTAGCTAACTTATCTCCCCAGCAGCATAGATGTCCAGTCCCAAACTGTAATATTTCTCTACCTATAAGTGGAATAAGAAATCCAACAAGCACATAATTTGAAGTGTGTAAGAAAATCATATCCTTGTTATAACCAACATAGCCAAATAAATCAAATGAATGCACTAGGATGTTTCATCTGAATCTGTGTCATTATAAACTGTGGTTGCAATTTCAGTAAACTCCATGTGTATAGTATCACAGTGCTTATGAAGTGGACCTAAAATATCATGATTCTGATCATAAATCACCTATGCAATGGTTAGTTCAAATTGTCAACTTGACATAACCTAGACTTACCTATGAATAGAGTCTCAATAGGGATTATCTAGATAAGGTTGGCCCACTGACATGTCTCTGGGAGATTTTTTGACTCTCTTAATTGACATGTTCAGACCTAGCATGAAAATGGATGGCACCATTCCCTGGACTTGAGCCCTGGACTACAACAAAATAAAGCTTGCTAGGTACTGAATATAATTACATTCAATTAATATCATTGCATCAATCTTTATTTGGAAGATTCTGATTCATTTATTAACAAGATATGACCATAATATAAAACAACTCATATCTCACATTAATAAAAAAAATAACTGAAGCATAGGTCTTGTTAAAGTCTTAGCAGGAAACGGTAATATCTCATTTCTCAACAGTCCTCCTCTACCACAGAGATCTTTCCCCTAGAAGACTGAAAGCTGGTGATTAGTGTGACTTGAAAAACATTAATTCTACTCAAGTATGTAATTGCTTAAATAGTTCTCACCAAATTCTCACACCTTCTAACGCCACATATCAAATGTCAACTGCTCCATTTCAGGCTTCATATTCTCACTTTGGGAGTTGTGCCTCTGTTACCTGCAGACATGGGAAGGGATGTGTAGTACTAGCAGACATTGAGAAGAAGATCATTGAGCTCCTCCCTATTCTAAGGCATCCTCTCTTGGGCTTCTCACTAGAGACCCATTGGATAAACACAGTAGACCAAGAATCAAAAGAGAATGGCCTTGAGCTAAGTAAAGTCTACCTGGAGTTCCAGAGGTATCCTCTATTGGCTGATAGGAGAAATTTGTTGCAGTACTCACTAATAAGGGGATATTAGTCCAGAAGCTCAGAATCCTTAGAAGGGGGAACAAAATACCCATGGAAGGAGTTACAGAGACAAAGTTCAGAGCAAAGACTGAAGGAACGACCATCCAGAGACTGCCCCACTTGGGGATCCATCCCATAAACAACCACCAAACCCAGACATTATTGTGGATTCCAACAAGAGCTTGCTGACAGGAGCCTGATATAGCTGTCTCCTGAGGGGCTCTGCCAGTGCCTGGCAAATACAGAAGTGGATGCTCACAATCATCCATTGGACGGAGCACACGGTCCCCAATTAAGGAGCTAGAGAAAGGACCCAGGAAGATGAAAGGGTTTGCAGCCCCATAGGAGGAACATCAATATGAACTAACCAGTACCCCAGAGCTCCTCAGAGCTAAACCACCAATCAAAGAAAACACATGGTGGGACTCATGGCTTTAGCTGCATATGAAGCAGAGGATGGCCTAGTCGGTCATCAATAGGAGGAGAGGCCCTAAGTCCTGTGAAGGTTCTATGCTTCAGTATAGGGGAGTGCCAGGGCCAGGAATGGGAGTTGGAGCATTTGGGAGCAGGGGGAGGAAGGAGAGGATAGGGGATTTTCAGAAGGGAAACTAGGAAAGGGGATAACACTTGAAATGTAAATAAAGAAGATATCTAATAAAAAAATTTTAAAAACCAAAAAAAAAGAACCAATAAATTCATTGAAATGATATAGGAACCCCCCCTCAGTTTTACCTTCACAAAGATACCCAAGCTGGTTTTATTTATTGAATGAAGGATGGTCATCAAACACCTTCCTGACAGAGAAAGCTTCTCCAAGCTACTTTTCCAAACAAACATTTGAATTCACAGTGTTTCCAAATAAAATAATCAATATTAATATTGATAATAATAGTAATAATAAGTCATAGCAAAAGTTTTAAGCACACCCTGAAGGAGAACTACTTTTCAGGCATCAAACAGTAAAAACTTGGTCTTTCCTGCCAACTGGTTATTTGGTTTTCTTAGAGGCATGGTCAGTGAGATTTTGAAGTTACCTATATAACTGTATCTTTCCTGAAGTTTATGTTAGTCCAGATAAAAGTTTAAGCTGATAATTACTAGTTTACTTCTCCCTAACTGGGTAGATGATTTATTCCAAATAAGTTAGCTCAGTACTATCCTGGCAATGACATGGTGCCCATTCTAGATGAAAATACGATGGAATGCGAGCTGAATCCACTTCATTCTTATTTGCACCAACCCAGCTGGGACATGTAACACTACCTTAGCAATTTTATATTTCCTCAATTTGTTATTACCACACTTAAAATAAGCAAAGGGAAGCTAAGATGGTGGATATATAATCTATCTCAGAATGTAAAGGCTTCCTTTAGCAGATGTACGTAAGTCACAGTTAGTCTACAAATAGAATATCCAGAGAGAATGGATCCAACACAGAGGAAAATGGTATACTTGTCATATCACCCAACGTGCGCTACCAATTCAGCATCTGTTTGAGAGAAGAGATGCGAGATTCATCCCTTAGAGCAATGTGATTTGGCCCATTGCGTTTCCCTCGCTTTGTTTTACTTAATAAGCAGCTCTCATGAGGTGAAAGCTTCTGTGGGCCTACAAAGACAAAACAGACACAGTGAGATAATTTTCTGTTTTCTTCAGTGCCTTGCTTGGAGATATGCAATGAACTAGTCTTGCTGTTCTCTCAGAGTCCAGAGTATTTGAGGGTGTGAAGGAAGAAATTCAAGATGAATAGAGAACTGTCATTTCATGTTTTTGCGGGTCTACTCTTTCTTAGCACACTAAGTATGAGCTAGATAATGTCATTTGACTAATCTAACATCCTCCACAATGGTTTTACACACTTTTCTTATAATTCGACTCAGTAACTTTCAAATGAAATAGAATAGGGAAGTAATGTGACCTGTACAAAACGCTTTTGATTGGTTATAGATTTTTCACATGGCAATGCATAAGATAAATGTTGGAATGGCTCACTGACTCTTCAGAAGATGTACCCTCTACCTTCCTTCTGCATATATATGCAGAACTTGGCATGTTCCTTTTTTTAAAAAATTTGTCACGTGCTCTACATTCTTTGACGGGTTCTTATTTCTCCCTTTCAATCCACTGAAGCCCAATTGACCTGTTAGTGCTGTCATTAAACCATGAGCAACTGAATTAATCGCTGTGAATCCTTTGTGATCTCAGGAATCCTAAATTCCCCAACACAACACCCATGTTTTGTGGGGTTTTTTTCTTACCTTATCTCCTACGACAGACTACAAGGATTAGAATTATAATGAACCCTATATGCAAGCTAGATGTCTAGCTGTGAATCTAGATGCACATAATTTTTGAGCAATACATGTTGAAGAGCAAATGAGTCACAGTTATTTCTGGTTCAAGAATAGCTATCCCTTACAGAGCACCTGCGTCTGTCTTCTGTAAAGTAGATAAATAATGGAAGGAGATACAAATGGATTTTCAAATGTGGTGTCAAAAAAAGGAAAGTAAAACTGACATGAGAGTTGGGTTTTTTTTTTTTCAAGGTATGGGTGAAAGGGGCAGGGATAGCATCTTCTTTGTATGTGGATACATTTGCTGCCTCTGAGATTTAGGCTATTTTTGAGGTAGAGGTGGAATTGAAGAGAGCTTCTAAGACCTACTTGTCTTTTTCAGAAGCCTGTCCCAATTTTCTAGAAGCCTTGGGTTTTCACTAACCAGGAATTCAGAATACTCTGGGGACTTATTTGTCTCTCCTCTGATCCATTGTCATGGACTCACCACTTGCCAAGGAAAAAATGGCCATTTCTGTCCAAATCCCTTTCCCTCTGGGCCCATACAAAGATGAATGAAATGTTTCTTAAAGAGATGGAGGCAAATTAGCTTTCCACCTCTTGTTTCTCTGAACATAAAATCTTATCTGTTTTCTAGTGGATTCCTGGTATCCACTAATGGCACCAGTCTCTAAGTTGGGAGAAGTCTTATTCAAAAGACACAAAGCAAACGAACAAGAGCTGACTTCCTCTCACTCAGCAAAGCATTTCAATTTTAATGTTCATACTCTCTTTAGGGTGGAATTTCCGTCAGGCGGAGATAAGCAGCTTTGTTTCTTGGCAAGACAGACATCCTCTTTGATTTTGCCACTGAGTAACCCCTGAAGAGAATACAGTATTTACAAACTAGGCCTCTCTGACATGTTTGCCTATATTTCCCTGTCCTCTGACTGTTCCAAACACCTCTTAAAATAGCTTTGCAAGTAAGTACCTTCCCAGCATTCTCCAGGAGCACATCGCGTTCCCAGTGAGAGTGACAGTGGTCTGGGCTGCTGCACATTGGCAGCTCCCCTTGAATTTCTCAGGTCCATGAGATATTCAGTGTCCCAGACAACACCAGCTCCACAACTCACCACCAATTATGTCTCCTCTCTCCTTCTCCTGATAAAAGCAGACAAAAATACCAACAGGAAAAGAAAACAAAACAAAACAAAAATAATAAAAGACTGATATTTCATCTTAAAAAGATTTATGACAGACTGAATACATGTATAGCTATTGGGGCTTCAGGATGAAGTAATGGTAAGTTGGAAGGAAAATCCATTGGCATAATTAGGAGCGATGACATAAAAATGTGGCTTCCTAAATTGTCTTTTCTTCACTCTAAAGATCCTGCATGGATTTTTTTTTTTTCAAATCTGGCAATACATATGAGAACAGAGTCTCCTGGTGACCTTATAAAATGAGAAAGCAAACGAAAAAAGTAGAATTGAATGTAGGTTAATGAAAAAGTTCATTTACCCTTTCGGTTGGGAGCCTGGCTTTTAAATGCTCACTATGCACACCTGTAATCCCAGCAAGAATGAGGCAGAGGCAGATGAATCTCTGTGTTCAAGGGCAGCTTAGTTTACAGAGTGAGTTCCAGGACAGCTCAGGCTACACAAAGTCTGTGTAAACAAGCAAATAAAACAAACAGCAAACCAAAACTAAGCAAAACTGTTCACTTATCGTGCTACCACCTACTTTTTGAAGTGGTCATATATGTTTGTTTTTTTTTTTTTTTTTTTTTTTTCACAGAGGCAGTTAGACCAATGATGATGTTGAGTTTGGGTGAAATGCTGGGACTCTTATACTTCAAACCTGGTTCCAATACTGTGAACATGAGTTTTAAACCCACTACTGCTTTTTGTTCATAATAGATTTAACTGTGAAATAAAGGTATCAGACTGGATCTTAATGAGAAATCCACGGGTTTCCTGAATGTGAATAAATGGAGGTGAAAGGTAAAGTTTCAATAAAACATATAAGATTGGTATAATTTACCACTAATTTATTCTGCTTGAGGCATATCTAGATCAAAAGTCAAAGAAAGCTGTCTGGATCCCCCCTTTCTAAGCTCCTAATACATATTGAAGGCTCCTCACAGGTAGTGCAATCTTTCTGTAGCTATGGGAGGTCATAGCAAGGCTGATATGAATAAACATAAAGTTGCCCCAGCACAGAGAGTGGAAACTAGTATTTCTTCCTCTGTTGATATATGGCAGAGTGGAGGTTAGGTTAGTTGATGAACAAACACAGTTCTATTCATAAAGTGGATGATTGGTAATTATCTATTAAATGAGTGAATGCAAGAATAAACAAACCAATGCTCCAATTTCATCATTATCCAGCACAATGTATAGTTTCATGATCAAAACGGCTATTTGTCTTTGGTCATTTACCTCTCAGTCAAGTAGAAGAAAGAAATGATACAAATCTATTCCTGTAACAGGGGGAAATGTGTGCTATTTCAACACATGTGATTGTCCATTGCAATATACACACACAGGAGCTTTGTCCTGTTGCAAGCTCATGTGCTCAAGACAGAATAGATTAAGCTTAAACAATGATACTATCATTTACCTACAAGGGCAGCCTAGGAAAAGTTTTGCTGAAACTTAATGGAGTGTTGGTTTTCAATGTGGAAAAATATATCCTATGTGAATACTTTTTCCCAAAAGGAAATTTTATAAAGTCTCATATTATTTTAGAAGATAATTAACTTAATGTTATAGAAGCAACAGAATTATACTGGGGTTGGAAGAATCTTGGGAATTTAGGCAGACTAAGGCATAAAAATCATCATTAGATAGTATTTATTGAGTTTATCTCTGTACTAAGATTAGAAACAGATACCAGATTCAATGCAGAGAAAAAGGGAAATTAAAATAATTTTTAAAAGAGAGAAAAATATTTTCCTACCCTTATGCAGTAACTTTCTTCTAATGAAAACAGACAATATCAATGAGAATTTAACTGTGTTTATCATGGATTTGGATATAAATTCAGAGAAAATGAGCATAGGACCCAGTGAGGTACTAAAAGTGAAGTTGAAGTTAGTGTGGACATCATTAGTTATCACATGCAAATCCTATGTCTAATAGCCAGAATGGCTACATCAAGATATCAAACTGCATCAATCTGACTAAAGACTGAGAATAAAGAAAGGGTCACAGTCCAGAGAAATGCTAAATGACCCCTCAGGACTCATCTTGCTTCTGAACAGAAATGGGGACTCTGGTAAGCCAAATTCAGACATGTGGCCTTTCATCCAGAGGTCATATTCTTTCATAGTTGAAACTTTCCTTGAAGTGTTTAGTCTTTTTATCAAACTGTGGCATTATCATGACTGCCAAGTCTTGGGAAATCAGGCAATAAAGAGAAATGGAAAAGACACGGGTATGTGATGTCTTTTCCTTGCCACTCCTCAGCTAGACCCTGGGGAGCAGAAGAGTCACCACAACTGGGTAAACAATATTTTGTTTAAATTATTTTTTAAAAATTTCCTACAAAATATAATAGTGGAAAAATAATTAGCAAGATCCACATCATGGCAAGTAGCAGTGCCATGTTCCTAATAACACCGTAACTGGGGGTGGGGGGGGGGGTAACTCCCTAACAAAAAGAACAACACAGAGAGATTTAAAATATTTAGAACATGAAATCTCTGGTTATCACTAAAGATTTGTTGAATTCAAGAACATAGAATGAAGGACTAGGGGCTGGAGAGATGGCTCAACAGTTAAGACTGCTCTTCCAGTGTTCCTGAGTTCTATTCCCTGCAACCACATGGTGGCTCACAACCATCTGTAATGAGATCTGATGCCCTCTTCTGGTGTGTCTGAAGACAGCGACAGTATACTCCTATACATAAATAAATAATTCGTTTTAAAAAGTGAAACCAGAGACACTGAAACTTATAGAGGAGAAAGTAGGGAAAAGCCTTGAAGATATGGGTACAGGGGAAAAATTCCTGAATAGAACAGCAATGGCTTGTGCTGTAAGATCGAGAATCGATAAATGGGACCTCATAAAATTGCAAAGCTTCTGCAAGGCAAAAGACACCATCAATAAGACAAAAAGACCACCAACAGAATGGGAAAGGATCTTTACCTATCCCAAATCAGACAGGGGACTAATATCCAATATATATAAAGAACTCAAGAAGGTAGACTCCATAAAATCAAATAACCCCATTAAAAAATGGGGCTCAGAACTGAACAAAGATTTCTCACCCGAGGAATACCGAATGGCAGAGAAGCACCTGAAAAAATGTTCAACATCTTTAATCATCAGGGAAATGCAAATCAAAACAACCCTGAGATTCCACCTCACACCAGTCAGAATGGCTAAGATCAAAAATTCAGGTGACAGCAGATGCTGGCGTGGATGTGGAGAAAGAGGAACACTCCTCCATTGTTGGCGGGATTGCAAGCTTGTACAACCACTCTGGAAATCAGTCTGGCGGTTCCTCAGAAAATTGGACATAGTACTACCGGAAGATCCAGCAATACCTCTTCTGGGCATATATCCAGAAGATGCCCCAACCGATAAGAAGGACACATGCTCCACTATGTTCATAGCAGCCTTATTTATAATAGCCAGAAGCTGGAAAGAACCCAGATGCCCCTCAACAGAGGAATGGATACAAAAAATGTGGTACATTTACACAATGGAGTACTACTCAGCTATTAAAAAGAATGAATTTATGAAATTCCTAGCCAAATGGATGGACCTGGAGGGCATCATCCTGAGTGAGGTAACCCAATCACAAAGGAACTCTCAAATATGTACTCACTGATAAGTGGATATTAGCCCAGAAACTTAGGATACCCAAGATATAAGATATAATTTGCTAAAAACATTAAACCCAAGAGAACGAAGACCAAAGTGTGGACACTTTGCCCCTTCTTAGAATTGGGAACAAACCATCCATGGAAGGAGTTACAGAGACAAAATTTGGAAGTGTGACGAAAGGATGGACCATCTAGTGATTGCCATATCCAGAGATCCATCCCATGATCAGCTTCCAAACGCTGACACCATTGCATACACTAGCAAGGTTTTGCTGAAAGGACCCAGATATAGCTGTCTCTTGTGAGACTATGCCAGGGCCTAGCAAACACAGAAGTGGATGCTCACAGTCAGCTATTGAATGGACCACAGGGCCCCCAATGGAGGAACTAGAGAAAGCACCCAAGGAACTAAAGGGAACTGCAACCCTATAGGTGGAACAACAATATGAACTAAGCAGTACCCCGGAGCTCTTGTCTCTAGCTGCATATGTATCAAAAGATGGCCTAGTCGGCCATCACTGCAAAGAGAGGCCCATTGGACTTGCAAACTTTATATGCCCCAGTACAGGGGAATGCCAGGGCCAAAAAGGGGGAGTGGGTGGGTAGGGGAGTGGGGGGGGGGTATGGGGACTTTTGGTATAGCATTGGAAATGTAAATGAATTAAATACCTAAAAAAATGGAAAAAAAAGTGAAGGATTAGATTAAATTTGATTAAAAGAAGCAAATAAGATCATATCACTTTTAGAAAATCTGAACAATATATGGTACGAGGATTTCATGGATTCTGGGACTTAGGGAAATTGCTTCGTGGAGTTAGAGCAACCATCAATTATTTCTGAAAGAGTACCCCAGATACCAAGAAGTACCAACACAAAGGAGGGGGGAGCCATATCTATTATGGGATAGGATAGGAGGAATGGCAATTATGAAGTATAATCTAGATCCCATGTCTACTGAAATAATGGTACCACACCAGCCCAGAGAACCTAACAAACCTTACACAACAACTTAGTATCTGAGGATTGGGGAAGAGAAAACAGATCCAAGAACAAAGGACCAGGGATCATGCATTGCAAAACAGAAACTAAGTAAAGCAAGCTAGTGAACATCAAAGGAGAGATGTCTGACAACGTCCTACTCTTTTATGGAAATAAGCCCTTGGGATTCTTCTAGACACTTCAATAATAGAAAGAAGCCATTTTATTGGTTTAAATAAGAAAACTCACTGGAGAATAAATACGACCTCCTTTACTGCTAAAATAAATAAATAAATAAATAAATAAATAAATAAGATTAATTAAAAAGTTTGGAAGGCCCTCGCAGAGATGGAAGCTGAGGCGTCTTCATGTAAGTGGGAGCATTTAAAGAGGAATGCTGAGGTTGGGAATTTCCTGCAGAAGGTGTTATGTAACCACAAACTGCAAGAGAGAGGGGAGCAATTATCACCTTAATTAATTAGGGCCCGGTTGCCAGTCCCTTGTGAAAGATAATCCTTGATTAAAGGTGTCAGTATGGAAAAGTATTGACTGATAGGGAAACACCGGGAGTGTGAAATTTCAATTAATTGTAGCAAAATTTAGCTAGTATTATCATTTACCAATAGACAGTGATGATTCTCTGGAGTTTTTGGGTGAATAAACAGTTAAGAATTGACCGGTAGATACAAAAACCGGGAGAGAATTAGTCCACGGATGCTTCACTTCCCCCAACAATTAGGTCCTTTGGCTCTTTATTTGTGTATTTGCAATATAGAAGTCAGCATTGAGTAAGAGCCATTGCATTGTGGAGAAAGACTATGGGAGTGGTTGTATAAAAACAGACAGGGACTAAATAATTCCATCAGTATACGACTTGGGTTTTTTTTTTTTTTGCCCTAATCAAAAGAAATGTTATACACCTTTGATAAATACCTATGAAATATTTTATGTCTAGGGAATTCAGACATAAAATATTGCTTCTTTCTGTGCCTCAATATAGCTCTCAAGGGACTTTTTTATGTTCTATCAATTCCAAGTAGAAAATAGACAAATTTGCCTCCTCCAGGCTACTGGTCAACATGATGGTTCTGAGCCTCACCTCAGACTCATCTCTTTAACTCTATCTTCTGTCTTTTAACATGTTGTTCATACATTAATTTTCTGACCGATGGTTGCAAGTGGGACTTACCTCTGTATTATTCTTCCGTTTCTCTTGGTCCTTGTTTTTATCAGACTGTGGTATCAAATTCTCAATGGGATACCCTCTTTAAAATGTGCCTGTTGTCCCCTCCTCGGTGATAGATGGATCAGGGTTTGAGGAAACGACCAACCAATAACTGGCCCAACTTGAGAACCATACCATGGGAATGAGCCAACCCCTGACACTATTAATGATACTCTGCTATCCTTGCAGACAGGAGCCTAGCATAACTGTCTCCCGAGAAACTTCATCTAGCAGCAGATCGAAACAGATGCAAAGACCCACAGCCAAATATCAGGCAGAGATCAGGGAGTCTTGTGGAAGAGTGGGAAATAAGATTGAGTGAGCTGGAGAGTCCAAGCAGACCACAAGAAGACCTACAACGTCAACTAACCTTGGCTCATGGGGTCTCACAGAGACTGACCCACCAACCAAAGTACATGCACGGGCTGAAGCTAGGCCCCCAGCATATATAGCAGATGTGCAGCTTTATCTTCATATGGGTTCCCTAACAACTGGAGCTGGGACTGTCTCTGACTCTGTTGCCTGCTATTAGAATCCCTTCCCTTAGCTGGACTGCCTACTTGGGTCTTAGTGGAAGAGGAAGTGCCTAGTCCTGCTGCAAGGGGATGTCCCAGGGCAGGGTGCTACCCAAGCTGGTGTGGCTGGGTTCCGGGGGAGGTTATCTGAAGAGAAGGAGTAGGAATACTGGGTAAACAGATTTATAAGGATAAGACTTGGGAGGACAGGAGGAAGCGGGGCTGTGATCGGATGTAAAATGAATAAATAAATTAATAAAAATACGTTCCCGTTCTACAGCAAAGCAAGCAAGGTTTCAGAACTGATATTTCACCATAGATGTGGCTCTGATGCAAATAACCTCAGACACAGGCTTAGACCAAGTTAGTCAGTGTCAAAAGTAAACATCCAAAAACCAATTTCTTTTAAGTTTAGGAAGAAAACGTAAAAAGTGCACACCACAAAGGGTGAACCTGAGGCATAGAAATAATATATCCAAAGAATTGACAAACCTTGTAAAGTTTCCTGGAAGCATGGTACAGAAACTCTCACTGCACACTTTGTTTGCTTTGCTTTGCTGTGGGGAGCTAGTCACTACTGTCACAGGGGAATGTCTCATTCACAAATCAGAAACAGCCACTAATATATAAAGGCTAAGTCACAGAGAACATCCTATTGTGGTCTTTTAAAAACAAAATCAGACTGGGACTTACCTATCCACTTGTTAAAGACATCAGGATTTTTGTTATTATTATCTTTAATCTATTTTTACAGTCCAGTCATCACCCCCTCCTGGTCCACCCTCTGGCAGTTCCTCATCCCATTTTTCCTCCCCAGTCTCCAAGAAAATGTCCCCACACCCTCAATCACACCCCACCTAGCCAGGCCTCCCCATTCCCTGGGCCTCAAACTCTCCAGGGTTAGGTGCATCTTCTCTCAGTGAGACCAGACCAGGCAGCCCTCTACTGTATATGTGTTGAGGCCCTCACATCATCTAGGGTACAGTGCCTTGTTGGTGGCTCAGTAAGACAGCAGGATCTAAGCTTTTGTCATCCATGGTACTCCTTCAGTACTCTCGTGACTCAGTACACAGGGAAAGAGATTTGTGCTGTCTCAGTTTACATATAAACATATAGCTGCACTCTTCATTGACAAAATAAGAGTGAAAATGATTTTGAGGATAAAGCATGAAAACAAAAGAGCTATCTGCAATACGTATTTTGGGTGTGTGGTCGCTTCCTTTCTTCTCCATAAAATGAAGCCAAATATTGCAGTCCAAAAAAATTCAATTGGGAAATGAAAGGGAAATTCCACAGATTTCACGTAAGTTTAGGTAGAAACCTCTTCCCTTTGAAACAATTTCAAGGAAGGTACAGAGATAATCATCTAGTTCAACAATACAGATTTGTGTGTGCAATGTGTTTTATTACCACTACTCATCAATTTATTCTGTGCTTAGCGTTTATGAACTGTAGAAAAAAGTAGTCTCCAGGTAATTCTTTAGATACCTAAACTCACCCCTAGTAAAGAGCCCTGGAGTAGTTTGTTAATCAAGAGATAAGAGGCTCATCTTCCCCTAGTTTATTGGTTTGGTAAGGAGAAGAATATCTGCTTTATTAAAACAGAGCAATCTTCCTCTCAAGTAAGGGGTTTGAGCAGGAACATGGGGGATGAGCAGCAGAGCATTCCTTTCCCAGCGCCTACTGGATACGCCTGTCCCTTGGGATCACCATAGTGCATGAGTATTTACAGCAGTTTCAGCCAAATGCACCCTCTTAGAACTGGAGACAATTCCAGCACTCTCCTGAATCCTCCCTGAGTGGCTGGGGAAAGGAAGAGGAAGAGGAATAGGCACAAGTCCGTTTCCTCCGCAGAGTAAATCTAGACAGGACACTGTGCAGAGGGCAGCACAGAAAAGTGCTGGCATCAAAACAAAACAAAACAAAATTATGTTCAGGGAAGACATCAGTGAGAAAGAACACAAAGGGGTAGAAATTGAAATAAGGCTTACAAAGGGAACTGCACGCTCAACCCTTCCCAGTCCAGGCTAACTCGAAGGCTGTAGATATGGGGTTGTAACTGAGCTGCATATAAACAAACTGGTATGCAGAAGACAGACACCATGACCCTCGGGTATGCTGAATTGTTATTTATTCAATTCAATTGCTTATCCTGGAATCTGTCCAGGAAACCAAAAGGTTTCTAACTATGCACATCACTGTCTCTGGATCTTGACAATCTATAAGGGGAGACAGAGCTTTCATGTTAAGTCCTGTAGAAACATTTTAGGGTGGAGCATTCTGTATTTTTTTCCCTCTCTTCAATGTCTTGTAAGTTCTAAAGCTTACTATTTGTATTATGTTTTACTATTACTTAAAATGTGCTCCACTTCTGTCCATTTTGGGATCATATCAGGTACCTGCTAAAAAATCTAGATTCCTGGGAGACTTCTTGCTGACTCATAATCTCTTCATGAAGAACAGAGTATTCTAGGCATTCAACCTATGAATTACTCTCTTTAAAAAGCCAGAAAAGGCTTTAAGGTAGTAGTCATTTAGCCAGTTCTCAGAATCCTGTCATGCAAAGCACTGGCTATGTATGCTGACCATTGGAAACCTGTTTTTTGTGTGCCTAGAGGTCAGAACCTAAGGATAAATGAGTACTTAGCCTCCAAAACAGATGCCTTTCTGAGGCAAAGGAAAACCTAACACTTCAGAACACGCCCCCCCCCCCCCCACAATACACACACACCGCACTTCAATTATTCACTTCAATTTATCTTGAAAATACAAACGCTCAGCTTTGTTGGTCCATGGCTCCATGTACCAGACATCTGAACCAAACCTAGGATGCAGCCTAGGAAGATTGTTGTACAATAAAGTAGGAAGGGACTATGAATATTTATGGAGTTCTAAACATCTATGCAAAAATTTTGTTAGAAAGTCAGTCAGCTATTTAAAAACCAAAACCAAAATCCATATCTCATCATGTCTCAGCCTTTAGCCTAAGATTGTGTATAAATATTAATTCTTATTACCAGTGTATTATAAATGCCTGCTTTTTATCACTAATAAAAATATATCCATTGTTCTATTTTCTTTAATTTTAAATTTTAAGTTCTAGTTGTTATTTTATGACCAGGACTAGATTAAATCAGCTAAATTTCACAAGTACTTTCATTTTCAAATACTTTAGTTAAATATTCACAAAAAAATTGTTCAAAACCATGCAATACTTTAAAACTCCTGTCTTTCCCTCCAAAACACACTATCATGTCTATTAAACACCAAAAATTCCATGTTATTATATTGATTCTGAATATAAATAAGAAATCTGGTTGCTTTTCAGTGGTTATTGTAATAATAACAACATCACTGATGAATTAAATGAAAGAAAGGAGAGGAGGAAGAAATGATGAGAAAGAAGACATTGGCTAATAGTTGTTTAGCTTTTACTCTAGTTGATCAGAATACTAAGCTACTATGAAGTCTTTCTATGCAGACCAAACAGAAAGAAATGATGAGTAAAGATGCAGCTGGGGAAAGAGACTTTATCAGTGCTGGACAGTCTCACTGCATCAGTGCTGGACAGTCTCACTGCATCAGTGATGGACAGTCTCACTGCATCAGTGATGGACAGTCTCACTGCATCAGTGATGGACAGTCTCACTGCATCAGTGATGGACAGTCTCACTGCATCTGTGATGGACAGTCTCACTGCATCAGTGATGGACAGTCTCAGTGCATCAGTGATGGACAGTCTCACTGCATCAGTGATGGACAGTCTCACTGCATCAGTGATGGGCAGTCTCCTGAATCAGTGATGGACAGTCTCACTGCATCTGTGATGGGCAGTCTCACTGCATTTGTAATGGGCAGTCTCCTGAATCAGTGATGGGCAGTCTCACTGCATCTGTGATGGGCAGTCTCACTGCATTTGTAATGGGCAGTCTCACTGCATCAGTGCTGGACAGTCTCACTGCATCAGTGTTGGAAGAGTTTATTACAACCACTTGAGAAACACTGGAGAATTTTTAAAAAGAGTACTATTACATGTCGATAACATAGAAGTTCAGTTTTGCATTATGAAAAGGATGTCTTGGAATGAAAGAAGGAGGTGTAGTACAGAAAGCTGAAGAGTGGAGGACCAGCTCAATACATCATAATAAAACCCCCTGGCAAGGGAGATTTGGGGAGAAGTTCTGGAGAAGCCCCAAAGAGAGCACTGGCCTGCTTTGCCACTTACGTAGAAGAAGCTGTAGAATTTGGAGTGAGAAAGATAAGGTGTTCTTAGCACATCAGTTTTGTGTCAGTTTGTTGGGTTATGAGTGACTAATAAAAATGTGCTCATTAATGCAGACGAAGAGTAAAACGTCTAGACATTTCCAGCAAGGAAGTCTCCCCATTAAGTCAGAAGACTTCATTTTCTTTTAAATCCGCAGATCAAAGCATACAGAATATTCTACTAGATTCTCCTCTTGGAAGTTTCTCTGCCTCTCATAAAAAACATTTCGCAATCATATTAAGTGCAAAAGGGTGTATAGGTCTAAATACTTACATACATACATAGAACTTTCTAGATCTCTGCACAGTAGACATCCTTTAACATACTTAGAAAACAGAAAAATCTTTTTTATTATATCATTGTTTAAACTATGTTAATTAATCCTTATCTGAGTCATTTTTATTTTCGAATTGAAATTAAAGTGTCTCCTAAGCTTTAAACAATGATGAGCGCCTCATAAACAAACCAGTGCACTTTCTGTCTCTGAACACCAGAGGGCATCATTAGGTGTAAGCTTGGCTGGAGGGAGAAGGGTTGAGGGGGAAAGAATTCCATTACTAATGACAGAAACTGATTCTTATAGTATACCCTTATCTACCATGAAGCATTACCATGGTAACAGCAGCAGCTAAGATGACTGTATATTTAGGTCATAGTATAAAAGGAACTTCAGCATGTGAGAAGAAAGAAGAAAACGAGATGAAGTAAGACAGGAATCGATAACATAGAAGCTCTAATTTCTCTTCCTCCTCCTCAGCTGATAGCAGTACACAAAGTCACATTTGCCTTGCAAAGCAGAGGTTGGCAATAAGGTCTGACTAAAATTAAAAGAAGCCATTGAAACTCAGAATCCGAATGTCCAAAGGGGAGGGGGGAATAGTAGAGAGCAATTCATTCACTATAATACTATGGAGAGATGCTAGAATGGACGTTGACTTGTGAACTTTTTCATGAAGTACTTAGATGTTTCACTTTGGGAAATCTATTTATCTACTTATCATGTGTTCAACTTGAAGGCATCTGACATCCTCTGGGTTCTCTTGCCTTAGCTTAGAGGTGGATGTGACACCTGGCAAAGTGCCTGGTACTCTTAATGCCTTTGGTTTCTTCCAGCAGAAATGATAACTAACTAAGTAGAATAAGCATGTTGTGCCAACTAAGAATGTAGTTGGCACTGACTCCCCTTACATTTCTTTCCCTGGATGTAGGGGGTCTAAGCAGAAAAGGCAGAGTTGAATTAAATGGATGGAGAGAACATGATTGAAAACTGAATATCACAGTTGCTTTCCCCAAACACAGAAAAAATACCGGCTATGCCTCTACATACAGTCAATTTGCATAGTACCCGAGTGAAGTCTCTGGGAGTCCAACAGGCTGTGTTTGCATCTTGGGGCTGCAACATACTATTTATGTGATTTGGGGCCATCACTGCATTTCTGTGACTGTAGGTTTCCTTTCCTGTAAAATCAAGAAACTAGCATCTGTCTCCTAGGATTGTTGTGATGAGAAAATGGATTCCTATATTTACTCATTCAGCAAAGATTTGTTAAGTTCCTGGGATGTGCCTGACACTATTTAAAATCATAAGGATTTGTAGCAAAACAGATAATATAATGCATGTAAGCGGCTTAGGAAAGAACCGGGAATTTAGCATAAAGTTTGAAAATGCCTAAGGAACAGTGACCTGCTTTCCATGATCTACCCCCTGCCTCTCTTACACACACACACACACACACACACACACACACACACACACACACACACACACCAGGTAGGGGGAGACATTTATGCACACATGCACATATTGTTATACCACAAGACAACAGCAGAGCCTAGGATATGCAGAAAGTATACTTGCTTTGCTGACCCCTAATGAAAGGGATTGGAACATCTGCTCAGTGAACTAAAGGAAACGGAGTGCAAACAAATGATAAGGATGATGGGCAGTTGTAAATAGCCACAAGGAAAATTTTACCAGGGTTGAATGCATTTGAGTCCTTGTGGGGACACAGCATAGACATCAAAAATAATATACCAGTGCAAACGTAATTTTTATGAGTAAAAACGGTCTTTCAAGGGGACTCTGACGTGTTGTTTATCAGACTCTACCTTATAGAGTAAAAGGAAGAAATGTTAAGATAAGATGAAGAATGCTCTCTGGGAAGTTATATGGAAAGATACTTAGGAACACTGTTTCACGTAGTGGCATATTAAGACCAGTGTGAGGAGTTGAGGCTATACCACACTTTATTAAGGTCATTTCCACAGAATCCTGCCCTTACGTTTCCTTCTCCTTTCTCTCCTTTCCTCTTCACCTCTCCTACTTTTGGCTCTAATTCTCTTCTTCACCTCCTTCTTCTCTTCGCATTGGGGTGGGTCTTGGAGACACATGCCTTCTCATGGGCCAGCTCATTCTTCACTGACCACTGGACACTCACACCTTCAGTTCCCCTACTTGTCAGCCAGCAGGCTAGCACCCCTGAAGATGCCCTGACGCTCTGCTACCCTTGGCCCTAGCAGTGGGCTATTCTGGATTGGAATTTGGCAAATGTTCTCTAAGTTTGTGTCCAATTTCCTGTCTGGACAAAGAGACAAATTCACTTTTAGAGTAATTTGTTAGTTTTATTTTTAAAGACAGCAGTTTATCGTCCCCCTGCCCCAAATGGTTGCCTATGGGAGCTCACCGGAGAAAGAGTTTCTATATTTTAACTGTTAATCTCTCCCACAGCTGTCTCTGAAGTCACTTAAGAGCTTCAAACACGTTTTCTGGGTTCTCATGCACTTGAACTATGATAGGGATATTGCAATCCACCTAGTTTCTTTCTCCAGTTCCCCTCCAGGCACCCTCAGGCACACTTACATAAGCACACATCATTTCTCCCTTTACAGGCTGACGAAACATCTGTCAAGTAGCCTACTCTTACTTTTGGGTCCTACAACTCAACTTTCCCTATGTCCACTCCATTATATACACAGAACTTTCAGGCCATAGACAAACCTGAGGAGGTGTTCCTGGCCTTTAGGAGGTCTTTTTTGGATTTTAAAACTCATTTGCTGATATTATTTCATCTCAGAAAGTCCATAGAGTTGATGAAAAGTTCTTTATCATTATATTGCCAAACCTTCAACACATTTTTTTTTGTAACAGGATGACAATCTGGCGTTAACATAACTCTTTTTAGTCCCTTTCCTAAGGGAAAGCTCTAACAGTGTTGGCACAAAGTTCTTCCATCATTGACAACGATCTCAAGAGTGCCCTTTCTCAATTGTAGCCCAATATAATTCTCAGCATGAAACCGTGTCTTGGTTAAATGGACTGGTTTTATCTCTACAATTACTGGTGTCTTTGTGAAATTCTTCAAGATGACCCAGGGATGCCTGATTATGAGAGGTTTCTATGTACGTATATCCAGATCCCTGTTATTGTGAGCAGTGAAAAGAATATATCCACCCCATGCTTATCAAGACAGTTTATGCTTATGCACTTAATTGTCTGCAGAAAACATCGTGAAATCCTTTTCCCCACAAGCCAGAGTTAGTTAACATGGAGTTTATGAGCTCAGCTGATTCTTTGCGCAAAGAACTTTGAATCCAGGAATATGCCAATTACAAGAAATAGAAAGAAAGTGAAGGCCCACTCCGGTCCTCAGCCATCAGACTACCCTGCACAGCTTGGAAAAAAAGATGCAGCTAGTTGGACTGGGGGCAAGATACCCAGTGTTGGGATGGGAAAATCGCGTCACACAGCGCCTCAGGAATGCTCACCCCTTTGAACTGCCCCAGCACAATCTCTCCACCTCACTTCTACTTCAAATTTCCAATTCTGCCAGATTGTCCTGAGGTTTCTCCAGGGAGTACGAGCAGCTCCCCTCTCCATTCAACCGGGTTGAGGCAGAAGCCTTAGCCAAGATGACCAAGGCTGCAGATGCTTGGGGAATGCCCAAAGGTGGCCAAGCACTGGAGCGCTAGTGCTTGTATGGAAGAGCTTTGAGATGTGTGTTTGTGCTGCTGGCTGCTTATGCTGGAGGGACTGAACATCCTAAGATTTCCATATAACAACTGCCACCCAGTGTAAAGGAAAGAACGAGAGAAGCAAAACCAGACCAAGAAAGAAAGAAAGAAAGAAAGAAAGAAAGAAAGAAAGAAAGAAAGAAAGAAAGAAGAAAGAAAGAAAGAAAGAAAGAAAGAAAGAAAGAAAGAAAGAAAGAAAGAAAGAAAGGAAAGGGTAGAGATGAATATAAGGTCAGAGTGGGAGATTCTGGACCTGGAGCAAGGGGCAAGGGTCTTCCTGTGGTGGGAAGCTTTGGAGCGTGGGGTTGCAGGAACAGGCTCATAGGGACCCCGAAGTGACACAAGAATATGAAAGGGCAGCTTGGGTGATGTGTCAGCAAGCAATTTTACTTGCCTTCCGTGTTTACTTCCATTTCTCTGCCCTCCTCCCAGCTCTTGGCAGCGAGTACTTCTCTCCATGGACATTTGCACACAAGCTCCCGAGTCTGCATCACATAAAGGGACTGAAAGACCGGTCGACCCTCCCTTGCACTATTTGGAGGCCCAGGAGAGCCGTAAGGGCACAGAAGGACCAGAGATAGAAACGAGGATGTATATATTGTAGAAGAACAGAGGCAGAGTACCCCCCTGCCCCCACAGATGTCAATTTGGGTGAATTCTTACCCTGGAGCGCTCTGCAAAGCAAGTCTCCCTGCTTGCTAGGCTTCTGACACTCCAGGGACATGGAAGGGTGGAGCGCACAGGTGGAATTTCTGTATTTTCTATCTGCAACCAGGTTTGGACCGCACCTCACTCGCTCCCAGAGCCACAAGTTAGAGATGATAGCCTAGCTCCTCAGGTGCCAACAGTAAAGGTCATTTGCGCTATTCTCTATCTAAGACCCGCAGAGTGGTCCAGTACCCACCATGAGTTGGGAGACCAAGCTCCTGCAGCGTCTGAGACTTCATCAGCTCTGGACTGGGGTCCCTTTCCTCAGCCACAGTGGACAATCAACCTTGCGCGCGCCAGCGGAGGAAAATAGGCTTGCAGAGGACTCCCTTCTCTCTCCTCCTGGAAACCTTCCCCAACCTTGTTCCCCTGCCAAGGTCCGGGAACAACAGCACTAAACCTGTCGTCCTCACCAGAAGGCTCTCTCCCAAGGCGGAGTCAGGGGACAGCGTGGAGTGGTGGCGAGAGGGGCCTCCACCCTAAATGCAATGTGCCCAGACCCTAGGGTATAAGGGGAGCTTAAGGGGGATGGGTGAGCGGCAGGAGAGACTGAGCTCTACTTGCCTTTCCCACGGCAGCATCTGGAGTTGGGGGGCGGGGGGATGAAGAGGACCAGAGTGTGGTAGCGAGGGTGAGGGGGTGCCAAGCTCAAAGACAGCCATACTGGAGTATCGGCGCTCACAGGCTGCTTTTTGCCACATTCCACTGGACTTAGCTATCCCAATGGTTTCCCCCGCCCCAGCTTTGAAACCCCTCCTTCTTTCAGACCCGCCAAGGTACGTGTCCTCTCCAGCAAGCCCCAGATGCCAAAGTTTCCATTGGAAAACCTGCACGTGTCAGGGACCACCAAACAATTCTTGCAAACCCAGACCCTCTGCGGCCAGGGTCGGGTGATGGGGAGGAGCTGCGAGGTACCAGGGCCCTTGATATGGACAATTAGAGAACCATGGTATAGCAGAGTCTTTACCTGTCACTGACTTAGTCGCCCGGGGCTGCGATCTGGTGGAGTCTGGCTGGAGCGAGGAGCCTTTGGCGGGCTCAGGTTGGACCGGTTTGGGAGCGAGCGGCACAGCTCGGAGTCCTCAGCTGGTTGCCCGCTTGCCTTCTCCCTGGATCTTGCGAGAGAAAAGCGAAAGATTAGTTGTCGCCACCGCACTTAGACGGGTGGGGCAAGGGAGGCGGGGAGACTGCGGACCCCAAGGCTCAGAGAAGGCTGCGGGGCATTTCACATGGGTCGTATCACTCGGCTAATCTGGGACCCCAATTAGACAATTCGGACTGGAGTTAAATTACATCTGTCTGCCGCCTTGAGCATCACACCCCCAAAACACAGGCAAATAAGACTTTCAAACCTGGCTTTCAGGAAGATGACAGTTAACACCGAAACAGAAAGGAGACCTGGGTGTGGAGAAGAGCTGGGCGGGCTTCATTTCTTCACCCTAGTGCCGGGGAAGTAGTAATTAGTGTCTGGGAGCTGCGCTCCTCCACTTCTCCCAGTGCCTCTGGCGATTTCCAAGTGGGATCTGCGACTTCAGGGCTCTGGCCAAGCCCGCAGGCTGGCGTGTGCGTGTGTGCGTGTGTGCGAATGAGTGTGTCTGTGCCCCCGCGTGCCTGCTCCCGGGAACTGGTCTCCTCGCCCTCACCCGCTGTGTGTAGCAGCAGAGCGAGAGTGGTGCCTCTATTTGTGCGTTTGTGTTCGATTAGCTGCAATGGGCGGACAGTTTCTGGAGAGAGCATTTACAATTTTCTTTCGTTCTGACAGGATTAGTTGCCGTTGAAGGGGGCTCCGCCAATGAAATCTTCTCTGCGCTCTGATTTGGCGGTTCTTCGGTGCAAATATGACAGCTTTCTCTCTCAGCTCTTTTCTGCATCTCTCCATGTCCGACCCCGGAGCCCAGTTCTCGGTCTGCAATTTCTACACCACAACCTTTGCAATCACCACCACCACCACCCCTAGGTCCCATGTCAGCAGGTGCCAGGTTGCTACAAAGGTGACAGGGCACATTGGGAAGAAGGCTTGTTGATTGCAGAAGATACTTATGCCCCGTGTTTCCAGGTGGGGAAATGTTAGAATAAATGTACTTTGTACTAAATATATAGTCATGGAGAATTGTTCAGATTGTTTATTTCTTTCTTTGATGCTAACTAATGTATTAGAAAGAAACAGATATTTATCTGTCTTTGCTGTTTTTTTTTCTTTCTTCCCAAACAGGTCGATGCCTGTGTGTTCCATCAGTTAATGGGGAGTAGTAGTTAAGAGAGTGTACTAGTGAGGTGTTGGTGAGGTGGGATTTTGCTGTCTATCGAGGAAAATAAAAGATGTGAACTTCCTGTGTTCAGAGCATGGACTAATTTTTGCCTTCATTTATTTTAATGAGAAATTCTTTCCCAGATTTATACCCATTGTTTGAAAGTATGGAACTTATTTGATAATATCATAATGTGATTATTCTAAGGTGTCGTTGAGGACAATTGCTCTTGATGATGTATATTGTATCTGATGACATAAATATGTGCTACCGAATGAGGCTTTCATTGCCAAATAGAATTAAAGAAGGAGTCATTGGAACCTTAAACTAAGTAACAAAGAACAGGACCTATCTCTTTTTTGATCGCAGAGACAGAGAAATTGCTATTTATTATGCTCAATGGAATTCAGCTCAGTTCGTGTTGCCCTGTCCTTGGCTGGGTGTTAAAGAGCACACAGAATAATGAAACCACGGTTCCTTTTCTTTCTGAGTTTCTCATCTTTGAGAATAAATACCCACATGAAGCTCTTGTAGAGAGGCTGACCATCAACACTATAAATTATACACTAATATAAATTCATTGGTGAATGAAAATCCTACAGCTATGCCTAAGTAGGACTGACACAGATTCAATTTTGCTGGATAAAAGCCATCCTGGTGTAAAGGATGGTAAGGGTATGTCGTTGCCCTCTGAGTCCCACGCAGGCATTTTAGTCTTGTTTGAGAAAGGCAGTTCTGAACATTATCGCCCTCAATCTACCCCAGAACTAGGTTTCAGTCAGTAAGCAGCTGATTCTTATTTTCATTTTCCCCCCTTCTCTGTTGGGTACTACAGAACGTAAGTTCACAAACATTCTATCTGCTCCTATCTCTAAGACGCCTTCAGAAATTCACATTGTCATAACATGCCTGAGGTTTTTGTGAATGCACTTGTGCATGCTTGCATGGTTGTGCACACACACTCACACACACACACACACACACACACACACACACACACACACACACACTGAAACTGAACAACAACAAAAAGAAGAAGAAGCTCCTGACAAGCAACAAAGAAAACCCAAGCATTTAGTAACCTGGACTCTGGTTCTGTTTTTGCTTCCCATTATGACTCTGTTCTTCCTAAAAGGAGCTACCTATTTTAAACTGGGAAGTAAGTAAATAGCCAGCAAAGGCTCACAACCATCAGGATTTTCCTAGGAGCTAGAAACAGAAGTGACACTCTCAGCAAGCAAGCCTCAAAAGTGCCCACTTTCTTACGTCATTACCCAGAACAACTTTATCTTTTATCATGAAGGCTTGTTGTATCTTGGCCACTCACTGTCGGTGAAGTGAAGAAATTATTTAACTACTCTGAATGTCAACTTTTTAGTCTATAAAATGGATATGTTTTAGATTTGTTAGATAGAACAGTAGAGTCAATTGCTGCAAAGTTCTCAGCAGATTTATTTGTTTGTTTGTTTGTTTGTTTGTTTGTTTGTTTTGGGCACATGGCAATTTAGCTATGGCTGCAGGTTGTCAGCTCAGATTTAAGGATTCAGATTCCTGGGTCATTCATGCCTGTGACCTCTTTGAAAGTGTTTACCAGGGAGCATTGCAGGCAAAACACGAAGGACGCTACCCACCAGAGGGATGCGAGATGCATGTTAAACATAGTCCATCATCACACTGACTCCAGGGAGCCTCAGTCTTTCCCCTTTCTAGTTTCTTTCTGTACAGGAAATGGTCGTGAGTTTTCTGAGCATTTTATTTTCATCTCTTAAACAAGTTCACTTTCTGAGATAAAAGAGTGTTCCTTCACCCCAGGAATATAGTGTTTGCATTTATTAGTAACTCTTGGTGTGGAACATTTTCAAAAGTGCTTTTTAAAGACTTTGTAGAATGCATCTGTGGGTTTCCCTTTATCTGCATGACTATTTTCCACCTCAAAGCACTCTAATAAATTAGTAATTTCCACTTGTGAAGCCAAACTTCATTACCTACCTCCTTATAATGCTAGTTTTAGGCATGTGATGAGGAGAGCCAATGCCCCCAGGGCATGACTTTGAGTCTTCTGCAAAGTTCACTTTTTAGCAAGACTAGAAACAAGGTCACCAGTAATCAAAGAAGAAGGGATCTGGTTGGCTCTCAGTCCTGGAGACGTGGCACGCATTTTACTGCACCATGTTGATTTCAGTGCAAGAGGAAGGAGGTTTCAGTAGTTATATGTACGGATCACTACTCTCTCATTGTAAGTGGATTTAGGGTGAGTTGAACTCTGGTGGTTTCCCACCAGGTCTGGCAGCCATACATTTGCCCCCTCCCACTTTTTCTATTTTTAAGGACCTGAAAAAAAATACAGGGGAAGTCTTGGCTTATGGAAGGAAAATGAACTAGAGTAGATCTTATTGCCCTCAGTCTCCCACCCATAAAACTGTTCCAAGTGGTACAGAGAGGCAAGCACGAGGCTTAGGAGCTCGGGGTAGGGGGAAGCAGCTTGATACCTCATATGTACACCTATGGAACTTTTATTTTTCTGTGATTCAGTTTGGAATATAACATTCATGGGTTCAAAGTGGGTCTTCCAGTGACAGTCACTTGGAATGGGCTTTTCAGTAATTCTGTTGTTTTAAAAATCTCAATAACAGCCCCACAATAGGCATGCCATTCTTCTTAGAGTTATTTATTTTCCCTACAAACACTCCCAGAGGGTAATTTAAAAGCTTCTATTCTTCAGCTAGAAAAGATGATGTCCTTTTGTCATAGAAAAATCCTAAGCCTTTCTTTTGCATACCCTGCAGCAGAAGTTTTCATACACAAATGGGACTGATTCTGAGTGACAGTGTTTAGTGACAGAATGACAAACAATGCTCTGTTACTTGTCCCCCCTTTTCCTGGAAGTTTGGCATCACAGATGTTTTAAACTCATCCTGTCTTAGCCTTGATAGTGTTATCCAAAGCCTAAAAAGCATTTACTGCTGCTGAGTCTGAGATATTTAAAATACAGAGGTCTGTTCTAAATGGGGAATATTAAGAAGGAAGAAATGGTGGTGGGGGAGGGGCCTCATGGTGCAAAATGTTAAGCAGCCGCTGATAAACCAGTGTTGAGTACACAGAGGGAAACAGACAGGTGGGATGCTGGGTTGCTCAGAGGAGCATTTAGTCTGTATTCATTCCTCCCACCAGGAGGCAGAGCTGAAGACCCACACAGGGACAGGGGCTGAGGAGTCCCAAATGTGTCCATTTCAAGTGTATCTTTTCCACAAACAATTTTCTTTTTCTTACTGGATATTTTCTTTATTTACATTTCAAATATTATTCTCTTTCCCGGTTTCCCCTCCGGAAACTCTCTATCCCATCCCCACTCCTCCTGCTTCTATGAGGTTGACAAACAATTTAAATTTCTCTTCCTGAAGTCTAAGTGGGATGCTGGAATTTCTGGTGGAGCTAAGATTCTAGCGAGTTCAAAGGAAAGAGTCCCGTTCCTCCATTATGAACAGGACTCCCTGATGATTTGAATCAGTGACTCTGATTTTATTTTCTTTTACAGAAGAGTCTTCCAGGAATACTTAACACCAACTTAGTCCATAGGGAAACCTGCTTTCTGTAGAATTTCCAACAAACCAAGCCCTTACTCATGGGAGTTCATATATTTTCTCAGATCATGTAACAGACAAGTTTCTTAAGCTAGCTATGGGTCATCACATCACAGGAAAGTTGGAGAGAGAAGCCATGATAAAAAGCATGTTTCGGGAGCACAGCAGCACCCCAAAGGCTCCTTGCTAAACTTGACTTACCCTCTATTTCAAAGTGACTGAGATAGCGCTCATGCAGAAAAGAACATTTTTCAAAAGTAAGACTCGATCATGTATGATCAGTAATATTACCACATGCAGGTCTTTTCACCTTAGAAACACTCTCTCCTTGTAGAGCGCCTAACGAAGCAAGCACTAAAGCCTGCCCAGATTCACTGTGCCAAGAAGATACAAGCGGAACCTGTTCTTTCTTGCTCATTTAATCCACAAGGTGACTGGATCCATGGATTAAGGACCTCATTTAGAAGAGGTCTCAAGGGCAGAACTTTACAAATCCCCAGAGAAGGGAATGATGTAGCGTAGTTCTAGGAACAATATGTGTGCTCTATGACTGCAAGATCTTCCTGCATTGACAAACATTACCTTCGAAAGAGAGTTAATTTTAAAAGGATGCTGAATAAACATGTATTGGTAATCATTGAATGTCTTCAACGATTACTACCCAACTCCTACTCTGAGAACTCTATAGCAGACACAATGTACTCTTTCTTGTGTTATTGATGACAGTTATGGGATACACTGTGTCTATGGCTTGCTGGAAAATATTTTTGATTGAACAATTTTACATAAACAAGCTGCCATTGCTGTTTTGCTTCGACAGTGCTATGAAGTGCAATGAGCTGGCCTGAGACTGTCAGATGGATTCTCCAGGGAAAGTGTTTTCCAGGAGCTTGCCATGAACTGGATTTAAGGTATTGGTACTAATTCAACAAAATATTAAATAACGTTCAATATTTTTTACCTATCAATGATGTGAAACCACTAAGAGTTTTTAGATCCAACTGAAGAGAGAGGAAAAACTATTTCTACTTAGGAACCATAGATAAAATGTTTGATGCTATACATCGAGGTTTCTGAAAGATGCTGTGCTACTTGTAGTTTAGGAAGCTGATTCTAGGGCTGATGTCTTGTTGGCAAATACTGTATATATGGTATGGACCCTTGAAACAAGTATGACTTTATGGATGTTGAAAGTTGTTTGAATATTTAAATTAGTGACCAGTGAAGTAGCTGAAGTTAGAGACATTGTCAGTGGCGATGAAGGAAAATCTTATGCCCTTGATTTATAGCAGTCAGAAAGGAGAAGTAAAACGCCAGTCACTAGGTACTGTGGTCTCATTTCCAGTGACTTAGTGAAGAAGTCCATGACAGGAAAGACACGTTTGCACTCTCTACCCAAGGCACTATGCTTTAGTTACATTTCTGGTCTCCTCTATATGATTCTTGCTTACTAACTTTTAAAACTTTTGTGTTTTAGAAGTAATAAGCTGACTGTTTATATAGCAATGAATGTTTCTTGCACAAGAACACTTCTGTAATTTCTCAAGAAAAAGACACTTGGTATTGCTGTTATAGATTGTTCTAATTATATAACGGCCATGGGGATATGGGCAAAGTAACTAAGAACTGGAGTCTATGTTCACAGAATGAACTGCAAAGCTAGAAGTTGATCTTTAACTATGATTTACACCTTCACTATGCTTGAGAATATTTTATAAGGTTTCTATGCATTTTGTCCCAGAGTTGACTAACAGTCATGTGTGATAGAATGAAGGGGAGAAGGACTAGTAACTGAAGGTGAGAGTGGTAGGTCAGCAGTTCAGATTCTGAGAACAGTGGTGCTGGATGATCCTATGCCATCACATCGGTATCAGTGTCTGCTGGACAACGTCAGAGAGGAAGGAACGCTAGTCAGGTGTAAGAAGTAAGCTTGCTTTTAGGGCTAAACTGTAATTTTGGGTATTATCTACTGCCTAAATCAAAATAATATATATTCTGAGACTATCAAGAACTATGTGGTTGGGATCAAGGACATTCTATTTAGGCAGAAAATGAGTGCTGTATCTCAAGTCATGCCAGTAAATACTGTCTCATTCCCTTTTTTTTTACTTTTATGGACTCAACAGTCTTGTGTAAACCATGGATTCTAGGTACCCTTTATTCTTAACCAACCATCAGTGAATAAGAATAAAATTCTTACTCTGAAGCAGAGGACAACCCTGACTTGTCACAGAAAGTACTTCAACAATATCTTGTCCCTGGGTCCTAAAAACATCAACAGTGGGAACTATCCATTTTTAACAACTGGAACCATGTCTAAAACCTAACCAATACTAAAACTGCATAACATAAGACACCATAATCTACATATTCATAGCAGGAAACCAGTTTTTCATTCCCATCTCTTAATTTGAAAGTTTTTTTCCAATCCTTAAGAGAGAATAAGCGTTCACTAATGCCCAATTAGAGTTTTGGTTCTAGGAGGTATTGTATCATCACCAGGCGATATCCACCATAAGTTCTGATGCTATAGTTGTTGTTGATTGACATATTATCCCTTCTTGAATTATTACTGGATGATTTCTTGGCCCTAATCGTGTCTAATTTGGGGTGTGGTCACTATACCCAGGCTGTAAGCACAATAGACTCTTTCTCCATTAGACAAGCCAGTTTTGTCTATGTTCATTTATTGAGATCCAACTCTATGTGGTGTAGTTAGTCACTTACAACTTGACAGTTATAGGAGATATTTTTAAAAATCCCTCTAGAAAACATGATGCTTGTCATGGAAGAGTTCTAAAATTTGTGCTAGGCTAGAATTGGTACTTGTTACATTTGTGTCTACAAAATTCTATATATGTTAAGATAAATTCTTTAAACTCTTCAAATATTTATTTACTTTATGTATATTGGTGTTTTGCCTACATGTATATCTGTGCAATATGTACATGCAGTGGCCCCTGAGACCAGAAGAGGTCATCAGATCTTCAGGAACTGGAGTTACAGTTACAGAGTGTTATCTTGTGGGTGCTGGGAACTGAATCCAGATCTTCTAAAAGGCAGCACATGCCCTTAGCTGCAGAGCCACTTCTCTGGCCCTAGATAATTCACACAAAAAATTTTTTTTAAAGAAAAATCTTATGCTGCTACTTTTTTTTTTTTAAACTATGACTACTTAGGCTTGGCTCTGTTCAAAATGTGAGAGTCAAAAATTTTTTCTTACATTATTCTTTATTTCTTGTAGAATTTATAATTGATAGTTGGTTATAAGCTGGAGCTATGTAAAGTAAATGTAACTTATGAATTAAAAGAAAATCATTGAATTAAAGGGTAAACAATAAAATAAAAATGAATTTAAACCATTGCTATATCACTTCATCAGCTGGAAAGAGAATAGAAGAGACATGTACACAAAAAGACAGAGATAGGTAAAGAAATATCAATAGATAGATAGATAAAGAAATACCAATAGAGAGATAGATGGATAGATAGATAGATAGATAGATAGATAGATAGATAGATAGATGAAAATATATAGTATGTTTGGGAAGAAATCATGGAAAGAACACCTACTAAGGAATATTAGATGCCCCAATGGAGCTGTTGCTCATGACCTATAAAACAACCCCGAGAAACATCCTCTATATTAACCTCAAAGTATATAGCAGGTCTGGGAAAGAAAGGAGCCATGCCTGTTTTGCACTCCTGCACTAAGCTTCCTGCACTAAAAACTCAGCATGGCTCTCCTACTAAATTCAATTTCTAATCTGCTCAAATGCATCCCAGAAGCCCACTGCATGTAGCTCTTAGGGAAAGTAGGTACCGAAAACAGAATAGCTGTGAAAATGTGCCTGTACCCTTCACTTTGCTCACCTTCTCCCCTGGGTAGTGGCACTGCAACTTCTTTAGAAACCTGATGGCACAGAGGAAAAGAATGCACTCAAAATAGTCAGGGTGTGTTGTGACAGGGTAGAGGAGAGAATTGAAATGTTTGGCAGGATAGTCACTGAGGATAAGGGTCAGAATCTAATACCCTAAACCGGTGTGCCCAGTTTCTCTCCAAAGGGATTCACAATGAACCATAAAAATTAATCCAAATGCTTTATTAAAGATATATATATATCTCACCTTCCATGCCTATTTCAAAAAGCATGGCACTACCAGGGAGACAGCATATTTTAAGACCTTCTATGTGACTGTGTATAAACATAAGGAGTATTTGTTTAGCTTTCAGGCAAAAGTGGTTTCCTAACACAGATAATTCATCTCAGTACAATCCCAAGCAACATGGATTAGAAGACAGTTTGTTTAGGGGTGGCTATCAAGTCACCATTCACCCCCTAAATCTAATGCCCATCACCAACGCTTACGTGTTACCTCAATGCTGACCATCTCAGCTCACTTAAAATAACTCTTCAAACATGCCTACCTTGTGTACATATCTGGGAAGCGAGGTGAGCTTTAAATGGTGAACTTCAGCTTCTCACTAAAAGGCTGAATTTTACACATTTTACTCTTGTTACAATAGTAGGAACAGGGTGGGTATGTATCCAGCCACATCTTATGATGCCAGTTTCTTGTAACTATGCCACACAGGATATCAAAGTATTCCACACAGCTCATACTTACCCTAATGCTCACTTTGCCAACACACACACACACACACACACACACACACACACAAGCATTACTATTCACAATTGTATAGTTTCAACTTTTGTCAGAGATTCAAATTTGTGTTTAGACTTTATGCAGTAAGGAGGTTAAACACTTATTAATTTGGTGTATTTGTTTTCCAAAATAAAGTGCTTTAGGTATGTTAAACAGAAAATGACTTGAATCATAATTTGAATTCTTCCATAGGACATGCCCTTAGATAAACCATTTAATTCATCCATGTTTCATTTTCCTTATCTACAGTAAGGCAACGTGGCCGTCTTTGTTTTTCTAAGGAATTTCAGATGACTGAGATATTTTGTTATGTCCTTGTGCTGAGATGAGCATAAACACATTTTAAAGACAGAAACTGTCCATTATGTCCTTGTGACTATTTTTATCATTGTTATATTATCTGAAATGATTCTATTTACTAAATCTGGTAAGCAGAATAGTGCCCCCTCATGGACCTTCTCATTTTTATTTCCTGGAAATTGTGACTGTGTTATGGCACTCCAAAAAATTAAATGGCAAATAAAGTCTGTTTATCACTTTAAAGAGATAAATTATTTGTTTGGGCTCAAGATAATCAGAGGTGTCATTAAATTTTGGTATTCAGGTTGATATCTGAGATTGAGTGAAGTACTGTGAGAAAGATTGGTCATTGATAGTTTGAAGGAGCTATCAGCTCAAAATAACATATAACTCTTCTAGCTGGGAATATAAGAAAACAAATGTTCTCGTGAAGCCTGTTAAAAAATAAAGTCATTTTGCAAACCTGAATTTAGCCTTCTGAGGTTCATTTCTGACTACACAATTATGAACTTAAGATCAGAAGTGTGCATAGTTTAGAATCCCCTCAAAATGATTTATTTAGTGATATTAAAACCACTAAACCAGGTTTTCAGGTAGATGCTTTAGTTTACTGAGAGCATGATTGTGCTAAGTACTGTTCTTAAATGTCCAAGTCATGCATAGGAATGACAACAAACCTTCCGGGAGAGTTAGAGGAGTAATAAACTTGTGGAAAAGTGTTTCATTGTCGGTAGACATTCAGCACTAGGGACAGTGCAGACATTAGTTCAAGTCTTGGGTCAGTACCTTGGATAGAGGACACTCGGAGTTGATAGATCTTGTGGGTGGATTTTTCTGTATGTCTTCCTCTTCTAAGACCTCTGAGATTTAGGGAGTGATTTTGCCAAATCGACAAAGAAATATTTTTTAAAAGCACTTGTTGTGAAGTAGCTCTCTGATCATTACTGAGTTCCCTCATCTGAGCTTTGCTAAACCCCATAGGAGCCATGTGCATATGGCAGCATGTAGTGTCTGAGAACTTTTCCCCTATGCTCTGTGTGGTGTGGCCTCTATTATAGAAATACAGGTAAATCATTGCCAGAGTGTGTTTCCGTGGGCCTCTTCTAGAAAGAGTAAAGCAGAAAAAAAGTAATAAGGATAGAAACTAACCAAATGATAACAACAATCAAAAAGTTCACAAGCAAACAAAGAAGTAAGCAAAGATGATATATAATGCTGTTTGTCAAATATTCGTAGTTCACTCATTGGTGCAATGGGCCAGGATCACGTGATCAGATCTCTTTCTCAGCCATGAGTAGTACTGATGGGCCTCTTGCTAAATAATTCATTACCAGTTTGAGAACCTTCTAGGCTCTTCTTTCCTTCTGATTTCACGATAGCGTTTGGGATACCAGCATCCCAGCTGTAGATCGATCACTGGGTGATTTCTGCTAACACCTGTGGATATGTAGTGAGAACACGGGATAAAACTTTGCCATTTATGCCAGAAATAATTTTTACAGATTATCCTCTTCTGATTTAAAAAAAGATAATCAAGAAAGTTTGGTACCCAGAATCTGAAGTGGATGCAAAAACTAAGTGATAGGATGAATAAACAAGGGCAAATTATGGTGGAAGAATATTTATGATAAAGAAGTTAAAAGCTCTTGTCTGGCAGCATGTATGCCCCAAGATAGTGCCAAGCAACTATGAACCAAGTCAGATGTAGGCATAGCTCTGAACAAAGCTACTGGTTTATATCCCCATTTCCTACCTAACATTTTCCATTTCTTCATATGATAGTGTTTTAAACTATGATACCTGTTATGACCAGCATCAAAGCTCTTACCTTGATGAGTTTATCAGAGTCTAAATCATTTCTTACTCTAAACTGATTATTTTGGGAGTAGTCATTTGTCACCATATTTCTACTATGATCAAAGTTCATCCGTGTGTGTTTATGTATATGATGTTTATGGACATGTGTACATGCTCATATTTGTATGTGTATGTGGACACCTACTTTTCATATAGTGTGGATGAAGATGAAGAAACACACTTGGCTATTGGTTCTTTTATTCCATCTTGTTTGAGACAGTCTGTCTTTGTTGTTTGCTGTATACAACAAACAACTGCATATAGTCATCCAGCTGGCCTGTGAGCTTTTGAGACTTGTTCTATTTCTGCCTCTGGTCTCACCATAGAAGCACTGATGTACAACATGTACGTTATTTTAAATTCTGTGGACTCAAACAAGTACAGCAAATTCATTACCCATTGAACCATTTCTCCCACACATGGTTCTCATAATTTTACGTCTAGACAATAGTTAGAAGACCATGTCAGCTTATGTTTCATTGAAACAACAAACATTTATTTATCAATCATAATATTCCTTATCATAGAAAAATTCTTAAAGTAGAACATTAAGCAAAATAAATTACACCGTTAAGTAAACAACCAGACAATTTCATTGGAGAATTATAACTATGGTAGTAGAATGGAATATAAGTCAACTTGCACTGAAATTACAAAATAAGGGTATTTGAATCTGACTGAAAACCCAAGACTGGGTTGCCTGAAGGACCAAGATTGAGTTAACATTAAGCAGATGGATATACGTTAATCAGATGAACGCTAAAAAGAAAGGTGAATGACCAGTCAAATGGTCTGTGGTAAGAGAGAACACAGCTAGCATAAAACATAATGCAAACAGAATAGGCAGCCTCATAACCTTCATGAAAGTGGGCGTCGGGCAGGCAGGCAGGGATGAGGAGTTAACAAAAGTAGTAGGGATTCATGGATGATACAAGTGAGGTTCCTGAAGGACTTTAATAAAGCTTATTTCAAACACTGCATTCTTGGCACAGAGGGAATGATTGGGAAGAGGTCAGAAGAACAAGGGGAGACATGAACATGGCTAAGGCCAGGGTCAAATAATAAATAGAGATGGCTCTGACTATGGGCATAAAGGTGAAAAGTAGATGACAATTTCAAAAGAAGTGATAGAGATTATTCATAAACCTGATGAAGAATGGGTATGATTGACAAAAGAGCTTCTAAGGATGATATCTTACAGTGGTGTTGCCCCTCATGAAACCCAGAAACACTGGAAGAGAACAAAGCTCTCAGGAGGAGGTATAATGTTGAAAGCTTTGAATCTGAAGGAACTTTGAGACAAACAAGAAGGGCTGACAAGGAGACAGTTGAAAATACAGATCTGGAACTCATAATAAAGGTCTAAGCTAGATATATAACCTTGTGAGTCATTTGCTCCTAGGTGGTAATTGAAGCTGTGGGCAAGGCTGAGGCTGCCTAGGGAGAAGGCACAGTAGAAGAGGAGCAATGAGCAGGAAGCCAGAGAGTGAAAGACCAAGAGGGCAAGCGGGGAGGGCACAGCAGGTGCAAGCTGAAACTCCAGCTTGATCAAGATCAAGACATGTGTCATAGATTCTGGTTTTGCCCCAGCACAGTTTTAAAGAGTGTGTGCACCGGGACACCGATCTCTAAAAGAGACTTCACCCTGTTAACTAGCATTTCAGATTTTCTGAATTAAAGAGTGAAGAACAGTGCTCTTCTTTCAATCTGGATACTTTTCTTTTACCATTAAGTTGTCCCAATATAGAGTGTTTATTAGTCAAAGCTTTATTGCACTGAGACTGATTTCAAATACTGAATGCTCTTGCATAGGACTAAGATTTGATCCATAGCACCCTTAGAATGACTCACAACTGCAGTCCCAAGGGATCTGATGTCCTCTTCTGGCCTCTAAGGCACTGCATGCATGTAGTGCACACATACACAGGCAGACAAAATACTCAGATACACATAATAATAAAAATAATTTTAAAAGATTCATTTCATTACACGGGGCAAGCCTGTGAAAT
This sequence comes from Mus musculus, assembly GCF_000001635.26. Taxonomy (NCBI): domain Eukaryota; kingdom Metazoa; phylum Chordata; class Mammalia; order Rodentia; family Muridae; genus Mus; species Mus musculus. The sequence continues at coordinate 36,375,051 of NC_000072.6, read as the reverse complement.
GAGCTCAGGCAGAACTTTATGTTTTAGGGCTAAGGCAAAACCATAGTAGCCTATTTAGCCAAAAGCCAGACATTCAGCACCATCCTGAGAGTTGGTGTATTCTTAGGAAGAAAAGCAGATCAGCAAAGTTATAGTCCACGCTTCAAAACTAGATGTTATTAAAAAGACCATATACCACGTTTTACAGTAATTCACAGGCAATTATAAAGACTGTTTTGTCTTATTTTACATGCAACCTTCCAGGCTTTGTTATCCAATTTCTAGCCATAGGCGGTTGCACCTGATAAGAACTAAGGAATTGTTGAAGGTAAGCAAACACATAGCTAAGTGAATGGTTGACTAGAGTCTTGGAAACTAGGGTGTACAAAAAGAATGACACAAAAGGGAAACTCCAGTAAGACAAGAAGCAGAACCACCTCAGGTCTTAGTCACAGCCTTTCTTAGCTTGCAGTCCCTTTAAGCTCTTTTCTGTGTTTCAGTTGTCCAGCTAATTCTGAGGCCGGCTAATGCTAAGTTCCCTTTTTAATGTACACATTTAATATTAATTTGTTAAGGTTTTCAACTCCAGTCTTCTTTGAAATGAACATCTTTGAACCTCTCATTTTCCAGTGAGCTCAATAACAACATGACCATAAACCAACCATGGCATTAGCTGGTAATCATTTGTGCCAGAAGACACTATCTGAAAGTACATTTAGAATAAGTGCTTTACCTTGCGATGGCTTCTGTAACATGGTCTCACAAACTGAATGTCTGGAAGACCAGAAAAATACAGCTTCAAGTTCTGAAGAATTGTAAAATACCAACAGCAAAAGGTTGGCAGACTTAGTTTCTTCCATGATACGAGAAAATGACTCATTCTTGGCTTCTCTCTGGGTGGTAGGGAGGTGGTTGTCTTCATGCTTTTATGCTGTTCCATCTGTAGTAGATACTTTACTCAAATAAATTATTTTTTTTACTTTTTGTCAGTCATAATGGACTAGTGTACATCTTAAATTTTTCTTTTGAATTTGGCAAAAGCATGACTTCCAAAAGCTCAGGTTTTGGGTGCCAAATCTTCAATATATGAACTAGGATCTAGGGGGGCACACTTTAAACCATGATGCCTTTGTTAGAGTTTCCGTTGCTGTAAAGAGTCACTATGACCAAGTCAATTCTTACAAAGGGCAACATTTTATTGACTGGCTGACTAGTTCTGAGGTTCAGTCCATTATTGATGGTAATTGCCATGATTGGGGAGAAGCATGGCAGCATCCAGGCACTGGGGGGAGCTGAGAGTTCTACATCTTGTTCCAAAGATGAACAGGTGATGACTGGCATTCTCAGGCAGCTAAGAGGAGGCTCTCTCCCAGTAATGCTATTCCGTGGGCCAAGCATATTCAAATCAGCACATATGATAATCGGTATTTTTGCAAAATAACACACTAACACACTAATTAATATGATATTTTACACCTACCATTAATGCTGATCTGCAGCGTACTTTAAACACTTAAGACTATTCTTATTGATGGATTGCCTTAAATTCACTTGCCTTATCTTCCTTCTGTTCAAAGGCAACGTTTAATAATTGATGAACAGCTACTGAATTTCCACAAAGCTTAACAAAATGAGCATGGTGCTCTAAATTTTCTCCTCCTCTTAATTCTTTTGTAATATTCTTGAAAACATGAACTGCATATTGATCATCTTAGTACACTGATGTACAGCACCATGCTTTGTATGTGACTTCTCATTTAAAATATTTCGAGGTGAATTGCATGAAAGCCTAAGTTGAGATTGAACAGTTCCTCAGTGTCTGTAGAACCATGTGGAGTTAATTGACTCACATAGGAGATTGCCTGAGTCTCATTCACCAAGTTCTAATTAAGTAAACTAATGAAAAATTGACAAATGGTGGCTCAATTAGGCCCATTTCATCTATCTTGTTCTGTGGACATTCATTGGCCTTGCATTGCCCAAGTGATATAATGAGCTGGGTTGGATTAGGGCACTGATTTAATCCCTATGAAATGAATGCACAGATTTGGTGGATCAGCTCTCCACAAGAGTCTGGTAGGTAGCATCTTTACTTAGATAACAAGAAAGGCACAATTATAGTTAATAATCTCTGGTCAAATGTTCCCCAAAGTCACATGATGGTATACACATAAGGAGAATGTACTTTATGCATTGTTCAGTCATTTCTGGACATATTCTGATGTCAATTTTGCTGTCAAGGTTACACCTTTTCTTCCCTGTTTTGGAATTGGGAGACTTATGCAGCCCAGACTGGCCTCCGATTTACTACAAAGCTGAGTTCCACCTCCATCTTCTGATCTTCTTGCCTCCATATTCTGAGTGCTGAGGTGACAAAGGTGTGCCAGCTTACCCAGGACTCTGAGATTCTGAAATGAGTCTCAGTACCTGTGCACACTAGGAAATCACTCTACCAACTGTGATTCTGCCCATTTGCATGATTTTGGAAGACTTCTCTGATCATGCATTCTAAAGTTACCTGCTTCTCACCTTTTATTTTTCCAATTTCTTTCACAAGGTCCTTTTTAGAAATGTTGCTTTTAATGCCAATGACAATTAAATCCTTTGTATGTATTTTACTATTTATTGATCTATCTCCTACCCCTGATTCAATATGAGCTTTTCCAAAATTCTGGCAGTTTACCATTTCTTCTTATTGGTTTCTTGCCCAACAAGGACAGGGAAGAAGAAGAAATCAGATAATATTACAGAAGTATGACTCTGAAGGATGACTTACATGACCCATCAGATCTCTGACCTTACTTCTTGTCCATCTTTGTTCTGTTCATGTCACTTAAACCTTCCGGCCTGAAAGCTTTTGTATAGCTTTCTCTCTTTCCTTCTGTATGTGTCACATCTTCATTTATTTCTGGGATTTCCCCAAAAGCTTCGTAATGCCTTACTTTGTTTGGTTGTACTCCATTGACTTGGAAAAAGGCATAGTGGGTATCCATTTGTTATCCTAGATGACTCAGTGTACTACTCATACAAACTCTGAGATCTAGGCGTGCATGCCCTGAGCTGCATGCGATGTTGTCTGCCCTTAGCTAACAGCTTATAAAATGCCACTCCACTGGAAACTACTCCAGGGTAGGAGAATCCTCACCCAATTTCACATGGGCAATTGGAAGGTTTGCCAGCTCCAGAGTTACATGTAGAGTGTGCTGAGGATATTGTTGCTTTTCAGTCTCCATTTAACCTTTCCTCTACCAAATCTCCTTTCTCTGACTCACATATTGATGCTCAGTGACACACAAATCTTAACTATATGATATGTGCTCCTGGTAGTGCATGATAGTGCACAAGCTGAGATTTAGGTGGAATTAAAGTTCAGAGTAAAGGGACTATAAAATTGATCCTCTGCTTTGCGTTATTAAGTGGCTTCAGTCTAAAATGATGCCTGGAAGGTGTTCAATTAACATGTCTTGAACAGGTAAATGAGTAAAAGGGTAGACAGCTCTCTTACAAGTTAATTGTGCGCATGGAATAATTCTACATATTTTAACTTGAAGACAATACAGAGCAGTTTTCTGGAGATTGCACAATTCCTTTGAAGAAGGAATGCTAGTATACCAAGAATATGATCCATGAATAATTTATTTTGCAATTTCATTGTTTTCAATATGACTCTATAGATATCCGGAGTTGCTGCACTGTGATACCGTTGCTCAATTGACCTTCCTAGAAACAATATGGAGAAGTCACATGAGCCATTCTTTCTTTTCTAAATAAAGAAACTGAATATTGGACAGTTAATATGACTCCTCTGAGGGTACTTGTTATAACATGGCAGGATGCACACACAAACTTAGATCTTTATTGTTATGGCCATGCTCATTGGCATTCTTTAACCGAGACATTCACCACCAACAACCTCAGCTTCCAACTATTACATCCTAAGCTCATCTATTATGTTTACATACAGCTTTCTGCATTGCTCAGATATCATTTAAAATTTGGTGTCTTTAATTAAGAGACAACACATCTTCCTTTGATTAAGACTCAGAAGTTCCTCTATGATCTTGAAAGAAATGGAAAATTTAATAAACAAAAAGGATTGCTTTTAAGATTCATCTGTGAAGCTCTTAATAAACACTGCAGGAAACCATAATCATTGTGCCCCAGGTCTCAAGAAATCTTCCCTCTGAGAGTCACTGATTGGTCCTGTTACTATAGAGATGTCAATGTGACTTGCCAATACAACTTTCTCGTGCAATGCCTGAATTTCAATAGAAGATACATGTAAAATACTTACTATTCCAAAAATATATTTTACATTATATATAGATTTGTCTTCATGCATCTAAGTATAAGCAGAAAAGAAAAATTTAACTTCTAATGGTAACTTATTTGTTTTTAAATGCACATTAAGCTTAATAATTCATTCACTTCAATATTGTAGCCAAAAAGGCTGAGAGTGATTAATGATATTCAGATGCTAAATATTTTAGAGCTAATTATTTTCAGGGAATGAGCAATACCATTATTGTAGCACCCTGTGAAATTGCATATCTGAGACTATCTCCTGTGCTGAACACTGAGTAGTCGTCCTAGCTCAGTCCCATAGAGATCCTGCTTCCTGTAGACAGCTCTTCATCATGGCCAAGGGACCAACGGAAGCTCATCTTGGTGAGTGGTGGGACTGTCCCAGCCAGTGGAATTGACCCAGACTCTGTATTCACCAGACAGAGCCATTTATTGAAACTATAATATGGAGCAACCTTTGTTTTACTCATTCTATCCTCCTTTCAATTTAACTTCCAGAAATGACAACTTCGCAAACTTTGTAAAAGGATTTCCCTGCCTATGTCTGCTCTTTGTCCATAAAGTCACACATGTCAGGATGTACCTACTTCATTTAAAATGGCATAAAGCAGAAGAGATCTACTGGGAAATGTGGCCAGCAAAAAGAGAATGGAGGGACAAGGGAATGGAGGAACAAGGGAGGAGAAGGGGGAAGAGGAGGAGGAGAAGGAGGAGGAGGAGGAGGAGGAGGAGGAGGAGGAGGAAGAAGAAAAACAATGAGTGCATAAAATGCTATAGTGAAATGCATTACTTTGTATGCTAACTGAAAGAAAACACACTAAAGCCTGAAATTGCCTCTTGAAGGAAGAATAGAGATTCCTAAGACTCTGGAATCTCATGATGTAAAATTCACAAGGCCCCTCCTCAATGTTATATTAGTGGAACACAGTTGCTAGAGAAAGAATCCTCATCAGGGGGTCTGCTTGCAAGCTGGGAAGGGGCCAGTAATGTGCCTTTCATGACTGTTACCCAGGTATGGGATGGGATTTAGCACTGTCTGCTCATGCATGTTCCCTTGAGTAACACCTTAGCTATGTTCCTGTAAGGATCCCCAGTGAACACACTAACTCACTAAGACAGACTTTGGTTGCTGGTGCCCTATCAGAAATGTGTAGCACTTCCTTTATAGCTCCCTGGAGAAAAGCGTGTCAGAAATAAGGAAATAAGGCAAATGGTATAGACTGCAGACATTGCAAGAAGTCTACTCACCAGTTCTCTCCATGGAGGAAATGCAGCGTGGCTTTACCCCCCCCCCCCCATGTGGGAAACCCTGGGTTCTTGCGCCATCATATGCAAAAAAGCAACTGCTCCTCACTAGGTGCCTAGGCACATCTAAAAATGGTTTTAAGGGAAACTCAACTATTATCCAGACTACCTTCATCTTAGTACATGCAATGCATACTTTCCCAAAATGTGGCAATGTTTTGTGGTTTTGAGATGATTAAAGTCGGAGAAAAATGTGGTTGAAATTCTTAGAAATTATTCTAATATCTACATCCAAAACAGAGAAAAGTATAATTTTCCTGAGTTCAATAGGAACAAAATGAGATCAGGCTGTAATCAATGAAACGTGACATGGAGGAATTATGACACTATAATCACTACAACAGTCTTAAGATAGCCATAGTATCAAACAGCTGACCTTACTGGCCATGCAAGGAGCCGCAAATTGTCATGTGTGTAACCATCTTAATCTTCCCCAAACAGATATTTTTCATATGTAGCCAGTTCAACTACAAATTTCAAAATGCATTCCTAAGCCATCTTCTTCTAGAAAACTTTTATGTTTATTCTCATATGTTATATGGTAGCTACAAAGGGTCTTTGGAAGGCATTACAGCTTATTACATATTGTTATCAGATGAACTACATTGCAAGGAATCTAAGCTTCATAATGCATAATGTCCAACACCATGAGAGCTAGGGTCACTCACAGACTGTCTGAGTCCAAGTCTTCTTATCTTTAGCTCCATGTGCTGTGCAAATTCAAGAGAGTCAACGGATGTCTACATCATAAAGTTGGCAGAATTTAAACTCTAGTCTGTTTTCTTTCCTCTTGATGTGATGAAAATACGACCCATGTTTTACAGTCAGAAAAAAAAATAAAGCTAAGATGATAAATATTTCTACTAGGTAGTAATAGTGAAAGTGTACGCTGTCACTTTTGTGAAGAGGTCATTTTTCATGCTTACAAGTCAAGAAGAATCTCCTTGTCATATTGTCAGCTGTTACTGAAGCTCTGAATAAACTCGTCTCTACATAGCTTGTGGAAGCATGTACCTATTCAATAACTAGTGTGTGTGGCAGGGGGTGTCCATGAAATCTAAGTCCAAGAGTCAGCCTAGCTGTGTATTCTTTTTGTTCTGTCAATGGAAAACGAGAGTTCCATCCTTCATGCGTTTAACACCCAGAGTTCTCTCCTATTCTGTTGAGAATCCTTGCTTCCATTGCTGTTTCTCATTGCTCCTGGGAAGGATGGACATACATCACCGCTCTCCTTCCCCATTACTTCCTCTGCATCCTCACTTCTAGATGACTAATTTCTCTCATTATATCATAGGAACCACTAACCAATTACTTTACCCCACTCTTTACCTTACCTTTTTATTTCTTTTTGTCATATAGATCAACAATGTGTGGATAGAAAACAGCTGTGTATGAGAACCAATGCTTCATTAATTCCCCAGAAATATAAAGGAAAGCTCATAGTCCCTACTTGCCAAAAGAGTGGACTCAGTTTCACTGCTGCCACGTCAGTCTGCTCTTTCCTGGTGCTGAGACTGTCCTCCATGTTCCTTCTGCATCACTCCACTAGGCACAGCAGCATCTCAATCTCACCTCAGCCTGTCCTAACGTTTATCTACGTTTTCTCCTACTCATTCTTTGGTGTTATATTATCTGAACAGTTCATTCTGATAAATGTCCCTTTTCTCCCTTTTCTCTTTTATACCTCAGTACCTTTTGGTTTTATTTTTGTATTTTAAGAATTATGCCTTCCTACTTTTCTTCCCACAGGACCTTTATGGCAGTTGCCCTTGATATTTCTTAGACTGGTTTGTTGCATAAAGATTTCTAAAGGAGTTGTTAGCGAGTCAGTGAGCCCTGTGATTTATGACTATTGTTCAGGCAGCAGCTTAGCTGGAAGAATTGAACAAAACACGAGCATCCCAAGGGAAACAAAAAGCTAATGTAAAATGCTGTAGACTTCTGGTTTCAAAAGAGATCTTTACAACAATCTAGTCAAGCCTCAACACTTCATAGCAAAGGACACTGCAGTTCTGAGATGGTAATACAGCTGCCAAAGGCCAAACCAGCATGGGTAGCAGGGTGGAAGAATGGGAACCAGACCTGACTCTCCTGCTTACCTTGTATGTCCCTTCCTTTATCCCTTCAATGACAATCACTTCACCAGTTCTTAAATGTCGGGAACTAAGCACAAGGACTCTTGCTCATTAATCTAGGGTTGGAGATTGCTTGCATACGTCAAAGGAGTTATTCCACGGAAGGGAAGTTAGTCTGTCAACATTGCAGGAGCTCCCAATTGCATTGTTTTAAGAACAAATTGCATCTCTGTTCTGCCTTCTAAATTATAGGGGAGTGAAAAAAAAAACTCTAAGCTCCTAATAAAGTTTTAAATAGATTGCATCAAGTGGCATGCTAACTTTGAATAACTGTACTATCCTAAACAGTCACACTCTCAACTGGCTGGCAGGTCTTTGGAGATAGTTCCATAAGGGAGTTAGTGATGCTCAGAGCCCTTGCTCAACTCTAGGACTCTAGTTGCCTTCCCTTATCTTTACTGATTTTATGCTTAGAAAAGGGAAAATGAATTCTGTACTTGAAAAGGGGGGAGGAATCCTAGTAGCTTCTTGGAAGTGATTTGATTGCCTTCATCAATATGTTGTTTGTCTCCAGATCTTGGCCAAAGACAAAGATGTAATTGTGGGGGAAAGGTGAAAGGGTTGGATGTGGAAGAAGAAAGTACTTCCCCATGAGATTTTATACACCTCTGGATGCTTGGGTCATGTCAGTTGCATGAAAGTGCCCTTCCTTGGATAAAATGTGCATTCTCTACTTATATAAAGTATGTAATCTATGGTTGATTCCTTGGCACTCCCCTCCACAAAATTATTTGGGAGCAAGATTAAAACAAAGGGTTTCTGGAGGAGGAAAGGAAGTCTTTTTAATTGTAGGCTTTAGAAGTCATTTTTGTACAAACAAACACAGCAAATTTTGTGATAGTGCTTCTTGTTTTTACTTACTTGCCCAAGACATGCAGGATTGTATTTCATCAAGTGGAGAGTTTGCTGATCAAATAAAGGCTACCTAGGGAAATTCAAATGTAAAACTCTACTGTTTTTACTTTATCTGTCTCAAATATTTGATGATTATGTATGTGTGTATATATATATATATATATATATATATATATATATATATATATATACATATACATATATGCTTTAAAAGTCTTTGTTTTTCAACTAAAATGCTTATTTAACTATGCTTCCTCCTTTTAAAAAAAAATGGCAACTCTGTTATTATAGAACTAACTACAATCCACTGTCTCTGGAATTTTAGGAATGTCTGTGCTTTTAGGAGTTGTTCCCTGCAATGAAATCAAGGGTACTTTAGAAACATCATGAAGTAAGTTCAAATCATCTATTGGTATGCCTTCAAGTGAGTTCTATTTTCTGAAGAAATGATGCCTGTTGTTGTCAGTGTGAGACTTGAATTGTAGTTGTTGGAAATGCCCCTTTGTCATTTGTCACTCTAGTGGTAGAGCACACAGGAGCAAATACTGGCATGCATTCTTGCAGGTGGGCAAGGAAGGAACAACAGTTGTATTTTAAGGTTTAGGGAACTGAATGAATAAAGTAGCTGTTCATATCCAGAAATATAATGTGATATAATGTAGGAACAATTTTTTACATGGGACTTAAAATGACTAAAAATTACTATATAAATGAAATAAACTAACCTAAATAATTCAAAAGAAACAATTACTCTCATATAAAAACAACAAAATATGCATTTTCATAGATTCCTGGTGGGAAATAATTTATAGTATGCATATAAATCGCTAAGCACAGTATCTGACAAACAAATGCTAAATATCAATGGCTATTCTTCTTTCTTTTCCTCTATTTTTAGTTTGTTCTTCAAAACTGTTTATTTCAAATTTAAATGAAGGATTAAACTGTTGTATATTCAAGTATGAACAATGAGGAGACATGAACTCAGAAGAATGAAAGAAGTGACCCATCAAACATCACGAATAGCATTTTGAACAAAAGTAGACAGATAAATAAGAATGTGTTGGTCATTATTGGCATATTCAGTTCCAGGAGCAGGCTATTTATAACAGAAAATGTTCTATATAGCAAAAGAATCCTAAACAATTATGGTAAGGTAAGTGAGAAATAACAGTTGTGTGAGAAAAAAAATGAGACAGTTAATGAAATCTGTTATAATACAAAAAGAAGAAATACCAAGGACAGATGTGTTTGATTTTACTTTTATAAGGTGTGTCAGAAGTCTTATGTAAGATTTTCTGGAAAAAAGCAAATAGTATCTAGTAAAGAAATGGTTTTGATTTTCATTTTTTAATGGCACAAAACAGGGGTCCTTTTTAGGCTAAGTTTCTAGACAGTTTAGGAACAGAGGTATAAAGAAATACAGTATAAGAAATAATCACAAAAAAAGAGAGTACACAGTTGTATAGAAGCATTAGGAGTGGAGGCGTCTGAAAGGAGTATTTTCACCAAACAAAGAAAATCAAAATGAAAGAATCACATGCATTTTCTTAAATTATAAATAAAATATAAAATTAACCTTCAGAATGTCCCATCTCACTTATTTGTCCAATATCAGAATTCAGTATTTAAGGCAGAGTAAGAGGCTGTCATATTGACTTGATGTTTCATAGAGCCAAAATTCCCATGGATTTATTTAACAGAGTAAGAGGAAAGAACATGGAATATGGGAAGGAGGGTAATTCCACTTTAATAACTTATAGATATTATGGTAAAACAATTTTATAAAAATGAATTAAATAAGTACTATAGAGTAAATTTCTTTTCCAAATCTTTCAATGCTCATTAAGAATTTTACTTCCCAGGTTTTTCATCAGCCTCAAATAGCTTGTGTGCCTTCCAGTTGCAGTCAACCATTTTCTCAAGTTTTTTTTTTTTAAGTCTCTAGCACAATTATCTCTACATAGCATTACAGACAACACAGCTTCAGGTCCTTGAACTTGCAAGAAAGAGAAAGCACTGTTTGTCAAAACATGGGACTTCACATTTCTCTAGGATGTTGTAGCAATTCGAGCCCCAATAAGCCCATATAAAAAACACAGGGTCTAGTTATTAAATCTATAAGCTATCTGCCCAGCGTAGGCAGAACCAGCACTATACTGACTTACTCCTCAGCTATGACACCCTTTGTTGCTTATAGTTTCTCTTGGCCATGTGGTTCTGCTCTCCCTTGGCTTTCTCCTTCTTCTCTTCTGTCCTCTCTCTTTTTCTACTCCTTCTCCTCTTCCTCTCTGTCCCCCTCTCAAAGTCCTCCTGTCCCACCTTTTCCCTCCACTGCCCGATCACAGGCTCCAGACTTTATTGACCAGTTGAAATGGGAACAAGGTTCACATGAGATCACCTGGATGCATGATCGACTGCTAGGCAGGGGCAGGCCCTCCTGAGGAAGCAGAGTTAACATTAGAATTAAAAAAGCATCAGGATAACCCGCAACATTAGTGGAGTTGAAAAGAAAATTTAAAAGAAGTGTGAAATTTCCCTGATCCATGTAGGCTGCTCCGCTGGTCTTGTTATTATATGCAGGTCTTGTTTAGGCAACCATATTGTAAGGTTTTGTTTGTGCATCTTCCCTGTCTCATCTAGCAGATATTACCTCACAGAATATATTGTAGTCTTCATGCTAGACATCAACCTTTCTGGCCTCACTTCCATCATGTTCCTGAGCCTTGGGAACAGTGCACGGATTACAAATATATTAGCTGGGTTTGGGCACCCCACACTCCCTAATTTCTATGTTGATCATTTGTGCGAATGTGCAATGGTCTTCATCTATCATGGGAGGAAGATTCTTTGATAAGAAGTGAAAACTGTACTTATGTGTGGGTATAAATATAAATGCCCACAAAGGTTAGAAATTACATTGGTTTAGGAAAATGGCAGTCTTAAACACATGTTCCTATGAGCAACACGGAATGGATTCAGTACATCTTTACACACACACACATTAAGGAATTCATAGATTTAAGAAAGGACCTGGGACATGGGAAGAGCTCAGTGGGTAGAAATGATATATACCTAGGTATGTAGTCAATATGTGAGTCTAACCAACAGATTTCTTGAGGTACAACTCTCAATTTTTTTTTAAACTTCATAGTCTATGCTGACACATAGCAAGAGTTAAACACCTATAATCTAGACAGAGTCTCGTATTATAAAGAAAAATTACAACAGAAGGCATTGAGGTGTCTTGCTATATTTTTTTTTTAAATTTTTTTTATTATTATTTTTTTTTATTTTTTTTTCCATTTTTTATTAGGTATTTAACTCATTTACATTTCCAATGCTATACCAAAAGTCCCCCATATCCACCCACCCCCACTCCCCTGCCCACCCACTCCCCCTTTTTGGCCCTGGTATTCCCCTGTACTGGGGCATATAAAGTTTGCAAGTCCAATGGGCCTCTCTTTCCAGTGATGGCCGACTAGGCCATCTTTTGATATATATGCAGGTAGAGTCAAGAGCTCCGGGGTACTGGTTAGCTCATAATGTTGTTCCACCTATAGGGTTGCAGATCCCTTTAGCTCCTTGGCTACTTTCTCTAGCTCCTCCATTGGGAGCCCTATGATCCATCCATTAGCTGACTGTGAGCATCCACTTCTGTGTTTGCTGGGCCCCGGCATAGTCTCACAAGAGACAGCTACATCTGCGTCCTTTCAATAAAATCTTGCTAGTGTATGCAATGGTGTCAGCGTTTGGATGCTGATTATGGGGTGGATCCCTGGCTATGGCAGTCTCTACATGGTCCATCCTTTCATCTCAGCTCCAAACTCCGTCTCTGTAACTCCTTCCATGGGTGTTTTGTTCCCAAATCTAAGGAGGGGCATAGTGTCCACACTTCAGTCTTCATTCTCCTTGAGTTTCATGTGTTTAGCAAATTATATCTTATATCTTGGGTATCCTAGGTTTGGGGCTAATATCCACTTATCAGTGAATACATATTGTGTGAGTTTCTTTGTGAATGTGTTACCTCACTCAGGATGATGCCCTCCAGGTCCATCCATTTGGCTAGGAATTTCATAAATTCATTCTTTTTAATAGCTGAGTAGTACTCCATTGTGTAGATGTACCACATTTTCTGTATCCATTCCTCTGTTGAGGGGCATCTAGGTTCTTTCCAGCTTCTGGCTATTATAAATAAGGCTGCTATGAACATAGTGGAGCATGTGTCCTTCTTACCTGTTGGGGCATCTTCTGGATATATGCCCAGGAGAGGTATTGCTGGATCCTCCGGTAGTACTATGTCCAGTTTTCTGAGGAACCGCCAGACTGATTTCCAGAGTGGTTGTACAAGCCTGCACTCCCACCAACAATGGAGGAGTGTTCCTCTTTCTCCACATCCTCGCCAGCATCTGCTGTCACCTGAATTTTTGATCTTAGCCATTCTGACTGGTGTGAGGTGGAATCTCAGGGTTGTTTTGATTTGCATTTCCCTGATGATTAAGGATGTTGAACATTTTTTCAAGTGCTTCTCTGCCATTCGGTATTCCTCAGGTGAGAATTCTTTGTTCAGTTCTGAGCCCCATTTTTTAATGGGGTTATTTGATTTTCTGAAGTCCACCTTCTTGAGTTCTTTATATATGTTGGATATTAGTCCCCTATCTGATTTAGGATAGGTAAAGATCCTTTCCCAATCTGTTGGTGGTCTTTTTGTCTTATTGACGGTGTCTTTTGCCTTGCAGAAACTTTGGAGTTTCATTAGGTCCCATTTGTCGATTCTCGATCTTACAGCACAAGCCATTGCTGTTCTGTTCAGGAATTTTTCCCCTGTGCCCATATCTTCAAGGCTTTTCCCCACTTTCTCCTCTATAAGTTTCAGTGTCTCTGGTTTTATGTGAAGTTCCTTGATCCACTTAGATTTGACCTTAGTACAAGGAGATAAGTATGGATCGATTCGCATTCTTCTACATGATAACAACCAGTTGTGCCAGCACCAATTGTTGAAAATGCTGTCTTTCTTCCACTGGATGGTTTTAGCTCCCTTGTCGAAGATCAAGTGACCATAGGTGTGTGGGTTCATTTCTGGATCTTCAATTCTATTCCATTGGTCTACTTGTCTGTCTCTATACCAGTACCATGCAGTTTTTATCACAATTGCTCTGTAGTAAAGCTTTAGGTCTGGCATGGTGATTCCGCCAGAAGTTCTTTTATCCTTGAGAAGACTTTTTGCTATCCTAGGTTTTTTGTTATTCCAGACAAATTTGCAAATTGCTCCTTCCAATTCGTTGAAGAATTGAGTTGGAATTTTGATGGGGATTGCATTGAATCTGTAGATTGCTTTTGGCAAGATAGCCATTTTTACAATGTTGATCCTGCCAATCCATGAGCATGGGAGATCTTTCCATCTTCTGAGATCTTCTTTAATTTCTTTCTTCAGAGATTTGAAGTTTTTATCATACAGATCTTTCACCTCCTTAGTTAGAGTCACGCCAAGATATTTTATATTATTTGTGACTATTGAGAAGGGTGTTGTTTCCCTAATTTCTTTCTCAGCCTGTTTATTCTTTGTATAGAGAAAGGCCATTGACTTGTTTGAGTTTATTTTATATCCAGCTACTTCACCGAAGCTGTTTATCAGGTTTAGGAGTTCTCTGGTAGAATTTTTAGGGTTACTTATATATACTATCATATCATCTGCAAAAAGTGATATTTTGACTTCTCTTTTCCAATTTGTATCCCCTTGATCTCCTTTTGTTGTCGAATTGCTCTGGCTAATACTTCAAGTACTATGTTGAAAAGGTAGGGAGAAAGTGGGCAGCCTTGTCTAGTCCCTGATTTTAGTGGGATTGCTTCCAGCTTCTCTCCATTTACTTTGATGTTGGCTACTGGTTTGCTGTAGATTGCTTTTATCATGTTTAGGTATGGGCCTTGAATTCCTGATCTTTCCAAAACTTTTATCATGAATGGGTGTTGGATCTTGTCAAATGCTTTTTCTGCATCTAACGAGATGATCATGTGGTTTTTGTCTTTGAGTTTGTTTATATAATGGATTACATTGATGGATTTTCGTATATTAAACCATCCCTGCATCCCTGGAATAAAACCTACTTGGTCAGGATGGATGATTGCTTTAATGTGTTCTTGGATTCGGTTAGCGAGAATTTTATTGAGGATTTTTGCATCGATATTCATAAGAGAAATTGGTCTGAAGTTCTCTATCTTTGTTGGATCTTTCTGTGGTTTAGGTATCAGAGTAATAGTGGCTTCATAAAATGAGTTGGGTAGAGTACCTTCTACTTCTATTTTGTGAAATAGTTTGTGCAGAATTGGAATTAGATCTTCTTTGAAGGTCTGATAGAACTCTGCACTAAACCCATCTGGTCCTGGGCTTTTTTTGGTTGGGAGACTATTAATAACTGCTTCTATTTCTTTAGGTGATATGGGACTGTTTAGATGGTCAACTTGATCCTGATTCAACTTTGGTACCTGGTATCTGTCCAGAAATTTGTCCATTTCGTCCAGGTTTTCCAGTTTTGTTGAGTATAGCCTTTTGTAGAAGGATCTGATGGTGTTTTGGATTTCTTCAGGATCTGTTGTTATGTCTCCCTTTTCATTTCTGATTTTGTTAATTAGGATTTTGTCCCTGTGCCCTTTAGTGAGTCTAGCTAAGGGTTTATCTATCTTGTTGATTTTCTCAAAGAACCAACTCCTCGTTTGGTTAATTCTTTGAATAGTTCTTCTTGTTTCCACTTGGTTGATTTCACCCCTGAGTTTGATTATTTCCTGCCGTCTACTCCTCTTGGGTGAATTTGCTTCCTTTTTTTCTAGGGCTTTTAGATGTGTTGTCAAGCTGCTAGTATGTGCTGTCTCCCGTTTCTTCTTGGAGGCACTCAGCGCTATGAGTTTCCCTCTTAGAAATGCTTTCATTGTGTCCCATAGGTTTGGGTACGTTGTGGCTTCATTTTCATTAAACTCTAAAAAGTCTTTAATTTCTTTCTTTATTCCTTCCTTGACCAAGGTATCATTGAGAAGAGTGTTATTCAGTTTCCACGTGAATGTTGGCTTTCCATTATTTATGTTGTTATTGAAGATCAGTCTTAGGCCATGGTGGTCTGATAGGATACATGGGACAATTTCAATATTTTTGTATCTATTGAGGCCTGTTTTGTGACCAATTATATGGTCAATTTTGGAGAAGGTCCCGTGAGGTGCTGAGAAGAAGGTATATCCTTTTGTTTTAGGATAGAATGTTCTGTAGATATCTGTCAGGTCCATTTGTTTCATAACTTCTGTTAGTTTCACTGTGTCCCTGTTTAGTTTCTGTTTCCACGATCTGTCCTTTGAAGAAAGTGGTGTGTTGAAGTCTCCCACTATTATTGTGTGAGGTGCAATGTATGCTTTGAGCTTTACTAAAGTGTCTCTAATGAATGTGGCTGCCCTTGCATTTGGTGCGTAGATATTCAGAATTGAGAGTTCCTCTTGGAGGATTTTACCTTTGATGAGTATGAAGTGTCCCTCCTTGTCTTTTTTGATAACTTTGGGTTGGAAGTCGATTTTATCCGATATTAAAATGGCTACTCCAGCTTGTTTCTTCAGTCCATTTGCTTGGAAAATTGTTTTCCAGCCTTTCACTCTGAGGTAGTGTCTGTCTTTTTCCCTGAGATGGGTTTCCTGTAAGCAGCAGAATGTTGGGTCCTGTTTGTGTAGCCAGTCTGTTAGTCTATGTCTTTTTATTGGGGAATTGAGTCCATTGATATTAAGAGATATTAAGGAAAAGTAATTGTTGCTCCCTTTTATTTTTGTTGTTAGAGTTGGCATTCTGTTCTTGTGGCTGTCTTCTTTTTGGTTTGTTGAATGATTACTTTCTTGGTTGTTCTAGGGCGTGATTTCCGTCCTTGTATTGCTTCTTTTCTGTTATTATCCTTTGAAGGGCTGGATTCGTGGAAAGATATTGTGTGAACTTGGTTTTGTCGTGGAATACTTTGGTTTCTCCATCTATGGTAATTGAGAGTTTGGCCGGGTATAGTAGCCTGGGCTGGCATTTGTGTTCTCTTAGTGTCTGTATAACATCTGTCCAGGCTCTTCTGGCTTTCATAGTCTCTGGTGAAAAGTCTGGTGTAATTCTGATAGGCCTTCCTTTATATGTTACTTGACCTTTCTCCCTTACTGCTTTTAATATTCTATCTTTATTTAGTGCATTTGTTGTTCTGATTATTATGTGTCGGGAGGAATTTCTTTTCTGGTCCAGTCTATTTGGAGTTCTGTATGCTTCTTGTATGATCATGGGCATCTCTTTTTTTATGTTTGGGAAGTTTTCTTCTATTATTTTGTTGAAGATATTAGCTGGCCCTTTAAGTTGAAAATCTTCATTCTCATCAATTCCTATTATCCGTAGGTTTGGTCTTCTCATTGTGTCCTGGATTACCTGGATGTTTTGAGTTAGGATCCTTTTGCATTTTGTATTTTCTTTGACTGTTGTGTCGATGTTCTCTATGGAATCTTCTGCACCTGAGATTCTCTCTTCCATTTCTTGTATTCTGTTGCTGATGCTCGCATCTATGGTTCCAGATCTCTTTCCTAGGGTTTCTATCTCCAGCGTTGCCTCGCTTTGGGTTTTCTTTATTGTGTCTACTTCCCCTTTTAGTTCTAGTATGGTTTTGTTCATTTCCATCACCTGTTTGGCTGTGTTTTCCTGCTTTTCTTTAAGAGCCTGTAACTCTTTAGCAGTGCTCTCCTGTAAATCTTTAAGTGACTTATGAAAGTCCTTCTTGATGTCCTCTATCATCATCATGAGAAATGTTTTTAAATCTGGGTCTAGATTTTCGGCTGTGTTGGGGTGCCCAGGACTAGGTGGGGTGGGAGTGCTGCGTTCTGATGATGGTGAGTGGTCTTGATTTCTGTTAGTAGGATTCTTACGTTTGCCTTTCGCCATCTGGTAAACTCTGAAGCTAGCTGTTTTAGTTGTCACTGTTAAGAGCTTGTTCTTCAGGTGACTCTGTTAGCCTCTATGAGCAGACCTGGAGGGTAGCACTCTCCTTAGTTTCAGTGGGCAGAGTATTCTCTGCAGGCAAGCTCTCTTCTTGCAAGGCAGGTACCCAGATATCTGGTGTTCGAACCAGACTCCTGGCAGAAGTTGTGTTCCACTCACTAGAGGTCTTAGGATCACGTGTGGAATCCTGTGTGGGCCCTTGCGGGTGTCAGGCGACTCAGCTGGCAAGGTAGCCGGGGCTCGAGTGGAGTGGAAGGGGTTTGTGCCCCAGATCAAGCCCGGGTAGCCTGCTTCCCTATGTACCGCAGTCTCAAGTTCCACGCAATTGGATTGGGGTAGGCGCTGTGTTCCACTCACCAGAGGTCTTAGGGTCCCGTGGGGAGTCCCGTGTGGGCCCTTGCGGGTGTTGGGCAAGACTCTGCTGTCAAGGTAGCCCGGGGCTCGAGTCTCGAGTCGAGCGGAAGGGACTTGTGCCCCAGATCAGGCCCGGGTAGCCTGCTTCCCTATGTACCGCAGTCTCAAGTTCCGCGCGATTGGATTGGGGCAGGCACTGTGATCCACTCACCAGAGGTCTTAGGGTCCCGTGGGGAGTCCCGTGTGGACCCTTGCGGGTGTTGGGCAAGACTCTGCTGGCAAGGTAGCCCGGGGCTCGAGTCTCGAGTCGAGCGGAAGGCGTCTTGCTATATTTTAACTCAACTATATCTAAGCACAAGATTCCTAGCAACTTTAATATATGGGTAGAAGATAGGAAAAAAATAATTAACATTGTTCATAGTTTCTTTGCATCAGCAAAATGTTCTTCCGGAAATTGACCTTTTCTCAAGATAAACTTAGTCTTTTATTTTCTTTTAGTTATATATATTGTTCATAACTGTTTGACTTTTAAATCTTGCATAGTGAGGAAAAAATAATTATCAACTTAAATACCTAGGTTAGGTTTTCATTCCCTTAATCCTGTATTTCAAAATCCATTTCCAAAAGTACCAATTATAAGATTTGCTGGCTAAATGCAAAGCTGGTTTTATTTGCATATTGACCCTTACAAGAACACAGCTTTTCTTCTCTTATGGGGTCATCAAAGCATAATTGATGTCAAATGAACTCTATTGTATAAGCTAAAGTATATAATTTTGTAAATTTTGATCTCTTTATAGATTTAGGAAACCATTACCACAATAAAGATGACATCTTCACTCTTTCTCAAAAGTTTTCATGTTCCTTTGCAATGCACTCCTACTCATCTTTGCTCTTAGGTAACCACCAAGTTGCTTTTCAATATTTCAATATTTTAATTTTTGCACATGGAGACATGTCGTTTTATCTAATATATTTATGGGTTCTTTAAGACTATTTATAAGATAGTTTTATAATTAATTTCTGGGAATCCATTTTCTAGATAGCTCTCCTCTAAAAATGTTTATTTCACTTAAACTTTAAGATGATATTTTCCCTAAATATAAAAATTTGTATAAACTGTATTTTACTTTCAGAGCATTAAAAATGCTGAGTACTTTTATTGAGGCTTCTAACAGAAAAATTTCCACATATCCCACCTTTGTTTTTGTGATATATGTATATAACATTTTTAAATTTCAAAAATTCTCAGCCATTATCTTTTTAAATATTTCATCAGCTATATTCCTTGTCCTTTCTTTTAAGGAATAATTAGATGCTAAACCATTAGACATTGTATGCCAATTTAGTAGGCTCTATTTGAATCCTTTTCCCTCTTTGTATTTCAACTAAGTAAATCTTTCTGTCCATGAATCTATACCTTCCAGATTCTTCCCAATATTTTTCTATGTGGCATGTCTGTCAAAGTGAGTCTTCACCATCATTCTGATAGTCTTCTGGGATTTCTTCCTTGCTTTTTTTCTTGTGGTTTTGATTCCTGTTTGAATTCCTTATGCATTGCTGCATTTTATCATCTTCTGCTTGAGACTTGAACACATCAATCATGGTTATTTTAAAATGCTTCTCTGGAATGTTGCTATCATCACCAACTTGGTACTGCTGGTTACTTTGTCTCTTGACTATGTACTGCTTTCTGTTTGAATTTTTAGATGCCCTTACATTTTAGCTAATTACTTGGCACAGACTGTAAGGCACTAGAACTGGAATAATTAGTATTTATGCCTGTTATTCACATGCTTCTTTTGTTAGACATTCAGAGTGGAGCGTTGAGTTAATTTGGGAAAATGTAAGGCTATTTTCGGGATTTGCTGTCATCCCTTTGATGTTATCATGTCATTCATGCAAGGATTAATGTGGACACGAGCGTTTCTTTAGATGCATTCAACAGAGTTTATTATTCTTTTTCATCCATCACAATATTTCTCTGTTACCTATAATTCATAATCATAACTAACTTTTCTACTTTCTAGATAATTGGAAAATTACAGATATCTTCCTGTAATTAATTAATTTTCATTGTTGGAGAATGTACTGTGCCTGATTTCCATCACTTGAAATTTATTAACCCTTACTTTATGACCAAGAATGTGATCTGTCTTAATAAATGTTCCTAAAAGGTTATGTGCATGGTATTTTATCAGAAATATTTGGCTGATAATGTATCATATTCTCAATGCCTTTGTTTCTGCCTTATATTAGCTATTGAAATAAACTATTGTTCCTAAATATAGTCATGAATATTCTTATTTTTCCTTTTATATCTATTTACTAGACATTTTTGAAGGTTTTCTATTATATGGATAAACATTTGAGTTGATATACTTTCAGTGTGAATTGATTTGCATAAAATACATTTTCTTCATTTAATTCTTTATGAAATGTCACATTTATAGTTGTTTAAGTTGATATATAAGTACATCTCACTATAAGACTGACATATTGGAGAAAAGTATGATAGCTGATAATTAAAGTACAAAACACCCAGATCTGATCTTGCAGCAGACAAGACACTCTGGCGGAGACAGACAAAATCCAAGCGACACCAGTGTAGTTAATCACACTGTACAAACAATTCATTTCCTATTCTTGTTAAAGACATCATATTGGATATAATTTTTATCATTAGGTGAATCTTAATTCATGAGACATAGGGGCTCTGTATTATAGATCTTTTATAACATTTCAAAAATCCTAAATTGATTTTTAAATTCCTGGATGATTACCCAAGCGAAACTCTGTATAAACAGCCTACATGGCAAACTGCAAACCTCCAGTCTTTCTTGCTTGCTTCAGAGAGCCTGGCTCTTCTTTACCTACAGTGCTTGGGATGCTCTCGCAATCAGAGGGTTTTTGCAAAGAACCTTTTCCCGAAGCTTCAATTAAATCAATTAGCACCTCTTTGGGAGCAGTGATTCTCTTATCAACCTCAGCTCTCATGCCAAGAACATGTGGACACCTCTCAGTAGAACAAATTTCTGATGCATAGACTCTTGGATACCATGGTTTAAAGCTTCCCAGCCCCAGTTATTTTTGCGGCTGTGAATTATTCTTTACAGTTATTTATTAAAGTTTGTCTGCTCTTCTGAAATTGGGTTGTTCATTTCTAGTTACACCTTTATTTACCCAGTGTTTACCACTCTAGGCTCTGGCATGGCATAGGCCCTCAATATATACCCTTTATTAAGTGATCCCATTTCTTATGTACTGTGAGCAAATTCCACCCAAGTCGGCTTGATGGACCAAGTGGTTTAAAAGGTTTATTTTTAGAAGTATGAGGGATCTTATGTACTGAGATCCAAACATCACTGTTTAGATCTCAAATTCTTTTACTGTTCTCTAAGGCAGGAAAACTTCAGGTATGATGAATAAGGCAGTTTAAAGCCTTATTCATCAGGACCCTTCCTGGATGGGCGAAGGTTGAGAAAACGCAGACCTGCTTAAAGTATAAGCCTTCAGAGACTGTTTCCTTTTTATTTCTTTCATCTATTTTCCCTCATTGTAATTGAAAGGAGCTAAAACCCATTTTGTGATTTGCTGTTTATCAGGCAAATGATTCTTCAAGGCAATACCCTGTGGGACTTGCTTTACATTTTGGGGACATTCCAGTTCAGTGACAGCAGATGGAACATCATCGTTAGATTTGCAAAAAGAAAGACAATGAAATGAGTTCTGGAGAGATAGCAAGACTGCAGTTACACAGATGAAAAAGAAAAGCTTCAAACAGTGCTGTTTGCATGGAAAACACATACCCTGGGAATTGAGAGATGAGGGAATGTATAGAGAAGGGCTGTTAACTCTGTTGGTTTGCATTATAAAGTCCTGCTTGGCATGCAACACAGCAAGGGGGAATGGGATGCTTCTCTGTTTTCTGAATTTCTTGAAACCTAAAATATTCCCTTTTCTTTTTTGAGGTGTGGGGAATAACTAAAGGTCACTCAATTCTTCCTGTAGTCTCCTAAGGAGTTCAGAATGGATATGATGTTTATTTAGTAATCTCAATAATGTTCAGTAGTAAACATTAGTTGTCCTAGATATAAAGTAAAATTTGCCCGGTTCTTACTAATTGGATGGGTGAGAAAAATTTCATGTGACAAATTTTCTTTTGATTTCATTGATAACACATTACATAAGTGACAACCTAAGCTTGCCTCCTTTATGTACTATGTGAATTCATCCACATAAGATCTGATCATTGACAGGATCATATAGCGTAAAATCTTTCAAACATTTCTTTTTACAATAAAAAGGCAAGGCATGCATGTAGCATTCTATGATAAATTTATGAAAATGTTGAGAAATAAACTTCCTTAACTGTCATGGGGCTAGTTATGAAAACAAATATTTCCTCCTAGAAGAAAGCTGTTTAAGAATCAGGAGGGAGAGGAGACATACTAAGCTCAGGAAGTATACAGAACTTATGAGGCACAGAAGCGCTTGAAAGTCATAGGATTAGAGAGCCATTTCCAATATTATCTAAGTGGGAATAATTACTTAGTAGAGGATAATTTGACCAACTGAGATCTCTGCAAGTCATGCAAAAACTCCAGAGATGCAGTGTTTGTGAACTGTAACATAAGCACAAGAGTACTGTTTTAGTGGTGTGACTACTGAGCCTTTCGCAATCCTATAAGTAGCACTCCCTCACACTCCTGAAAATAGGCCATATAAACTCCTTGGTTACCAAGCTAGACTTGGGTGGAATCATTTCTTTGGTGTGTGGTTGATGTCTTATCTAGAGTGCATAGACATTTATTCATGCATGGTTGTTATCTCAAATAACAACTATAAACACTGGTTGTTTTTATTCATCTTCCATATCCTAATGTTTGCACATAACCTTAATGATTTTTTCCCTAAATGAAATGGCTTGGGTGTACAGTATTCCACATCTCAGTGTTCTGTAACAACAGGACTTGATCTGAGAGTCTAATCGGTAGGGTGTGCATGCACAGTAGAGCTTGGATAGTAATCACCATATTTCCTTCCTCCTACTTCATACCAGGCTTAAAAACTAAATAGATAACAGACAAGTGCAGCTTATGCATACTGTTAAGGATGTTAACTGGAAAGAGTTATTGCTATCAAAAACTCTAACATCCCTCTGTTTCTTTACTATGGATCTCATTTAAGGAAGGAAAAAGATGACTTCCCCCCCCCCCCTTTGGGTGAAATTTTATAGGTGCTGACAAATGTTCATTTCCAGCCAAATTTCTCCAATATACTTTTCCATGATTTTGTTTGAAGTTCTAAGTCTCTATGTGGATCTACTTGGGCTAATCACTAGCTGTTCTGAGGGATCACTCTGTTTCAAATCAAGTACCAGTACTGAAGAATTGGTCATCTCAACTTTCCAATGGTCACTATAGAAAACTTTGAAAAGGTAATTTGATCACAGGGATGGTATAGTTTAATAGACTTTGAAGACGTAGATAAAATATATGGAGGTATAGCTTAAGATGGAGTTTTTGAGTCATGGAGTGCTATCCAGGAAGAGTGGATTAGCAAAGGGAGGATCACTGGGGTCCTGTAAAACTGAAACATAGGATGTGTAGAGATGGAGGGAATCGGTGCATTATTGAAAGGAAAATGTGAGGCAGAAAGACGTGGATATAGTAGGTGCTCACAGTTGGTTTAGACTAAAAGATCACAGAAGTCACCGCACTTTAGTAAAGCCAGTGTAAATACAATTTGTAAATAGATATGCATTTACTTAACTTTCTCTTATCTGCAACGGGAGTGTAGAACATTGGTTAGTGCTGATACTTAAATAGCTGTAACAACTAGTTCTTTGTTTTTTTCTGAATGTTTGTGCTACGTAAGCTAAATTCATACTTTCAGTTTTTGATGGAAGAGAAAATAAAGTTAATGAATTGTCAATAAATCATGTGCTATCTCAAGATGGTTTTTCTTTTTTTTTTTTTTTAATCACCGACTTCATTTTATGGTACCTTCTGTACTCTCAGCGCAGTCTTGCAAGGCATTATAACACTATATAATATCATCTCCTCTTAAAATATATTTTATCCTCTGAAGAAGAAATTCCACAAACCATAAGTCACTGGAACAATTTTTGAAGTAACTCAGACGTATCACCACATCAACAACAAAATAAATAAACATGGCATTTAGAAAAACAAAAACACTGCTGGCTCATGCCTAAATTGGAAAAGCATAGACAATGGATATTAATCAGTAAAGTATAATTATTTCAAGCATAACAATTAAGGTTAATAAGTCAAGAAGCACTATGGTGTATTTATAGCTTCATTATGATAAACATACTTTACAAGTTCAGATATGCAAGTGAATAGTATATAATAAGGAACATTAGTTTATTCTGTCATTTTACAGTTTTATAAAATATTAAACATTTTTATTTTATATTTATGGATGTAAAGAAAATCGGCCGAAAATTTCAAAACCATATATATTTTGATGAGCATTTTCACATTCTTATATTCAATGGTTGCTGGAAAATGTTCCAAAGTTCACACATGTTTGACATGTAGTATCTACTAATTTCTATTTGTAAACCTCTTCCTCATAGCAAAGTTCAAATTGCAATGTCATGACAATTGACTCCCCCAATCCTGAAAACCCAGCAGTAATCACTGATGACCATCATGAGATGACCCCACCATCTGCCTGCTCTATAAATGTCATATGTGGATGGAAGCCATATGTTATAAAATAACCCCCACTCCATTACCTATGTCTTACTAAAAAGTTAGCAAGCAATCTATAGATTTAACAGACAGCACCTGAGGCCAGAAGATGGTTTCTTACTCCTGGTTCCATCTGTGTTTTCCATCTTTCTAAGTTCTAAGTCCATCTCCGTGGAAGAGGATTAAAGAAGAACTACAAATGACTTAGAAAGGAGTGGCTTGTCTTTTCTACCATGTAGATTTTAAAACACTAAGCACATGTTAATTATAAGTTATGCTCAACTCTCAAAGGTAGGCATATGAAAACACACAGCTACCTTTGAGCTACAGGAGAGCAGTTATAGTTGTTTGAGAGGGTTCTCTTTGAGTCAGATTATAATACGGTTGCATGTTTCCTCATTTCCCCCACTTTCTACCAAATGATAGGACTTTGGAGAGGGTGCCTCAGAAAGAGCACATTCTTACAATCTGAGAAAACACTGGGCAGGGTGTTGTTCTGTGTGTCTGAAGTCTGAAAGCAGAATTGGAGGCTGGAGCAGTTACTCATTGGGAGTGACACAGAGAGTTTGGCATTGGAAATCACCTGAGCATCTACCACACACAAGGCAAACATCCATGTTTTCGTGAGGCTCAGAGTCCTCCCCAAGAAAAGTCTGTGAGTCATTTTCAAAGAGTCCTCTCGTCTGAGAGGGCTTCCTTCTAGTGGAACAGTCTCAATGAAAATCCTGAGCATATACTCAGGTGGAGATAGGCAGAAAGAAGAGTCTGAGTTTTCTCTCAGGAATCTCTGAGCCTCCCACAAAGCACCATACACGTAGGAAAGTCAACCTTGGCTACTTGCTAAAGCCAGAGAGTATCAACATGGAACTATGGCATTCTACCTAAAGTGTGATATATCTTCAGTTTGTCCCACTCTGCTACACTTACACTGCCAGCCAAGAGCCAATGGAAACCCTCTATGATAAAAGAAACAAAAGACATTTGGAGACATTGTGTCATCCACCTTTCCCAAGGAAGGTTGGCTAGTTTGGAGCAATAAAGAAATGGGAAGGGGGTACTTAAATCAGTTTAGATATCGATGTGCTTAAATTGGACAGGCACAGTGACTATGGAAACAGAGACTTTTCTTCTGATTGAGGGATTTGATAAATTTCTTCTTAGTATCTGTCTTAGTCAAGGTTTCTATTCCTGCACAAACATCATGACCAAGAAGCAGTTGGGGAGGAAAGGGTTTATTTGGCTTACACTTCCACAGTTCCAGTCAGGACTGGAACTCAAGCAGGTCAGGAAGCAGGAGCTGATGCAGAGGCCATGGAGGGATGTTCTTTACTGGCTGGCTTCCCCTGGCTTGCTCAGCCTGCTCTCTTATAGAACCCAAGACTACCAGCCCAGAGTTTGTTCCACCTACAGGGACCTTTCCAATCTTAATCACTAATTGAGAAAATGCCTTGCAGTTGGATCTCATGGAGGCATTTCCTCAATTGAAGCTCCTTTCTCTGTGGTAACTCCAGCTATTTCACGTTGACACAAAACTAGCCAGTACAGTATCTAAGAATGACTAAAAGTGACTTTAGACATATCCAGTGTTAATGGAAACATTTGGGCCCAAATAATATGCTTAGAAGAACAGCAGCATACAGAATAAAGTTAGTTTGCTTCACGTGTCAAAATTTGCCCTTACAATAAAAAGTCAGTGATTTCAAAAACTGTATGAAGCCTAAGAACTGGTTGGGATATAATTCTTAACACTGTAACTGTAATTTCCCCCAAAGTGGTATAATCAACGTGGCTGATGACAAAAGGTAGCCACACCACAAGGTCCATGCATGCAGCGCAAAGAGAACTACAGTATAGAGGGAAGCAGAGGCTGCACTCCAGGCTGTGCCTTTTTAAAAAACAAAGAAAGGAGCTTAGCCTTCCTTAACCTCAGTTGGTTCCACAAGCTACAAATGGTTGTTTCTGCTCTGCTTGTTCCTCCAAGGTATTGGGAGATAAACAGAAGAAAGGGCTTTCAGAGAACTTCCATGAAGTGTTGGCCAATAGTTTACCTTACCCTCACCAGGGCTCCGAAGACGGTGTGTGGTAAGGAAAGCAAGACTTAGTGTTTTTCTTTTTAAATAATTCCCATTGCCTTTTTGTATCAGAGGAATAAAATCTTTTCTCCCCCAGACACTCCTCTGGTTGATTTTATCCAAGGAGAAAAAAATTAAAATGTCAAAAATTGCCCGTTTTTCTTAGTGAATTTCTCCCTGAGACTCAGAAATTGCAAACCCATTTAGACTTTTTATTTATATTTGAAATGGACATTTATTGATGGTAAAAAAATTTCATATGCTGGAGAAAAACCTGAACATCGACACAAAAGAACATTGAACCAAGAGTCACCTCTCTTCCAAAAACTCACATTTGGACCACTTTCCTGTTGGTTGTTTTCGTTCTCACAAATAGAAGTCTTTTCACAGAAGGCTCAAAATTAAGATGTCATCTGCAGCTTCAAACTCTATTAGAAACTGTTTCTCTCCACGGACAGCCATGCTAGACTCTTGTCTGCAAGCATAATCATCAATAGTATCAGGGATTGGTGCTCATCCATGGATTGGGTCTCAAGTTGGGCCAGTTATTGGTTGGCTAGTCCCTCAGTCTCTGCTCTAGCCCTTGTCCTTGCAATTCCTGTAGATAGGATACATTTTGGGTTGAAAGTTTAGTGGGTGGATCGGAGTTCCTATCACTCCTCTGGGGTTCCTGCCTGGGTACAGGAGGTGGCCTCTTCAGGTTCTGTATCCCTGATGCTGTGAGTCATAGCTAAAGTCATCCCCATTGATACTTGGGGACCTCCCTTATCCTAGGTCTCTGGCACATCCTGGAGATGCCCCACCACATCTCTACCTCTGTCAGGTACACATTTTCCATTTAAACTCAAGGCCATCTTGTCAGGATGGGGGTATGGGAGGGAGGATTGTGGGAGGGATGACCGGGAGGGTGGCAATGAGAGGGATGCAAAGTGAATTTAAAAAGTATTTCTTATTTGTAGAAGAGTACTTGGGAGATATGCACTTTTACTTGACAGTCACTTTCCTTAAACCATTTGAGCCTTTAATTCACATTGTCACCTGGTGCCCTTGGTTGTTTGGGGTCTTCTGTCAGTCTAACTGCATTTCCCTCTTACACTATTATTCCTCACTGCCTGATTTTAAGACCTCCTTCTGGCTTTATTCTTGTGTATTTTAGCATGATATATGGAGGCTTTCAATGTTTATTTTTAGGGTTTTAAACATATCTTAAATATGATGCTTAAAACATCAACTGAGCTTGCCTTCCTCCCTCCCTGCCTCCCTCCCTCCCTCCTTTCCCCTCTCTCTCTTTCTCTCTTTCTCTCTTTCTCTCTCTCTCTCTCTCTCTCTCTCTCTCTCTCTCTCTCTCTCTCTCTCTCTTTCTTTCTTTCTTTCTTTCTTTCTTTCTTTCTTTCTTTTTGTGGGATAGATGGAGCAGAGCCCTAAAAGCCACACTTTATTTCTTCTCTCTGGCAATTTATACCTTCTAGACAAAAGTTCTTTCTAAAATTATCTTACAGATAAAATGTTACACCAAGGGAGAGTTGCAGAAGGAGGTTAGTAGTAAGTTCAAAGCAGTGTTTCATTCTATAAGTTTGTTATAAGTTCAAAGCAACAGTTTCACATGGTCCTACTTTATCAGGGTGTACACCTGTTGCTTCATCCTTGGACCTGACCTAGAATGAATGTTCCTTCTCCCTTGATCACAAATTTGGCCCAAGCCGATCTCTCTTCTTAGTGTAATTTATGAAAGCTCATTGTCTTCCTTACTATGCTGTCTTTACTTACTATTCTATGAGGAGGGGGGTCATTCTATTCTTGACTCCTTTTACATCTTTCTGGCAACACAACTAAAACCATCTTCCTTTATATTTCTTTTTTTTTAATTAGATATTTTCTTGATTTACATTTCAAATGTTATCCCCTTTTCTAGTTTCCCCTCTGAAAACCCCCATCTCCCCCTGCCCTGCCCTCTGCTCACCAACCCACCTACTCCTGCTTCCTGGCCCTGGCATTTCCCTGTACTGGGGCCTTCACATCAACCGAGGTTTAAATTTCACAAACGTTATTTTCTGACGTTCCACCGACATTGTTTCTGTACTGTTCAGTTATTTAAATGATTACAACATCATTGGCTTATAATTTAATTCTGAAAATTATAACATATTCATTATTTAAAATCTTTACCTGCCTTCATTTTGTTTTGTCCCAAATTGGATTGTCTTTTTTTTTTTTTTTTTGAAAGAGTATCTTACTCTGTATAGCACCAGAGCTAATCGCTAGTCCTTTTTTTTTAAAAGATATTTCTTCATTTACATTTCAAATGCTATCCCAAAGGTCCCCTATACCCCCCCCCCCCGCCCTGCTCCACTCCCACTTCTTGGCCCTGGCATTCCCCTGTACTGGGGCATATACAGTTTTCAAGACTAAGGGGCCTCTCTTCCCAATGATGGCCAACTAGGCCGTCTTCTGCTACATATGCAGCTAGAGACACAATCTCTGGGAATACTGGATAGTTCATATTGTTGTTCCTCCTATAGGGTTGCAGACCCCTTCAGCTCCTTGGGTACTTTCTCTAGCTCCTCCATTGGGCTCCCTGTGTTCCATTCAATAGATGTCTGTGAGCATCCAGTCTTCTGTATTTGCCAGGCACTGGCATAGCCTCACAAGAGACAGCTCTATCAGGGTCCTATCAGCAAAATCTTGCTGGCATATGCAATAGTGTCGGGATTTGGTGGCTGATTATGGGATGGATGCCTGGTTGGGGCAGTCTCTGGATGGTCCATCCTTTGGTCTCAGCTCCAAACTTTGTCTCTGTAACTCCTTCCATGGGTATTTTGTTCCCTATTCTAAGGAGGAATGAAGTATCCATGTGTTGGTCTTCCTTCTTCTTGATTTTCTTGTGTTTTGCAAATTGTATCTTGGGTATTCTAAGTTTCTGAGCTAATATCCACTTATCAGTGAGTGCATATCAAGTGAGTTATTTTGTGATTGGTTTACCTCATTCAGGATGATATCCTCCAGATACATCCATTTGCCTAAGAATTTCATAAGTTCATTGTTTTTAATTGCTGAGTAATACTCCATTGTGTAAATGTACCACATTTCCTGTATTCATTCCTCTGTTGAGGGGCATCTGGGTTCTTTCCAGCTTCTGGCTATTATAAATAAAGCTGCTATGAACATAGTGGAGCATGTGTCCTTATTACAAGTTGGAACATCTTCTGGGTACATGCCAAAGAGAGGTATTGCTGGATCTTCTGGTAGTACTATGTCCTTTTTTTTTTTTTTTTTTTTTTTTTTTGAGGAACCGCCAGACTGATTTCCAGAGTGGTTGTACAAGCTTGCAATCCTACCAGCAATGGAGGAGTGTTCCTCTTTCTCCACATCCACGCCAGCATCTGCTGTCTCCTGAATTTTGATCCTAGCCACTCTGACTGGTGTGAGGAGGAATCTCAAGCTTGTTTTGATTTGCATTTCCCTGATGATTAAGGATGTTGAACATTTTTTCAGGTGTTTCTCAGCCTTTCTGTATTCCTCAGTTGAGAATTCTTTGTTTAGCTCTGTACCCCAATTTTTAATGGGGTTATTTGAATTTCTGTAGTCCAGCTTCTTGAGCTCTTTGTATATATTGGATATTACACTAATCCTATCAGATTTAGGATTGGTAAAAATCCTTTCCCACTCTGTTGCTGGCTTTTTTTTTTTTTTGTCTTATTGACACTCTCTTTTGCCTTACAGAAGCATTGCAGTTTTATGAGGTCCCATTTGTCGATTCTCGATCTTACAACACAAGCCATTGGTGTTCTGTTCAGAAATTTTTCCCCTGTTCCCATATCTTTGAGGTTTTTCTCCACTTTCTTCTCTGTAAATTTCAGTGTCTCTGGTTTTATGTGGAGTTCTTTGATCCATTTAGTCTTAAAGGACCTTTCTCTTACTCTCCTGCTCCATCCAGTGAATGCTAAGGTTGCAGACATAAGCTACTCTGCCTAATTCTCTCTCCCAATCCCTCTCCCTCTCCCTCCTCCTCCCCCTCCCCCCTCTCTTAATCTATGGGGTTCTTGTGGGTCTAGTTTTCAGATGAAATTTCCCCCCAGGACACTTTGCTCAAGCTTCTGTGGAAAGAGTCTCTCTTGCATGAGGACCTGGTTCCACACAGGGCTCCTAGTGCAAGTGTGGCTTTTCAGCCAATTTGAGGCTCAGGTTCTTGATACCAAATGCTTAGGGACATTATCCTAAGCACAAAGCTCACCTTTGGAATTCTTGCTGCTCACAACATTTTCTCATTCTTTGAGAGATGAGTTGAATCGTGGACTTAGAAACATACCATTAGTTATTTCCTATGCAGAATGTCATTCCTGTCTGTGTCCCTTCTTCTTCTGCAACTATATTATAGTCAGAGAGGGCAGAGGATAGAATGGTTCACCAAAGGTGCCCAAGTCTTTCACGTTTTCCATGTTTCTTCTCCAGTTTTCTTGCTTTGCCCTAATGTTTAAGTTTATCTTGCCCGTCACTAATTTAATTTTCTTTATTGTCTCTTCTGTAGCTCCTTGGTTTCACACACATTTTACTTTTTATTTTTGTCTTTTTTTTTCTTCTACTTTTGAGACAAGCTTGCTGGGCCACATCCAAAGGCTTTACATTCATGGCTTACAGAAGCCCCTCCTCACCCACTGAAGCCCCTCCTCACTTCAAGCCTCCTTCTTATCAAGTCATTGTTCACTGCCCATTTCTTTAAACCACAATTTCTCAAGAATTTCAAGAAGGTAAGAAAATGAATACATTATAAGTTTTATGTCTGCTCCTGTAACACTTCTCCCAAGCATACTTTAATTTGAATATTAGCTCTCTTCTGCTGCTGTAGATATAATTACTCATTTTTACTAGCCATAGTTGAAATAAGAGCTTCATTCCAGCAAAGTATAATGTTTATTTGAAAAGAAAGCTGTAGCTGTTTCTTGTTAATCTTTACCATTCCACTTAATTATTGCTCAGTATCTTTTTAGGAGGTATCAAACTGGAGAACTGGTAGATTTATTCCTAGTCAAAGTGATATAGATAAGTGAGAACTCATGTAAAGTGAGTGTCTTAGACCTGGAAAACTGGCTTGGGTTTGTTTGTTTGCTTGCTTGCTTTAATTTTATAATAACTTGTTGATTAATTTTATTTGACAATTTCATAGATGTGTATAATATAGCCTGGTTACACTTATCTCACTTCCTTCCATGTCAACTATGAACCCCCCCCCCCAAACTCCTATTGATCCCTTTGTTAGATTCATGACTTTGGGGTTTTGTTTTGTGACCAATTTAATTTAGCCAGAGCCAATTTTCAGTTGGAGCCTGGTGGATGCACTATTATACACACAGCAGTGGGTGCATAATCAAAGGCATGGCTTACCCTATTTGTGAACTGGCAAACAGTTCAGCGGTGTACGGTAAGGACTTAAAATGCCCTTTATCCATGCCTGATTGCTGATGGATGGTCCATACTTATGCAGATCTCTTCATCTTCACCTCTGTGATCCCGTGAGCAGAATGTGTATGACTTGCCCAGGAGATGTACATCACACCCCTTCACTTTATTTCTGGCTCTTACATTCTTTCTTCCTCTTCCTCTACAATGTTTCCCAAACACTAATGAGGGTGGCACAATTACTTCTTTAGGCTGAACCCTTACCTGTCATTTACTCTCAGCACCCTCTGTCGCCACCAATCTGCACTCCTTAGTTACCAGAAAGAAACACTTTTCTGATCATAGTCAGTATGTCTCTTTCTGTGTGTGTGTGTGTGTGTGTGTGTGTGTGTGTGTGTGTGAGAGAGAGAGAGAGAGAGAGACAGAGACAGAGAGACAGAGAGAGAATGATTTATCTCAGAAATAATCTAAAATTACCTTGAGTTTTCTCTTCCAGACATTCTAGATAGGCATAGTTTACAGTATGTCATAACTTGCTCAGATTCTCCAACCCTGCTGGTCTCTCTGCTCTGCCTGATATCCTGCAAACTTCAGGTGTGAGGGAACAGTTACCTTCCAGACTGGCATGGAAGACAGTGGGACACCAAATGGACACAGGATACTGCACTCAACCCTAGGCCCAAACCAAGCATATCTAAAACCCAGGGAGTTGATAAGGCAGAAAGAGAACCCTGTTTGGATCTCTGTTGTGACAGAAGAATGGACAACACCAGCCTCAAAAGCCTTTCTTTTGAGGAACATTGCTGCTAAAATCAACTGGACATTAATTTTATAAGTTAAATTTTACAGTTTTCAAGTTACATATTTTTATAAGTTTTAGTGATGTAAATATGTCCTAGCTTCTATCAATGAACCTGTTTTTAAACCAGTTTCTGAGGGTGTAGGTTTCCCTTTTATTGGATTACTCATGGAGAGAGTATCCTTTAGTATCCATGGGAATTTAGTATCCAGAACTCCCACAGACACTAAAATATAAATCTAATTAATTAATTTCCTAAAATAAAATGGGTAGTATTTGTGTAAAACTCACACACATCATCCATGTACCTTAAATCTTGGCTAGATTAACTATAATAACTAACACAAGGTAAACACCATGCAAACAGTTATACTGCATTGTTTAAGAAGCAATGGCGGAAAGCCTACCTACATTAAGAGTGGATGCAGTTTCTAAAAAGTATTTGCATCTCAAGCTTACTAATCTTGGGCATATGAGTCTATCTGTAGTTTTTGGAGGCTCAGAGGTACCAAGTCACAGATGCTAGCCACACACAAGAATTCGGCCTGGTTTTATGAGACGCAGGCATCTGTACCTAAGTGTTATGATTGTTTGTCAGAGAGAAAGCTCAGTGTCTTGCTTCCCTTATTGCTTTACCACAAGTTCTCAATAGCCTTGGCTAGATATAAATTGCAGCTGTCTCCAATGATGCCAACCAGTACTCAGGTTGAGAGAACCCTGTGTCAATAACTGAAAAGTGTCATTTTGCCTCAGCCACTCAGGCTGTACTGTGCCCAAGGTCTCTTTCTAAAAGAGAAAACTACTTCCCTTTATTGCTTCACAAAGATACAAAAAAACGTCAGCCGAGGTCATTGATGGAGAGATGCTGGGGCAGCATTTTAATCAAACAAGGCTTGCTGCCTTGATGAGAAGACAAACTGCAAACTGTATGTCTGCTTGGCTCCATGTTCTCATCATCCTCAAACACAGATTGTTCACAAAGTGTCCAAGATTGACAGTAAATGCATGAGAGGAATTGAGTTAAACCAGCTGCTGGAAACTCCAGACACGTTGTCAAAAAGCTACTGTATAAAAAGCTTCCTGTCTGAATGGAGTATGAGCCCAGAGTTCCCGTCACCATGGCCTGCCATCAGCATGGACTGTACCACCTCTAACCATCAGCAAAATAAACCTCTCCTTCCTAAAACAAGCTACTGCCTTTTTTGTCACGATCACCTCTACAACAAAACTCATTTCCAGGGCAAATTACATAAGCTGCTGTAATTCATCTTGCTGATTAGACAGACTGAACCTGTCTAGTCACTGGAGCCGTCCCACAGACCACTCCAATTGAATTCCAATTCGATTTGTTTTAGCTCAATAGACACAGTTTGAGATGTCTGGGAGATTCACAAGGCAATTATCTCAGAAGCTTGAGAATTATGACTCTTCTTTGGCAGGGGTTATTTCTCAACAGATGACATCTATTTGCAGATATTTTTCAATACTCTACTAGCCTCATGATGATGCGTAGCCTTTTAAAACATTTGGGACTCCTTTTATTGTTGCCAGCTTGTAGAAGAAAGATTTTTGACAGATACTCAATGACCTAGCAAAGCAAATAATTGGTATGCTTAATCTACTAACTTCAAACAGACCAGTTTCCTCATCAGTAAATTGAGAGGAATGAGGAAGCTGCCATACTTCTTTCCACTTATGCTATTGTCTCCTTGACCCGAATACAATATTAAGTCACCATGATGGGTGAAGAGAAGAAACTTCTGAAAGTCATCTGTTCTCAACAGGTGCAGTACAACCCCCCTCTCTGTCTCTCTGTCTCTCTCTCTGTCTCTTCTCTTCTCTTCATTCTGTCTCTCATGGTGATGGTGATGATTTTTTAAACAATTTATGAGATATTGGGTCTGGGTTTCAAAAGAATACTCAGGTTATACTTTTGTCCAACTGTCCAATCTTCTGTATCCCCAAATCAAAGTCAAGAAAAATTGCTATAGTTTCTGTATTGATTTCTTTCTAGCCATCCAGAGAGTATTGAAAAATATCTGCAAATAGAAGTCTTCTTGTTACATGTCACAAACAAATAGCTGTTTGGAGTAAGACAAAATATGAAACTACAGATATTCATTTTTGAGATGGAAGCAAAAATCAGACCAAAATATGGAAAAGCTACATGTTCAAAAAGGAAGAAGAGAAATCAGTATTATGCAGTGGTGAGTGGCCAGTAGAATAGATACCCACTTCAACACTAGAATGCTTCCAAGATCATTGCTATTTTCTTTGTCACTCAAAGAACAGATGGAGAATTTTGAAAGCAACACTAGTAAACACCTTTTCAGGTTTCATTTATATTATACATCATTCCAAAATTTTCTTCCTACCCAATCTGATGTGGTTATGGTCACATATATTAATTGAGTTTAATTGGAGGATTTTATATCTAATCTAGACTAAATGTAAAGCCATACAGAATAAACCACAATTTATGCTGTAAAAGAAACACTTTCTTGTTTCTACTGGTATTTTGTGCTGGATAATTTTATGTCAACTAGACACAAGCTAAAGTCTCCTGAGAGGAGGGAGCCTCAATAAGATATGCATCCATAAAATTGTGGTGTAGGCAAACCTATAAAGCATTTTCATGAATAGTGATTGATGGGGGAGGGTCCAGTCCTTTGTCGGTAGTGCCATCCCTGGGTTGGTGATCCTGGTTTCTATAATAGCAGGCTGAACAAGCCATGAAAAACAAGCAAATCAGCAGCATCCCTCCATGGTCTCTGCATCTGCTCCTGCCTCCAATTTCCTCTCCTGTATGAGTTCCTGTCCATATACCCTTTGAAGATGAACATTGATATGGAAGAATAAGCCAAATAAACTCTTCCCTCCACCCTCACTTTCTTTTTGATCATGGTACCTCATTACAGCAGCAATAGCAACCCTAACTAAAAGAAATTTGTCCTTTCGTTTATTGCATAAGGAATTTCATACATTTTGAAAGCTTTGGAAAATTGCTTATTTCTTTTCTTTGTATATGTTAAATTGTTTCTTTATAAGATAAGTTATTCAGAGGAAAAATTTCACTGAAAAATCAAATATGTATATTTGTGAGATTGGAGTTAGGCAGGTGCTCGTGTCTTGTAAGCTTTTCCCACCTGTCATTTGGAACATCCTGTTAGCATCATGTATACCTACCTTCATACATAACTATCCTTCATATAGAATGTTGGCAAATTACATATTTCCCTTGATGTGAAAGGCTTAAATTTCTGGAAATTAAATTAGGGGAAAAAACTACAAAAAAAAAACCAAAACAAAACAAAACAAAACAAAAAAAAAAAACCAAAACCATATTCTGACCACAGCCTAAGCACCATTTTGTTATCCCTATTTAACTTGTAATTTATTATAGGTATATAGGTTTGGTGGTTTGCATGAGTTTATAGGTACATATGCAAATGTATGCACATGTGTGTTGAGGCTGCAGATCACTATTAAGTGTGTTCCTCAATTGGCCCCACCTTTTCTCCACTCTGAGATGGGGAATTATGAATTGTGCTAGACATCTGTCCAGTGCTCTGGGAATCTACTTGTCTTTGACTGTCAGTTCTGGAATACAAACACACCCAATGCTAGGCTTTCTGAGTTCTGTAGATCCAGACTCAGCTCTTCACAATTGCACAACAGACATTTAATTGCCTGAGCCATGTCTCTCATCTCCACCAATCTTTTATAGCCTTTGCTATAGGACATTCTATTTATCCATAGTACCTATGTCTATATCTGAGGGTTTTTTTTTTTTGAGCTTGTAATTGGACTAATCTAAAAAATAGATTGTTTCAAGATATATTTAAAATAGAACTCTGGCATATGAGTACAAATGTACTGCTTGCTATAAGAATTGCTACTATGTGTAAGCAAATCCACATTACCTTCTTGTTTAGAGATAGCAAGCATCAATGGTTTCCAGGATTTGCTAGTAATGGTATTTCCAAAAAGAAAAGAAAAGAAAAGAAAAAAAAAAACAAAATAAAACATGTGCAACAATGGTGCCAACATACTAACCTCCACTAATGCTTTCCTTTTCATTGTTTCAATTACTCATGATCTTCGTTCTTCCTAGTCCTCCTTTGCAAAGCCACAATAATACATGGATCTGAGGGGTTTGAGAGGTTAAGAGCATTTGCTATTCTTTTAGAAGACTTGGGCTCAGCTACCAATGCCCACAGTAGGTACCATACAACAAACTATAACTCCAGCTTTGTATATGCAATATAATATCTTCTGGCCTCCAGAGCTCCAGAGGCACCTGTACACACACACACACACACACACACACAGAGAGAGAGAGGGGGGGGGGAGAGACAGAGAGAGAGAGACAGAGAGAGAGACACAGACAGAGACACAGACAGAGACAGAGAGACAGAGAGAGACAGAGACAGAGAGACAGAGAGAGACAGAGAGAAACACAGAGAGAGACAGAGAGAGATAAAAATTAGATAAATAAATAAATAGAACTTTTAGAAAGTCATTTTAAATAAAAGAATTTTATCTAAGAATTTGGGATTCAACTTTAGTTACTACTATGTTCACAGTTATATCTTAGTGCTTTACCAATCTACATTTTCAGTATATTCAATTATTTTCTCTCACTTTAATATCTCCTATAACTGCTGGTGTTTATATGAAATAAACCTTTATGGCTATATTTCATAACTATAAAAGATTAAAATATAATAACAAATATGCATGGACATCTCCTAATTTATGATGCATTGACTTGCATTTTAATTTTAAGATGGTGTGAAAATGATATACATTCAGTAGAAACCTTAGGATTTGAGGATGTTATCTCTCTGTATAATAGCAGTATGTTGTCAGGTACATTTTTTACACTGCCAGGCAGTGGCAGAGTCTGACTTCCTCCAATCATGCAATCATAATGGTAAATGATTGACACTCACTTTACAGCAAGCAATGTGTTGCTAAGTTATGATGTTCAAGTAGATGAGGTGTATCTAAATGTATTTTTGACTTACAGTATTTTTCAGCTTGCAATGCTGCTCAAAACAGAATCCTATTTGAAAACAAGGAGCAGCTGTATGTTATTTTACAACTAAAGTCATTACTAGTATGCCCTCCCACCAACAAAGATAGTCAGTTCCGATGAACAAATATCAAACAGAGTCATGATCTAAGAACATAAAGTATCCTTGTCAAAACAAAGCTGGAGAATGTGGCTGAGTGTGTCACCAGCCATTATTTTCCTGGAGTTTAATTTTCCTCTCAGGACTACACTTTCCTGATGTCCCAGGTACCAATTGCATAAGAGGTGGGCTAGAACACTAGAGAGACTCCTCAGTGGTTAAGAACACTTGTTGCTCTTGCAGAGGTACCAGGTCTAGTTCCCAATATTCACATGGCAACTAAAATGGTCTCTTAAACACTAATTCCAGAAGATTCAATGTTCTTTACTGGTTTCCTTGGGCACTGCATGTACAGAGTGCACATAAATGCATAAAGGCAGAACATGCATACATATGAAATAAATAAATCCTTTAAAATGGTAAGGTAGAATCTTTGTATATTAAAGGCGCACTGCTCTGGGAGAAGGTAGTGGGGATTTTTTTGGCTGAGTGGTTGGCACATAAAGACCTCTCTAAAATTTTCTCAGAGATCACTTCTAATAAAATCTCTCAAAATCCCCTAAAACACCATAGCACAGACTGGCATTGAGTCCATGGTTGAAGGCTACAGAGGCTGGAGACTCGTGTCACCAGACAATTGCTGCAACAGGAATGGAGGTTCGCTGAGAAACACATGTGAAGGCAAGTATGCACATGCCTCTTTGCGTGGGACACTTTCATATCTGACCTTAAGGTTTGAATGTGACAGCCACATTAAGGATGCATCTTCCCAAAGCAGCTAATTTTTAATGGAAACACTCTCACAGACATATCCAGAGGTGTGGCTCCCAGGCCAACTCTGAATACAGTTGACAGTCCAATGGTTACAGTATCTAAGCTGAAAATGAGTCTCACATAGTCCATATATAGACCCGAACACTGTCCTCTGCCTACAACTTAATGACTTTAAAAAAATAGATCAATACAGAAGTGCCCCTCAGGAAGGAGATAGAGTCTTACCCTCATGAGCCACTTTTGTTGGTAGACAGCATTGATTCTTTGGTATGTTACTGACTACTGTATCATGGCTTCTGCTTTCTTCCTCTAAACTCAGTACTATGAAATGGGTCTGGGTTGTCCAAGGATTAGTTAATTGAAAGGCTCTCTATACTCCATAGCTGATGTGTCATCACAATTTAAATTCCCACTTTAAATTATTCCTGCAATCCTACTGAACATAGCTCACTTGAGATCATAATAAATATAAGTGACTGTAGAATATTCTTCTAAGAATATGCTTGTTAGCATATAAGTATCCCAATTTTGCATAATATGAATATTATCAATTATTATCTCTTGAGAATTAAGGGATAAATATTTATTTTTCTTCCTCTTGTAATTCAAGACCCTAATAAATTTAACTCCTAAACTTTCTTCTCCAATTATTTATTCTGGTAGGTTTCAGTCTTTGGAGTTTTCCCAGCTTACGGAATGATTGAGGCACTTCATAGCAGCAACTTGGACTATATTCAATGAGAAAAAAGAGTGGTCATCTTTCAACACCATGTACATATGTTTAATTTGAAATTATAGAAGGGAATATAGCAAGGAGAGTCAACAAGGGTTTGATTTTTTTTAAATTCAGTATATTGAAGTTTATCAATAGTTATTAAGCATAAACACTTACATGTTCATGAATATATATAAAGTTAATATTGAATTTTGAATTTGTTGGGTATTCATTCAACTAGGTATGTAACCAGTTGGTACTCCTTCCCCTAAAGATTTACATTCCAAAGTAATAGTAAAATTGATCTCTTGTTGCAAACGGTATTCACCCTCATTTTACCCAATAGCAAATTTCAGAGATGTTTGTTAATCGCAATGCTAGAGCAAACAAAAATTTAAGGTATAATCTCCTTTATAAACATAATAAGCTACTTCAGGGGTTCACGAGAAACCAATTTTGCAACAGATGTTAGCTTATAATGTTCTAATTTTAAATGGTGTTTGTTTAATTCTTGGGGGAAAATATATCAATTATCATCCATGGGGAGGAAATATATCTCTCTTCTAGAACAAACTCTTGAAAAAAACTGCTTTTCGTGTAAAGTCTTAAAGTGTTTTAATTCTGCTTTTCACTGTTAGTGGTTTGAGTTGTGAGGTAGCAGTAATAGAAGGGAGAAGGGAGTCTAAGGCAGATAAGTCTGAAGCCTACTTTTGTTATAGCTTAAACTTCAAAAAAAAAGAAGAAATAACTTCTCCAAGTTGTTTATATTTATTTATTTTTTAAGTGGAGGCAACAATTGCTAGCTACCTAATTACTAGTCCTCTGAGTTATTTAATCAAAGTAGTGAATATAAACTTCATAATAAGAGTCTGTAACACTTTCTGTTCACTGAGTGCTAGCTTCCATGTCTATCCAACATCTGTGAGACTTTATCTTAAAATGTAAATGTGAACATTACTCATATTTCAATCTTGTGAGGTTTAATGATGCACGCTAGCTCTGGTTTCTTTTTTATGTCAGCATAACAAAATATGCAACAAAAATAGATTCTCCTTCCTTATGTGCATGTAGGTTTCCATTTGCTATTGCCAATTGGAAAGAAGAAAGGGTGTGTCTATTTGGAAGATAAGAGCTGGCGGGAAATTGCATAATTATCTAGCCATTCTGAAACATCTCAGTGGGTATTTGTCAGTTCCTACAGACTGTCCAAAGGCATAATGGCATAATGAACATTTCTACTAAGTAAGGAAATTTATAACTCTAACATATTTGAAAATGACAAAGAGAATCAAAGAAATGTAAGCAAATGCCACCAGTGCATTTGGCTCTACTCTAAACTTCCCCTTGATGCACACAGAGAGAGATGATGGGTGCTGCCCAACATCTTCTGTAATTCAGTTTATTTTATGCCATTCTTCTTGGTGTTTTCCTATAAGGTCACCATCATTTTGCCAAGATAGACCAAGTAGAGAATGGTGAGCAGGAAAAATTGTGAGTCCGGTGGCAATCATTTAGAGTTTATTGCAGAAATGCTGTATGGGAAAATGTACACACACAACACACACACACACACACACACACACACACACACACACACACACACACACACCAAATGAAAATGAGATGTAATAGAATACAAATGCAGGTTCAAAGTCTTTGGATTCATAGATTCATGAATATGGTAGATTTTGTTGTTGTTTGTTGGTTTTGAATTTTTGCTTTTTGTATTTTCTGAAACTGAGTTTATCCTATAATTTTTGAAAATGAGGGGATCTTTCAAGGCCCAGTTGTCCATGATCCGAGAAACTAAGATATCAGACACTTGCCGTCATCAGAGATCAACCATGGACAATGATTTTGAGTTTCTTGTCTCACACGAGTGTTCATGGAGTTATGAAAATCGGAGCAGGCTTTATTAAGAATTATTTAAGAGGGGGCTGGAGAGATGGCTCATCAGTTAAAAGCACTGACTGCTCTTCCAGAAGTCCTGAGTTCAATTCCCATCAACCACATGGTGGTTCACAACCATCTGTAATGGGATCCGATGCACTCTTTTGGTGTGTCTGAAGACAGCTACAGTGTACTCACATACATAAAATAAATAAATAAATCTTAAAAAAATAATTATTAAAGAAATTGAGATACTGAGAAGGGAGAGAAGCTCCCAAGAGTGAATCTTAAAGTGGTTTTCAGATTGGTTTTTGTTAACATACCTGCCTCTACTTCTGATAACTATTATTATCCTACAAGAGGGCCAATGGATGTTAGTATATTAAGCATGTAAGTGCTTAAATTTATTTTCATTTTGTTGAACTATCTTTCTGTGCATTTTCATGGAAGTTAAAAAATACAAATAAATATTTTGGTTAAATATCCTTAATGCTATGTACCTGGTATTATTGATATTGATTTAATTAAAACATCACCCAAAACTGTAGCACTCATGGGAATACAAAATGATGCAAGAGAAAGGCTGCTTCCTCGAGTTGTGCATTATAGAGATAACACAAAGATAAAATCATACTCTTTGATATTCATCTATGAGAAATGCTAGTGATAATACAATAGATTACCAGTATACACTATCTTTAATAATGTAATGAAAAATGTGATAATTTTACATAAAAATCCATGCACTAATATTTGTGACAGTATTTTACAAATAAAGTGGCAATAACTCAATGCCCATCAGTTGTGGAGCCAGGGGAGCAGCCCTGGAGCAAGAGTGGGGTTGAGGCATGTCCAAACTTCAGAAATCTTGTCCTAGCTCAGCAGGAGTAGGATTGCTCCACCCCCACCCCTTCCCTGGGCCTGTATCTCCCATCCCATGTAGACACTTGCTGCCATCTTTGCCCCACCAGAGGAGGTCAAGTAGTCCAGTAGCCAGGTTAAACTTCCTTTCCTCTTATAAGGTCATGTTCTCAGCACCTGGAATTCCTCTTTATACAAATGAGGCATTCCTAGCACTCTACACTGGATCAATGATGTACACTCACCCTATAGTCTCTTCACATGCCTCAAAAGCTTAAATAGGCTCCCCCCACCAGTTTAATAGCACTCAGTGAAGGCTGCTGTCTGATAGTCTGTTCTCATCCAGTTCACAGTGGCCTGAGGTCTCTATCACCCCCAGTCATTCCTGCCTGTCTTTCTTTTCAGGCCATGCTGTTAGAGGAGGTGGATGGAGGATGGAAATACATATATATATATATATATATATATATATATATATATATATATATATATATGATACACACATATACATACTGAACTAAGAACTTCATGTGCAGTATTTGGGAAACTATCTTTTGCCACAACTTTTAGGCACAGTAGCTTCTTCACACGGAGATGTGATCCCATATATATTAAAGGGTATAAGGATAAGAAATGTAGGTTTAGTAGCCCCTCATATTTTTAGCCTCCTTCCAATTTTGTAAAGTGTGTCACATCTTATCTGATCCCATCCAACTTTTCCTCCTAGCCCACTTAGAAAATGGCAGTGATTAGAATCAGTGTTACCAGGAAGGAATTGCGATCAAAAGTTACTTTAATTTAGTTTAAAGTGTAATTTATTGGTAATGCATAGAAGGGTTATCAGGATAAGGTAGCCTGTAGCTATGCGGAGTTGCTATGGTCTGAATGCGTGTGTTCTCTGTAAGTTTCTGGGCTGATATATAACCTAAGTGACTGTGCTAGATTATAGGTCCTTTGAGAGACTGGTGACATTATCAAAGAGTTCCTACAGAAATGACTCCTCCCACCATGGGAAGAGGCAATGAAAAGCTACACATGAAAGGAGAGTCTCATGGCAGGAGCCTAGCAGAGACCAAGGGGCAGAGGCCTTGCTCATGAGCTCCTTAGCCTGCAGACCTGTGAGGATTACACTGTTGTTGTTTAAAGCCATTCTGCTTGTCATCTTTGTTGGTGCAGCCATGCATACCAGACTACAATGGGCCTCATATACATTAAAGAACCATTGATTTGGATGGTGCAGCATGATATTGAACACCCAGGAGAGGATAATGTTCTAGACTCTGCTCAGTGACTAGAGCTGTGAGGCTAAGAAATGGGTCTCTCGACACCTGCTGACAGAAAGAACTGAACTGAATATTTTCATTCACTTCATTTTAAAATTAATATTTTACACTGTTATATATATACAGCAAACATTATGTTTATTTCTATGATAGTTAACAATACCTAATATGAAAATCCAAAATCTAAAATAACACAAAAGTTAATTTTTTAGCTCCCATATCACACATGTGGAAAATTATATACACAAAATTTTATCTCATGCACAGAATTATTGAGATACACAAGGTTAGCTTTGAAATAATATCTCTTGCAAACAACACATAAACCACAATATTGATATGCCCAATATATGAAGGCTATTATACTTGATCTAGAGTAGAAACACAATATCTTTTTTACCATATTCAATATTTTTGGAATAATGTCTCTCTTATATGTGAACTTCATATCTGATACAATGTAATCTTGCCATGCCCTAATATGCTATTTGTGTTTCACAGTCTATGGAGGTCAGAATCAATTTCTCAGCTATAATCTCAGGGCCAATGGTGTGCTCCAGACTGTCGTGCACTGCTGTGAAATAATCAAACAAGCCTATAATGGCAGTGTGGGAAGGACATAAGGAGCGTTGGGGTGGGGCAATAATTTATGTAAAAAAAACAAAACAAAACTAGCCTAAACATTTTAAAAGGAAGAAAGGTATGTAAGATGAAAATATAAGAATAAACACCTCAATCCAAACCTCTTATAATTTTGGTGACTTTAAGGTTTTAGAAAGGTCAAATATATTTATCATAGAGAAATGACATACTTTCTTCAAAGAAGACAGAACCACTTCATGAAAAATATCATGTTAAAAATCTTTCTGAAATGGAAAACAAGAGAGACTAGGGGACATCCTCACCGTTCTTCCCAATCAGACCTCAGATGTGTACTTGTTTTAGCAAGTGCCCTGGAATAATGATTTGTACATTTGTAGGTAGGTCTCCAAAGCCAGGCACATCACTATTATGATTCACATTGGAGCACAAATTGTGTGTTCAGTAAATACAGAGATCTTTTTTCAACAAATATATGCTACATACATTTTTATTTATATTTATCTAAATACATAGGTAGATATACACAGACACCCACATGTGAAGGAAGTATCAGCAGAAGCCAAAACTTGTTAGCTTTAGCA
This sequence comes from Mus musculus, assembly GCF_000001635.26. Taxonomy (NCBI): domain Eukaryota; kingdom Metazoa; phylum Chordata; class Mammalia; order Rodentia; family Muridae; genus Mus; species Mus musculus. The sequence continues at coordinate 36,330,297 of NC_000072.6, read as the reverse complement.
AGACTGTGAGCTATTTCTCTCTTTAGTCCCTCCTAGGCACAGTGCCTTTCCTCTCCATTTGCACATTGTTGATGTGTATGAAACCCCAGCCCACCACTAAAGGAGCTTAGGATTTTAAAGTTGTATATAAACACATACAGTAAAATTAGTTTTGATATCATCTGCTTAATGCAATAAGCAAAATTCTATAACTGCTTTAGGATAGAGCCCAGTAATGAGTTTTTGGCTGCATTGGAGCCGTTTTCTAGGAGGCCACAGGGATGGAGTGATGGGAAATGCTGCGTTTTCAGGGATGATGCTCAGAAAAACATGTTACCATTAATGCTTCACTCCTACAGATTGAAGAGTTTTAGTGAGCTGGTCCAAAAAGGTCCCAGGGAGCAAACGGGTTTTTAAACCCAGGTCACAGTCTTCATTTCCAGACAATGAACCACACTCTGGACTTTGGTCTAGTATTCAAGACCACATGGAGGATATGTTACAACACACGGGGACCCACTCCAAGCTAAATGCTAGAGACAGAATGATTTAAGAAAGAAAGATTTATCAGACTCTCCTTGGGGTAGAATTATAATCCACATAAGAAAACATAATTCCAGAACATTCTCTAGGACACTATTCTATAGTCTACTATCTCTTTAGCATAGTTTCCTAGCTTCCCAGCTAGGTAAACTATATAGTCTCAAGCACAGTAGAGGAATTCAAGCCTTAAAACCCTCAGGAAACAGAAATGTGTGCTGTAGATTGAACATTTCTATAAATTGGGAAAAGAAAATGGGACAGAAACCCGTAATAGCTGCCTTATCTTTGCCAAAGTGAGAGAGACATTTGAAATACTTCACCTGTATGAACTTAAAAAGTAGTGGTCAAATGACAAGAAAAAGGGAAAAGGGAAAAAGAGACACGTATGTGTTCAGAAAATATTAGGCTCAAAATCTAGTCTCGTATTGATTAGAACCTGTTTGGTAGTTAGTCAAACTAGCTTAAAGTGAAAGATTGACTCTGAGTTTGACCAGACAAAAATAAAGTTAATTAACAAAAGATAACATGGTGCAAGAGAGAAATATTTATAGGTGTGTGTGTGTGTGTGTGTGTGTGTGTGTGTGTGTGTGTGTGTGTGTGTTGGGGGTTGAGGGAAAATGTTTACCTCAGCTTTTGAAATCTGATGAAAATGAACTTAATTCTCAAGATGCGGTGATGGAGCAGTCAGCCCACAAGGCACTGGGCTGATGATGTGGCTGACTGCTTCTCTGCCTAGAGTCTTTATGACTGATGTGGGCAAATTGTTTAACCTCTTTGGGGTCCAGTTTCCTCATCTGTAAAATAAGGAAGTTAGAATAGATGATTTCTGAAGTACCTCCCAGCTCTCAGATTTTATGATTTAGTGCCTGAGTGGCAGTGTGGCCTCTTAAGTGCTACTGTGCACAGCCATGCATGACTGAAAATACTCCCCTGCAGGGTGCCAGCATGTCTTTATAACTGAAAGTGAGAAAGAGCAGGCTCTAGGCGAGATAGCAAAGCAATCCATATTTTATTTAACCTTCTTTGTGCTTTGTTTAAATATGACTTTTGTGTCTTTTGGATTCCTTGTCAAGCAATTAGGGAGGCCTGGCGTCTCCCCACTGACCTCTTTGATCTTTTTCTCTGCTGCACAAATAAGAATATCTGCACTCATTGTGTATTAGAATATCTGCAGTTATTGTGCATTGTGCATTGTGACAGGATTTTAAGGAGTGCATGGCCCTTTTGTGGATATATTGCATTTAGGGCTAATTTCTTAACTGAAGAAACCATGTAATCCCTGACAAAAGCATATGGGGCTTTGATAAGCAATAGAGAATGCTTACTGGGCAAGTGATAGCACTTCTAAAATGTGTATCTACAGGTTAATTATTTTTAGGCAATATCAAGTTATATTTATTTACTTTTATTCATTTATTTTACATTTTTCTTTTTTTTTACATTTTTCTTAACACACAGATGTTTAATTGCTTCAGCACCCGTTTTAAATTTTTATTTTTTTATTTGAGGATTTCTTTGTATGTGAACATAGCCTTTCATTTTTGTTTTTACATCCAGACCACAGTTTCCCATCCATCCTTCCCCTCTATTCCTCCTGACATTTATTTCTCCTGTGTTTCTCTTCAGAAAACAAAAAACAAAACAAAACAAAACAGGCTTCCCATGGATATCAATTAGCCTTGACTTATCAAGTTGCAGTAAGAATAGGTACCTCTCCTCCTATCAAGGCTGGACAATGTAACCCAGTTAGAAGAAAGAGTTCCTAAAATAGGCAAAAAAGTCAGAGACAGCCCTGCTCCCACTGTTAGGTGTCCCACAGGAAGACCATGCTACACAACTGTAACATATGCAGGAGTCCTAGGTTGCAGGTTATCCATATGCAGGCTCCCTGGTTGGTGGTTCAGTCTGTTTGAGCCTTTATGATCCCAGGTTGTTTGATTCTGCAGGTTTATTTGTGGAGTTCTTGAGCCTTCTAGCTCAAGTCTTCCTCCCCTCTTCTGCAGGATTCTCTGAACTCAGCCTAATGTTTGGATGTGGGTCTCTGCATCTGTTTACATAAGTTTCTAGGTGAAGCCTCTCTGATGACAATTGAGCTATACATCAATTTATGAGTATAGCATAATATTGTTATGAATCACTTTCCATCCTAGGTCTCTCAGCTATCCAGTATCTGGGTCCTGACACTCCAGACAGTGGCAGTGGTGTCTCCCTCTCCAGACATGGGTCTCAAGCTGGACCAATCATTGCTTGGCCAGTGCTATAATTTCTGCTCTAACTTTGCCCCATCACATCTTGTAGGCAGAAAAAAAATTGTAGGTCAAAAATTTTTCGGCTGTATTGATTTCCTAATTCCTCCACTGGAAGCCTTGCCAAATTACTGGAGATGGTCAGTGTAAGCTCCATATCACCCATTGCTTGGAGTCTTAGCTAGGCTTACCTTTAAAGATTCCTGGGAATTTACAATGCACTAGGTTTCTAGCTCATCCCAGAAATCACCACCTCCCTTCATTCCAGTTGTGTCTTCCAGTACTCTCTCATTCCATCTTTCCCTGACCTGACCTGTCCTGATCCCTCATGTTCCCATATCCATCCCTCCCACCTAGGCACTCCTCTCACCCCCCTGACCCCATGAATCTTATTCTATTTCCCCTTCACAGGGAGGTTCACGGATCATCCTTTGAGCCCTCTTTTTTACTTAGTTTCTCTGGGTCAGTGGTTTGTAGTAGCATGCTAATCCTTTACTTTATAGCTAATATCCACTTGTAAATGAGTATTATTTTTTATTGAAAATAGAATTTCTCTCTTATACAATACATCCAACTATGGTTTGTCCTTCCTCCACTTCTCTCAGATCCCTACCAAGTTACCTCTTCCCTAGATTAACTGCCCCTCCATTTCTTCTTCAGAAAACAAAAACAAAAACAAGCCTCTGAGCAACAACAGCCAAACAGGACAAAACAAGATACAATAAGACAAGGCAAAAACCCTTATATCAAGGCTAGATATAGCAAGCAAATAGGAGGAAAAGAGTCTAAAGACTAGTCCAAAGAATCAGTCATATACCTCCTCCTGCTTTTAGGAGTCAATGCTAAGGACTGATTGGAACACCAATGTTTAGTGCAGACAATTCTATGTCCAAGGACAGATACAGACCAATCAGGCCTGAGAATGCATACAAAATGTCTTGTTGTTGCCGTATAACCAGGGAGATATTTATCCATTTTTATACTTTTATATAATTTTGAAATTAAAATACAATTACATCATATCCACTTCACTTTCCTCACCCCAGTTCCTCACATGTAACCCCCTTGCTCTCTCTCAAATTCATGGCTTCTTATTCTCAAATGGACATATATTAATTATATATGTATTTTTTTCCCAACATGTTTGATATGATCACAACACAGAATTCTGGTCAAATTGCCAGCACTCTATGCTTCCATACCTTTTGAGGGGACTCTTGTTACCTATTTTTAACTAAAAAAGAAATGAGTGGAAGGAATGAATATTTGGACTGTCATGTTTATCCATGCAGTTTTAAAGATGGTGAATATTGGCTCAGTCTCTTAATGCCTTTATTCAGAGAAAGGATAAACTACTGCCTTTATCTATTGTTACAGCAAGAACATGCTATTCTTATATGAACGGTTCCAACTTAGCGGCCCAAGTTTTCCTCTTAATTGGTCCCTTCATACAGATGTGGCTTGGAAGAAGACCAACAGAGCCATCCTTTCATTTCTATATCCACCAGCTGGAATAAGCCCAAGTTGAACATTTTTAAATAATCACAACCGAGTTTGCTTTACTCTTTAATGTGTTTATGGATACTGAATTCAAAAGTCCCTTATGAGATTATCTAGGAGCATTTTAAGAGTTCAGATGAAGACTTTGATTAACTTTAAGTCATATTCACTCTTAATACTTAAGCCAGGTGTAGAAGCCTCGACTCTCTTCCAAGTGACCCTGGCTTTTCATAAAGTGGTTATTGGTTGAAAGCAAATGCATATAGATCTGAACGGAACAATACTTCTGAAAGGCACACTACTTTTAACCTAACTGATTCAAGTGCCAACCAGAACTCAGGACTTCACTATACAGCTATAATAGGATGCATGGTGTTCAATAACTCCTGCAGTTTCAGAAGCTGGCCAGTCAGGGACAGGTTACAGAGATGATGTGAAAGGGGTGTCATAAGAATCAAACAGCAAAAAGGAGTAGAAAAATGTTTTCAATATTTAACTGCTCATAGTGAGTTATACACTCATGCATGTTCCAAACTCAAATGCTACATGCAATATTATTTGCTAAATAATTATGTTTTGACACATGTGTTATATGACCGCTTTAAACAAAATTTGAAATTAGCTCTCTTTTTCTCGATCACACATGTAAATCTCTTTATATAGCTTACATTTCTATAGCTCTGTATTTATGTGAACACACACAAGCCTGGCCACAGTGCTTCTAGTCATGATACCTACTCTCATAATATTCCATCAGGAGATGGCCTCTAGTCCCTGTATTTTGAATCTTTACATGTCTGTAGGTCTCTTGACTCATCAAGCCAATAAAATATAGCAGAAGTGAAACCAAGCCATTTCTGTGGCCTTTAACAACTTTACACAGTTTTGTTTACCCCAGGATCTATCCATAACTCATCAAAAGAACAGCAGCTCCTTTTCCTCTCTCTGTTCGTTGGACTTTGCTAAGTTTCCTTTGTCCCTTTGTGTATTACAGTGTCACAATAGCTTTGTTTTCTATAGCATACTTAATTGACACAACTGTCTATACTTTAAAATATCTTCATCAGTCAATTGAAAAAGAACTCTACTACTGAAGAAGATAGATTTTTAGTCGAAAAAAAACCCACAGACGCTGTTTTTCCTCTTTTTTTTCTGGCTCATTTGTTCCTTTATTTAAAAATCCAAATATTAAATCTTAAGGAAGTTAATTGGTAAGATAAGACTTCGTGCTTGGAAATGGTATTTGTTTATAAAGTGTCAACCATGATGCAATTCAGCATTATAGGATCATGAAGGAGACTACTACTGACTGGCCAGAGTTAAGGTACTATCTAGGGATAAAGAGGACATTCATCAAGGATAAATAATCAAACTCAATCAAAACTCAATCAAACTCAAAATCAATACTCAATCAAAACTGAGTAGACATGCACAGACGATATTGCTCAAGGATACAGTACACACTTGGATACAGTATCTCTAGAAATACATCAAAATGTGTTAATAGAGATGTATGCTTCTGTTTATTTGATTGGAATGGCACATGTCTAGTTGTAGCTGGAGAATTAGAAAACAGATTTTCTAACTTGCACTTATTACATAGGAATGTCATAACTCTTAGCTTTCTTTTCTGTTTCTTTATATTCCAACCCCAAGCAATATTGTGACTGAGATACTTAGAGGGCCACTGGACATTTAGAAAAGTCCAAAGGCCAGAAAAGGTGGACTTTTTCTCCGACCAGTGAGTTCTGGTCAGAAGTGGAAAAGGAAAACTCATGTTACTTCCATATGTCTCTATCCTGAGAGCCCTAAGCATAGACCAGGGAACTCTACAGAACCCCACAGTATATGAGATTGTAGATTATACAACAGGCTTCCTAGGAGTACTGAAGTCATGGTAGAGAGGAGAAACAAGGACATAAACTCTTTAAATACTATTTTTATTTCTTGAGAATTTTATATATGCACATGTCTTTTGATCAAATTCCTCATTCCTTTCCTCTCATTTCTCCCTTATCTCCCATCATTTTTCCTTCCTAAATTTATCTGCTTAAAAAGCAAAAGTATACAAAAAAAAATCCCCTCACCACCATCAACAACAACTAAAACCAAACACCACTGAGGCAAGTGAGTGTCAGCTGTGGGTACAGGTACAGCACTGTCCTCTGGAGCACAGGGGTTATACCTACCAGGGGCGCATCTCTGGTGAAAACTGACAATCCTCCCAGAGATCAGTGGTTCCTAACTGTGCTTGACTCTATAGGTACAGGAAAGTATTTTCTGAATAGAATGATGAATATGGACAAATGAAACTCTATGAACCTCAAACACTTCTCTATACAGAAAAAGACATAATAATTTCAGTGAAGAGGCAGCCTACAGAATGGGAATAAGTATCTTAGCCAACCATATACCTGATAGAAGATTAGTGTCTAGAATGTACAAAATAATCAAAAATAAAATTAATATCAAGAAATCAAGCAGCTAAATGAAAAATTGGGTCATGTAACTGAGCAGAGAGCTTTTAAAAGAAGAAAATATCTGAGAAACAAGTTTCTTTAAATGTTCAACACACTTAGCCATTAGGGAAATGAAAATTAAAACTACCTTATAATTTCATCTTTCCCTAGCCAGAAAGGCTAAGATAAAAAAGCCAAATGACAATAAATCTGGCATGGATGTTGGTGGGAACGAAATTTTGTGCATCCATTATAGAAATCATGTGGAGGTTCTTCAAAAATCTTGAAATAGATCTAATACATCTGGCTATATCACTCCTGAGCAAAATCCCAAAGTATTCTATACCTCACTGCAGAAATACTTGCTATTTGTGCTCATCTCTGTGGTATTCACAATAGCCAGGAAATAGAAGCATTATATATGTCCATGAACTGATGGATAGATAAATGAATATGCAGTACATATATCCAAAGATTGATATACTGTTGTAATGGGAAATGAAGTTTAAAAATTTCCAGATAAATGGATGGAAATGGAAGTGATCTTTCCAATTGAGTTAACTCAGATTCATAAGTACAAACACTACATATTCTTTTTAATATATGGAAGCTTGAGAGTTTAAATCTTTAGATGTGCATGTTAAAATTGGAGTACCTGAATAAGTCAGGAACCAGAGAGGGGCTTTGTGTTTCTGAAGGGTAGGGGGATAAATGTAAGTGGTATGAAGTGAGAATGACAAATGAGAATACTGAAAAGGTTAAGTGTGGTGGGTTATGGAGGGCAAAATAGAAGAGAGAGTATGGGAAGAAATTACTAACTCTAAAGTCTTTTCAAAAGGCCACATGAAAACCTACTACTATGGAATACATATTATAACATTATATATAACTTAATTACATATATTTATTATCTATAATTTATATAATAGTTTATACAATATATAAATATACAATTTATAAACTATATTAATGTTAGTATATATTAATGGATATTTATATATTTATTATATAATTATAAAATACATGAATTATAAATTTAATTAAATTAATCCCATTTAATGTAATTACTTTTAAATTTAATTTAATTAATTATAGTAATATAAAATTGATTTTACATCAAAATCAATATATAAAATCACACACACAAATATACACATATATACATACATATATATATATTTTTTATATTTATATATGAAGTTACCCTTTAACTTAGGGCTAATGCACAATGCTTCTTCATAACAACATTATATAAAAAACCCACTGTTTTAGTCAGGGTTTCTATTCCTGCACAAACATCATGACCAAGAAGCAAGTTGGGGAGGATAGGGTTTATTCAGCTTACATTTCCATACTGCTGTTCATCACCAAAGAAAGTCAGGGCTGGAACTCAAGCAGGTCAGGAAGCAGGAGCTGATGCAGAGGCCATGGAGGGATGTTACTTACTGGCTTGCTTTCCCTGGCTTGCTCAGCCTGCTTTCTTATAAAGCTCAAGACTACCAGCCCAGAGATGGTCCCACCCACAAAGGGCCTTTCCCCCCTTGATCACTAATTGAGAAAATGCCTTACAGTTGGAGGCATTTCGTCAATTGAAGCTCCTTTCTCTGTGACAACTCCAGCTGTGTCAAGTTGACACAAAACTAGCCAGTACACCCACTATGTGGAATTTGTTAACACTTTTTTTTGTTGTTTTGTTTTGTTTTGTTTTGTTTTGTTTTGTTTGGGACAGGATTTCTCTGAATAGCCCTGGCTATCCTGGAACTCACTCTGTAGATCAGGCTGGCCTCGAACTCAGAAATCTGCCTGCCTCTGCCTCCCAAGTGCTGGGATTAAAGGCATGTGCCACCACTGCCCAGCTTGTGTTAACACCTTTTAAGTTGTTGATTAGTGGAGTTCCATAGGTCACTATTACCACTCCAAAAGTTACATATAGACCATTAACTTTGCTCTTTATTATCCTTTGGAATTTCAGGGAAAGCCCCCACTGCAGAAGACATCAAATACTTGAGTCATAGGACATTGAAAAGTAAAACTGAAATATACCTGGAATATTCATTCTTACTATGTAGCTTTCATTGTACTCACAGCTTCTATGTGTGCTACTGGGGGAGGGAAGAAATCAACAGTCTTACTAACTGCAAGCTGGCCTGCAAGCAATAATAATTATCAGCATTGCAAATATACCTAGTGGTAAATAGTCTCATGAATGTTATGGGAGTAACCAAAGACTTTCCAATTGGTTATAAGGCCACTCTAAAGATGGAACACTTCTGTGGACCATGAACTCATGGGTAGCTAGATTGTAGGCCCTTAGGGATAACCTAATACTATCATTCTGCTAAGTCGATACAGTATTAAACTGCCCCCAAGTCTTATCTTTGGGTGCATTGATTAGTCCATCTCTGAACCCTCAACATAGAAGCATGTCAATACAATATATGTGGAATGCTGAGGTCCACAATCTTTGTGTAGAGAATAAGAGGCTGTGGAACGAGCTACTCTAAACAGCATATTTGTTATATTGTCTTTTCTTCTAAAGGTCAAAGGTCATTGCAGAAAAAAAAGGACAGAAACATTAGAAAGGGGAGTAAATGTCTGCAGCAAAAAGGATTTGCAAGACATATCAGGGTTATAGTACACATGATCTCATGGGTTGTAGTCGAATGAATGAGACCTCTTGCACAATTTCAAATCATCTATAATCCCATATGACTGGAAGGTCCTGATCTTAGCTTAAGAATGTGAACTCTTTTTTTTTATTGGATATTTTATTTATTTACATTTCAAATGTTATCCCCTTTCCCAGATTCTCCCCCTCTGGACCTCCCTATCCCATCTCCCCCTCCTCCTGCTTCTATGAGGGTGTTTCCCCACCCACCCACCCACTCCAGACTTGCTTTCCCCTACACTGGGGCATCGAGTCTTCATAGGACCAAGGGTCTCTTCTTCCATTGATGCCTGACAAGGCCATCCTCTGCTACATATGCAGCTGGAGCCATGGGTCCCTCCATGTGTACTCCTTGCTGGGTAGTTTAGACCCTAAGAGCTCTGGTTGTTTGATATTTTTGTTCTTCCTATGGGGTTGCAAACCCCTTCAGCTCCTCTATCTCCTCCACTTGGAGACCCCATGATCACTCCAATGGTTGGCTGCAAGCATCCACCTCTTTATATTTCAGGTTCTGGCAAAGCCTCTCAGGAGACAGCTATATCAGGCTCCTGTCAGCATGCACTTCTTGACATCCACAATAGTGTCTATGTTTGGTGACTGTATTTGGGATGGATCCCCAGGTGGGGAAGTCTCTGGATGGCCTTTCCTATGGAGACAAAGTGTGGAGCAGAGAATGACGAATGTGAACTGTTAAAGTCCCAAATAGACTCTCAATTACCTAAGAATTCATTTGTAGATTAGTTTTTCATATTTTAACTGATTTTTATCCACGGTATAAAAGAAAAACTAAAATCATCTGTGAGCCCAGAAGAGCAATCTTGGATCTACATATCCTGGTGTGTGTGTCTGTTTTGGAGATAGTGTGTCATTATGGCACATGGTGGTAGTCTATGGTCAGTAGGTCCTATGTCTTTTTGGTGAAGAGAACGAAATGGCAGCATGTTGTGAAAGGTCAACTATATACTTTATGGGATTGAGAAGAGAGGGTTTAAGTGGAGATATGTGAGATGAGCCCTTAACAGCATGCAAAGACTTTGGCTACTGAATTATAGGATGGAACACCACTGAAGTCCTACAGTGGCAATGGATTAGGGTGTACACATGACATAGATTCCAATAGTCCTGAGCAAATTCTAAAAATTTCTCTGATGCTGGAATCACTAATCATAAAAGGTTTCCCAGGGCTTGCATTCTGAACCCAAATGGGATGATTGTATGAATAAAATAATATGTAATAGTCTCCAATAGAAGTTATAGCAGAACCATATATAAAATATTAAAGTTATCCATGTTAAGTCCCAAATCACTCAAACTATGGAGAAGAAAAAGAAACTATTAGCATTTGTTATGTAGAAGAAAAGAATCATGACACTTAATGGAGACATAAATATATCAACTTTTGTCTATAATATACTAAAATGGAGATTAAAACCAAAGAATAAATTAAATATAAGTAATCCAGCCAATACAAAACCTGCATTAGATGACAAAAACAAAACAGGTAAGCAGGAAAAGGAGTGATTATAAAGATAAATCAATATATATCAACCAATATATATCATCCAATATGAGTAGAGTCAAAATATGGGAAAATAAAATGGCAGGAGTTTATTTGAGAGAAATATTCAAACATAACATCCACTAGATTCATGTCTAAGATGAGAAAAGGGGAAATGGGCACTCAAAATCCTTTGAAACAATATTTAAAACTCCCCAAATTTGGCAGAAGACATGAGCCTATACATTAATAAGTTCATCAAATTGAAGAAAATTAGAAAAAACTCCAATTCACATATATACATATCAAAATCAAAGTGTATAAAACTATACAGAAAGAATATTAAAAGCAGTGAATCAGAGCTGAATCATAGCATTCAGAAAATAGATACAATTACCTAAGAATTCATTTGTAGATTAGTTTTTCATATTTTAACAGATTTTTATCCATGGTATAAAAGAAAAACTAAAACCATCTGTGAGCCCAGAAGAGCAATCTTGGTCCTACATATCCTGGTGTGTGTGTGTCTGTTTTGGAGATAGTGTGTCATTATGGCACATGGTGGTAGTCTCTGGTCAGAAGGTCCTATGTCTTTTTGGTGAAGAGAACGAAATGGCAGCATGTTGTGAAAGGTCAGCTATATACTTTATGGGACTGAGAAGAGAGAGATTGTGACTTTACTTCAAGACTATTCCCTTATCAACTTAACTGCTGGGCAGTTGCCTCCCTCTCATGAAAGTTCTACCACCTCCTAATAGGACCACTGACTAAGGACAAGGTTTGTGAGTTGTGTTTTAGAGAAAATTCATTTTCTAAACCATAATAAAATAGCAGGTTGTGTGTAACTTTAATGTCAATATAATCCATAAAACAACTACATCATAATTTGGGAAGGTGAATAGCTCTATTTACTAGAAAAGTTCTTGATCTGAAAAACATGATGAAATTAAGTGTAATCATTGAGTAAAGTACCTATGGAAACCTCTAAAACTTACACAAAGAAAACATGGACATTGAGATTACCATGAGACTCCACTGTCAAACCTAACAGAAAGTGAGATAAAACATTCTGACAGTACTGGGTTTTATCATTTATTTTCTCACTGGTGTGGCAAAATATCTGACAAAAAGAATCTTAAAAGAAGAGTGTTTATCTGAACTCAGTTTAAGAAAGAATGCAGTCCATCATGGTAGGGAGGTAAGGAGGCAGGGACACGAGCGTGTTGGCAACATTACATCTATATTCAGGAAACAGAGAGAGGTGAACGTTGGCTCTCAGCTCATGTTCCTCAGTCCAGAACCCCAGCCCTTGAGATGGTGCAGCTCACATTTAGGCTGGGCCCTCCCTGCCCTGGTAAAACTTATTTGGAAAGACTCTCATAGAGAAACTATGAAGTACATAAAGCTAGTCAAGATGACAGAAAATTGATTATCACGCGGATGGTAGCAGGGAACACTGGCAACTGAAACGTTTGTACATATGTTGGCGTTGAAAGTTCCTTTTTTGTTTTGTTTTGTTTTTAATTAGATATTTTTTAATTTACATTTCAAATGTTATCCCCTTTCCTGGTTTCCCCTCTAAAAGCCCCCTATGCCCTCCTCCTCCCCCTACTCACTAACTCACCCACTCCCACTTCCTGGCCCTGGAGTTTCTCTATACTGGGGCATAGAACCTTCACAGGACCAAGGGCCTCTCCTCCCATTGATGACTGACTAGGCCATCCTCTGCTACATATGCAGCTAAAGCCATGGGTCCCACCATGTGTTTTCTTTGGTTGGTAGTTTAGTCCCAGGGAGCTCTGGGGGTACTGGTTAGTTCATATTGTTGTTCCTCCTATGGGGCTGCAAACCCCTTCAGTTCCTTGGATCCTTTCTCTAGTTCCTTCATTGGGGATCCTGTGCTTCATCTAGTGGATGGCTGTGAATACCAACTTCTGTATTTGTCAGGCAAATACCAGCAAAGCCTCTCAGGAGACAGCTATACTAGGCTCCTGTCAGCAAGCTCTGGTCTATGCAGCTATTAAAAACAATGAATTTATGAAATTCTTAGGCAAATAGTTAGATCTGGAGGATATCATCCTGAGTGAGGTAATCCAATCACAAACAAACACACACAGTGATATGCACTCACTGATAAGTGGGTATTAGTCTAGAAGCTAGGAATACCCAAGATACAATTCACAAAACACATGAGACTCAAGAAGAAGGAAGCCAAAGTGTGGATACTGCAATCTTTCTTGCAGAAGGGGCAACAAAATACCCCTGGAAGGAGTTACAGAGACAAAGTGTGGAGCAGAGACTGGAGGAAAGGCCATCCAGAGACTGCCCCACCTGAGGATCCATCCAATATACAACATTGGAAGTTTCTTACAATCATCTACTTAACCATGTGCCCTAACGGTCTTGCTCACCAGTGTTCTTACTTGAGATATGATAAACTCTAATTCATGTTATGTGGACAAATGTTGATACCAGTTCAGATGCCCTGGTAGATAATGAATAGCATTATATACCTACCATGCTCTATTGGACAGAAAACTATGAAGGATGTCATATGACAAATGCCTAATCTGTCTTAGATAAGTTTTCCCAAGTAAAAGAAAATACCCTTTAAAAAGTTATGCTCATATAACGTTTCTGTAAAGATGAACTGTGGCTGTGATCAGCAGCACCTGACATCATGGAGGAATGTTAGTGTTTACAAAAGGCATCTCTCAGAGTGAGCCACCCAGGGATGAGTGGAAGGTGTATGGCAGCCCTCCCATGCCTGACTGACCAGAGATTAGGTGGAACCCTGGCAGGGTATGGGCCTTTCCCCACCTCTTCCCCTGGGCCCCCTTTTTAGTTCCCGACACCTATGACCTGAGAGAAGACATTTACAAACCATGTGTCTGATAAGGTTTTAACAGTTAAGATACTTAAGGAACCCTTATGACTTGGTAGGGAAAAAATCCACAGCAACAAATACTTGTGTTAAAAATAAGCAAATAGTTCAAATAGACTTCTCTCAAAAGAAGAGAAGCAGATGACCAACAAGTATGTATAAATATTCTCAACACCAATTATCAGGAAAATGTGATTCAGAACCACCATAAGATGCAGCCTTATTGTGTGGCTATAGTATTTACCAATACAAATGAAAGAAAGCATATCTGGCTGGCAAATGGCTCAGCAGTTAAGATCACTTACTGATTTTGCAAAAGACTTAGGCTCAGTTCCCAGCACCCACATCAGGAGATACACAATGCCTGTAACTCCAGCCATAGGGGACTTTGTAGAGGCCCATATGGCTGTGCACATATACATATGTGGGCACACATGTATACATATAAATGAATGTAAAAATGAGACTTTGCATATATGTGTGTGTGTTTTTGTCTCTGTGTTGGTATATCTGTGTTTGCATGTGGGGGTGTGCACACATAGTCACACAAAAACCCTGAAATTCAAAGAGCTAAATTAACCCTTTACCTCTGTGAGTTCCAAAAGTTCTTGTCTCAGTGTCTTCCACTCTAAAAATTCACAGATAAAAGCCAGTTTTCCCCAAGTCTTCAATACTTTCAGTAATTTTCATTTTGATAGTTTATTGAGAATCATAAACAGTTATAGATGTAAAGTATAAATTAATGGTATTGGAATCCAAATGATTGAGGGGTGGGTACTAAGAGTTTATCTATTGTGGCTGGTGAATATTTACCCATAAAAGTTGTGTTGAAATATTCCTCTCCAATGACTGTAGATGGGGAGGGAAAGATGAAATTTATAATAAATTAATGTGTTGGATGCCAATCTTTTAAACCCTGTGAAAATCCTCAGGCAGAGAAGAAAAGAAAATGTTGCTGTCACAAAATGAACAATAAATATTCTGTTGTGTACACAAAGCATACCCAGAAGTAAACAGGGAGAAGAGAAAAGACTCTTGGAAGAAATTTTACAATGAGAAACAAAAGATAATCTGTAAATAGGTTTTTCCTAATTATTACTTATATTTATTTTTATTCATTTCCTTACAGGAAATGAATTGAATAAATTTAATACAACTGAAAAAAAGTTAAAGATTTGCCAGTCTTGTGTAATCATCCATTGGCACATTGAGGAAACCTGAAAAGAATGAGATCTGTGGCCTATGATTATTACCAAAGGCTAAAGTTTTCATGATTGTCTTTCTTATTCTCTTGATTATTCTAGGAAGACCCTGCCCTGACCCCTTAGACTTTCATGAAAATAACTTTCCAATGTGACTGATTCTTCTCACTTGGTTGAGGCCAAAGTGCAATCTGGACAATTGATTATTCCATAAAAGATCCGATGATTTTAAGAGAAACCTGGCCAGACTATTTTTGTATATTGTGTCAAAAGAATGCTATCAACTTTGCAGAATGGAAATGAGAAGAGATGTTAAGAGAAGAATTTTGGTAGCTCTATCCTAAGAAAATGGATTCAAACAAGGAGTCCCAAAACTGCCAGGTATCCAGAGTTCTTTGCATAATTATATAAAGTGCAATGATAGGTACTTTACACACACAGTTCAAGTCTATCTTCCTAAAACCCTCCTGAAGTGGGTGTGACAGAGCTGAAATTCTTCCTCTAGTGTCTGGTGTCATCTATTGGTTACCATGGACCAAATGAGCATGGGAGATAAAATAGTAAGTGTAACAGTCTATATATATATTTATCAGACATTTTCCTGATAATTGGTGTTGAGAATATTTATACATACTTGTTGGTCATAATATATATATATATATATATATATATATATTGCATCAGATGTGTAAAGATAGGGCCCTCTCCCAAAGAGCTGATTGTGCATTGAGATACCCGACAATCAGGTTCTACAAGTTTCTATTGAGGGGATTGGGCAAATAAAACATGGAGGTGAAAGAAAGCTTTAACAAGGCATTTATATTTGTGTTACAATTTAGAGAATGAAGAAGGGTTACAGGAGCTTGCTTAGATATCTTCTTCATGCAGCAAGGCCTCCTAGCCCACCAATGCAGCAAGGCTGGCCACCTACCACCTACTGACTTTCCTGGGTGTGATTCAACAATTTAATTCACAAACACAAAAAGTCAGGATTGTTTCTGTTCTGAATGCTGTGTAGTAAGAAAAGCATAGAAGTGATGAGAATCTGAGGCCACAGAATAAAGTGATTAATCCTGAACTGTAATTGCGTTCCCTGCTTCATAAACCTGATGTTTCTTTGGTGATCATGTTTTCAAGTGTTAATTGTAAAATGCAATTATTCCTAGATTATAAATGACATTTGATGGGCTTATTATGCTCACGGTCCACCAAGTAATATTCTTAGACTTACATATAAGGATTGGATTTCTTCTTATTAAAATTCCATAAGGGAGATATAAGTCAGTGGCCCACTATGTAGAAAAGAAAATCAATGCACATAAAGGTTAAGAAAATTCCCTAAGGATGCATGAGAAGTGATGGGTTAAGCAGGATTCATGCCTAACATGTATGTTTTAAATCCTCTTTCCCTCTGAATGCCTTTGCTTGCTAATTGGAAATAAGATCCTGTAGTTACAGAACACAGACACATGTCAAGAAGAATTTAATGGGCAGCAAAGCAATGTAGCATTGAAGCAAGGGGAGCTGGCAAGGGAGCTGGCATTCAGCCCTGGTACGGGAGAGAAGAGTATAGAAGAGCACCTTTGTTTAGTTTTGGTCTGGTTTTGTATATGTGTGTGTGTGTGTGTGTGTGTGTGTGTGTGCACATGTTCATATGGCCCATGTGTATGTGGAGGCCAGCATTATTTGGCATCAGTTATCTTTCTCAGTTACAGTCTATCTGTGTTTTTGAGACACCATCTCTCCCTGAGTCCAGAACTCTACTGATTTGGCTAGCCATACTGGCTCTGGGTATCCCCCTGTTTCTGCTCCCCCCCTAGCATGTGGTGACAGATGTGTGCATTACACCTGGGTTTTCCATGGATGCTGGGGAACCCTCAACACATCCTCATGTTAACAGAACAAATACTTTGCAACTGGACCATCTCTCTAGTCCCTTTCACATGATTCTTAATTTAAAATAGCAAACACACAAACAAACAAAAAAAAAAGGAGCCTGGATGGGATGGCTTAGCAGGTAAAGGTGCTTGCAGCATAGAGCTGATAACCAGAATTCAACCCTCACTTCCTACAGTAAATGAGGGAACCAGCTACTAAAACTTGTCCTTGGACTTCTCTCTGTGTATTGTGGAATGTGCGCATCCACACTCACAGGATATCGCATCCAGATTAATAATAAATACAATAAACAAAAGGCTGCTTAGTGCTATTATTTGCATTAACAATTACACTCATTTGGACTCTGTGAACAGGTGGTTTCTCGTGTGAAATTTCTAAAAGTAGAAATGCCCTACTAAAATGTTTAAAAGCTGTTGGAGATCTCCAGAAAAATTTAAGCACAATCCTTTCTATACAACATTAAGGGTTCTGTTTCTGCTGGAGACATCTATGGAGCTAGCCATTTCCATCATCCTTCTTTTGTTATTACCGGGCTAATTTTTTTTCTCAAGAATTGAAACAGAATGTGAAATCCAGGAAAATATTTAATCAGAATCATTTTGTGTTCATCCCAAGTAAGACAAAAAGTAGGTCCTAAATCTTCAGGTGATTATAGTAACAATAGATATGAAGAACCAATCATTGCATATCAATGAGTTCCGATTTCCTACATGTAACACAGGTGTGTATATAGGGGCATCAGGAATTGGGGGTAGGAATTGGAGTAGAGTTTATAGCTTTTCTATCATTATTTCCCAAAGTCTGAAAACTTGGCAACTTTTATTCCTCATTTCAAAAAACTTAAAAAGAAAGCATAATAATTTCAAGAGAAGGATGGAGGAGAGAAAATATGGTCCCTCCCTGCTCCATGCCACACCAAGAATGTAGGCAAGAGTTGGGGTGCATTTACAAAGACAGTACTGGTGTGCTTAGGCTTGCTAAGCCTTGTGTCACCAATAGAATCAAAAGAGAGGAATGATTGTGAAGCTTTAAAAATGTTTTGCTCAGCGGTTGGACCTGAATCTGAAACAAGTTTCTAGAATATTTTATTTAAGTAAGTTAATAAGCCAGTTATGGTGGTATACATATATACATACATATATATGTATACCACTACACACACACACACGTGTGTGTATATATCACACATACATACACATACATACACATATATATGCATTTCCAGCACACTGGAAATAGAGGAAGGAGCACATCAGGTCTGAATCCAGTCTGGTCTATGTAATGAGACATTGTTTCAAAAATAAAAAAATAAAAACAAACAGAAAACAACAAAGACAACAATTGTATATGATTATCAGAGATACAAACCAAGTATAAGCTTATATTGTATGTCTAGATAACATTTTAAATCAACTTTTATTTAATAAGAATAAATAAATATTACTTTTTTCTATAGCACATAGTTATAAAAATAATACTGATTGCATGCCAAAGGTAAAGAATATCCTGTTGGTAAAGTCAGGTGCTTTAGGATATGAGTGAAGTCTACATCCCCACTAAAGCACATGCTCACATGAAGATAACCGTCTTGGAGACTCCTCTCATCTCTACTCTTACCCCAGATATTTCTACTGCACCCCACATGAGTTACATGAGAAGAAGGAAGACACAATGCCATGAATGTATAGAAGTTAGAAGATAATGGGAAAAGCAAATGAGGAAGAAAATAGGGGTGAGGCTTGCAGGCTGCTATTTCTCGGATTTGATATGGAGAATCACGTCCTAGAACTCATGTTAAAATGGAATGATAGAAATTACTGTGCTCATTGAATGGACTCAGGCAGGGCTGCCCTTTTGGCATGACCAGCATTGGTCATCTTTCATTACTTCTGTCTGCTGCTGTAGGCTTCCAGCGTACCAAATGTGCCTCCTTTGATTAGCATAGAAAATTTTTGGCTGACCCATGCCCTGGAATGAAATCAATGTCAATGATTTTTGTAACTCTGCTCAATTTTGCTTTATTGATGTTTCTTTCTCTCCTTCCTACTAGCACCAAAGTAACTTTTATTTTATTTGGGAACAACCTGGAACAATGTATTATTTTGTGCTTTTCTGAAGTAGTGGGATTTAACTAGTTTTACTGTCTTGGCTTATCACTTGATAGGAGTAAATCAATTCCTTGAACATGAAGCACAGACAACAGGTAAGATTGAAGATAATGATATCTGAGGACTACACAATTCTGCTGAAGACAGGAATGCCACCCACATCGTATCTTTCATCTTTTCTCTTTTGTATTTCTTTCAGATATATTCAGAATTTCATGGAGTAACTCTAGGACAAAGAGATGTTACAATTAGTGTTAATAACAAGAAAAATCTAATTTAAATTTTCCATCTCACAGGAAATGATCTTAAACATCTTTTCTTCTTCACATATCATGTTACTAATCTCTGGTTCTATCTTTTTTAAAATTTAGGCTGTTGTTAATTTATTTGGGCTATTTTAAGAGTATAAAATAACTGGATTTAATGGAGGGGGTTAATTTTTATTTTTAAAATAGTTTTTAATTTTTCTTGCAAATTTCAAGTAAATCAAATATGAGATGTGATCATATCTACCCCCACATTTCCCCGTGAAACTTCTTCCATATCTCTCTTACATTTTGGGCCCCACACTTTTAGTAATTGAGGAAGATTATAAGGGGAATTTTGAATGTAAATATAATCACTGTGTCCCAAGCCAACTCCAAGCAGAGTAGATATAGTGATGATTACTTGTCATGAATCTAGGTTTGGGAAATGACCTGTGACTACTTGTATTCGCTCTCATGCTGCAGTCAGCTAACTTAGCTAGAGAATGTCCAATAGTCTCATTCCTATAGATGGCATTCAGAGCCTTTATCACTCCTCATTGGCCTGGCTATCTCTTTATGTGGTTTCACATTAGTCTGAGAGGTGAATCATGATTTTGTAGGAGGTGAAGATTCAATTCCTACAACTTCTGGAGAGTGACGTAAAAAAATTCACACAACTTTACTATTCATATTTTATTGGTTAATGCCAATCCTATATTACAAGGATAGGTACAATATTCTACCTTTTCACTGGGAAAGTTATAACTAATGTGTGATGATATATGTAGCAGTGTGCATGAAAAATTTTAGTTAATTTTTAGGTTTAGAATCTCACAGTGAATTTCTTGATCATGTGGATATTGCATAATTATACTCATATCTTAGGCCCTGGGGCCTCTTATAGGACAGACCTTAGTATATTGTGTTTTGATAAGTACATACAGATTATGGATTTAGAAAAATATGACAAAATGGAATGATAACATTTTTATAAAACACACAAATTTAGATTGGATAGCTGTGGGCAATTGCTTGGGCAAACTAAGGAAAGTTGAATATCCAAGTCATTTTAAGGGGCAGGGTGAGCTTGAAAAAGAGATTCCCAAAGCATTTTAGATGGGTGTAACATGTCTATAAATGGGAGAAAAATGAGACAAGCAGTGCCCACAGAGGTGGTCAGCACAGAGGTGGGGTTAAAGCGTGTGCGGTTTGCTAAGCCCTGAAGTAATGAGAAACCAGGTTTTGAAAGTAAGGCAGATGACACCAGTGATGGTATAAAAAGCATTAGGAATTGGTCAAAAGAATTACAGCCATGGGGGGGAAAAGCCAGTTTATCTTAGTAACAAAGTTTCATATTCAAACAATGATTCGTCTCCTCTACACTTGACCTTAGCCAAAAGGCTGAGAAGTGATCACTCTTCTTCTCTAACTTCAAGTAGAAGGTATTACAAGCCTGAGTTTGAACTCAATATTACACTGATATCTCACAATATTGCATTGCATAATATTAGTGCAGTTGTAGTATTGACAATATTGGTAGCCTATGTAGTGACCCTCACTTGTTGCTCATGGTCCATGTTCCTCTCAATGCACTAAAACCTTAAAGGCAGAGATATGTTCTCTTTGTCTTGCTCTCTTCAACAGTGGTACTCAGTGAAATTTATCATTTAAGATCAATGAAATATATTCAAAGTACTTTATTTGCCTCGTGGTAATATATACACCTTTTATTTTCATCATGAAAAAGTTAATAAAAGTAAACTGAGTGTTTAATATAAGTAAACTGTATATAATATGTAAGCTGTGTGTCAACTTAATACAAGTTAGAGTCATCAAAGAGGAAGGACCTAAGAAAAGTTCTCCATGAAATTCAGTTATAAAGCATTTTTTTTCAATTAATGATCAAAGGGAGAGACAGATCATGGTGGGTGGTGCCATGCCTGGGCTTGTGACCCAAGTTCTATAAGAAAGCAGAGGAAGACAGCCATGGGGAGCAAGTCAGTAAGCAGCATCCTCCATGCCATCTGCATCCTGCCTCCTAGTTACTGCCTGGTTTGTGTTACTGTCCTGACTTCCTTTGGCGATGAACAGCAATGTGGAAGTGTAAGCTGACTAAATCCACTCCTCCTCAACTTGACTCTTGTCATGCTGTTTGTCACAGCAATAAAAACCACGACACAGCAGTTTCTGACACTTAGGATTTTTAAAATAATACTGAGCTGCTCCTGTAATCATGACCATTACCACTTGTTAATAACATACAAATTCAGATCATGCATAATACCAGACAATATTTCCTCTGTGAGCCACTAGCAAAAACAACTGAATTAGTTGATATATAAACAAACGTTCATTGAATACGAGATGTACTGAATTTGTAGTGTCAGTGGCAAGTAAAATAGTTGTTTCCAAGGTCAGTGAACACCTTATGGTGTGGATTGGGTTGAAGCACAAATTCAGAGTCACGAAGCAACAAGCAACTCAAATAAACACCTCAAATCAAAGGATGCAGTGCTATGAATCAATATGTAAAAAAGAAACAATGTATTAGACTGGTAGACAAAAGATATCATTTTGAATATGTATATTTAAACAAAAAATAAAATAAAAACATCTATCCCAGCAAATAGTCAAAGCATCACCTGACCCTAAGGAGCATCATGGTACTGAATGCACATGGAGGGGAAACAGGGCGTGAACCCAGAATAAAAGTCTTGCATAGAAAGAGGAGTTAGAAGAAAAGTGGTATAAAGTCTGGCTAGAATAAAAGGCAGTGCCAAATCCTTCCATTTCCTAACATGTTGCATTTATTTTTTTTCCAAACTGTACCAAAATATTGTAAGCACAGAAAACAATTTAATTAATAGATGATTCCAGCTGTCACCTGGGCACACACTAGGAGGCATTTGGAGCCAAAGAGGGGAGATGGCATGAGAATCATGCAGCTCTTAGAGTGCAGCAGAAGAGGCTGGGAGGCAGTAATAATGTAGATAGATGGGTTTACTAGGGATGGATGGCACCTGGTGGTGACCCTCACCAGGTTTCATGGCAGATTGCATAGAGCTATGAGAGACAACTCTGCCTTGGGAGACATTCCCAGGTTTCTGTCTAAAGCAATTGCTGGACCATTTTCTTAGATGAAGACTTAGAGTCTTATAGCTGAGTGTTAGGTATTTCTTTCAGGCTGTTTCTGACACAATCACAAGTGGATCATAAGCATGTGACAGTAAGAAAAGAATTCAGAAACCAAGACTAAAGCCTGGGTTTGTTGAGTTTTACAGTGTTTAAATTCATATATGAGGAAGGATAATGAGTTAAGGCTAGGGACAGGGTATTCTACTTTTCCAGGTATGCCATAAAGAGAATATTTGGCAAAGGTGGTTTTGAAAACCGAGATGGATAAGAGAAGAAAAGGATATTGTGGAAAAACTCTTAGACTTTTGTACAATTTAAATATAGCTTCTACCATATCTGCATGCATTCCTGAAAACTCATGGCAAAGGAGCTCACCCTGTCTACAACTGGAATTTAGATCTGTACTGAGATTCCCGAGAAACATGGGAAGAAGAGAGAAGTTAGCAGGAACCAAAGAGAAATGGGGATGATCTGCCAGACAGAAATGCACCACAGCAACAATGCATGGCTCTTGTTATACTCAGAGAATGCATGATAACTTGCTTCCCCTATTTCTAAGCTCTGACTTCAGTAGTCCAGGCTGAGAGAAAAAGAGAATCCTGCTGTATGGAAGATGTAAAACTGTCATCGAGACACAGTGGTATGTCCAGGAATCATGGCCATTAAATTGCCATCATTTTCTTCTGAGCTCTTGAATAGGAAACCACAGAGCTTAAGCACAAACACTAATTCATCCATGTAATTCTGGTCACGCTGGTATTTATGACATTTTATTATATCATACGTAGTTAAGTACATAAAATTACATTGGATGTAGAACTAAAATAGAATTTACCATTCAAAACACTTTAAGGATAGAGATCTTGAACCTTCCAGAGACATGTAAACCATGCCTCCACAACATTCAGATATTCCTATCTGCTAAAAGAATAGCAGGCATACATCATAAGCCCCATAAATAGTTTCAGAGTTAATAAAAAAAAAGCAACTTTACTAATATAATGCAAGAGATAATGAATTCAGATAGACAGCACAGACATGTCTGAACCAACTCCAGCTTATCACCCTCTGACAGTGTCAAATCTCAGATCGACAAGCTTCATGGATTCTTGCATACATCCCCAAGGTTTTCTACGATACTGTACAGGAATTTGACAGACCCTCATTCACTTGCATCTTGGGAATGACACAGGGTGAATGATAATAGTTATTCTCAACCAAAAGCAGAAAGAAACTCCAGAATAGAAGCCTTCCCACCTTCATCCTGGTGTGGACAGCCCTGGGGTTGTATTTTGATGCTAATTCTGCTCTCATGGGAGGTGTTGTCAATGAGGAGTCACATACTCAGGTAACTTCTGGTGAACCAATCTCCTAATGCATACAGGAGCCAGTTACTGGGTAAGTAGGCGGGCTTCCAGGTTGGACAGAGGAAGAAAGAAAGCAGGAGAGCAGCCTTTTAGATAGGGATAGTGTGAGGACAAAATGAAGCTATAAGTGTTTCCTGGTTTCAGTGGCAGATCCACCAGGATTCACCATGAGAGGATTTAGATTTAATAAGGCTTGCAAGTTAGGATTTTAGTTGTTGTGCTCAGCAATTGAGTTACCATTGTTTATGAACTATGTTTGTGTTGCATTTTCCTTCACGCAGTGTCCTATCTGGGTTCAAGAGAGAAAGGTATGGCTGCAAAGCATGAGTTGGGGGTAGAGATCATGGAGCTCTGAGTAGAGTCTTTGAGTCAGAGTCTCCACGAGATAAAACAAGTGGGCCATTGCCCACCAACGCAAGGCTGGCCAGACCGCCAGGGCTGAGAGTGGCAGGGCATAGCCCAGGAACATGCTGTCCATTTTTAATATTTCCCACAACATCATCCTTTCTCTCTGGGTGTATTATCAGTGTTGTTAGGATCAGAACCTGGGAACTAGCAGGCCTAACAAGCTAAGTTTGTTTACCCATTTTCAAGAACCCAATTAAATTGACAAGAAGTAATGAAGAGCAAAAACATATATTCAATGTGGCCACTTTGGAGGGAGGAATACATAAAAAGGTCTCATGACATCCTAACTCCATCTTAGGGATTCACACATGATGTTTAGGTTTAAATAGAAAGCAAGAAGTATGTACTGGTAGCTAGTCCTGGTCAAGGTGTGGTTGTTTTAATCTCAGAACCTTAATTGTGGCTCCTTGGTTCCAGTCCATACTAAAAAGTTTTCAGTGCTCTGAAATCTCTCTGGCTGCCACAGGCCCTGGTTCTTTTCCTCCTCATTACCATGAGTTTCCTGAAGGAATTCTAATTACCTATACATCATCTGGTGGTCAACGGAGGGACACGAGTGTCTCTTTTAGAATATTTTCACTCCCTTAGAGACAGTTAAGATTACATATGAACTTCTTTATATTTCATGTTTCTTATGCAACTACTGCAGAAACTACACTGCTCCCTGCTATTTGCCCCACTTTTCTTAGAGTTGCTTTCTAAGGTAGTCCCTTAAGTTACTTACCTACACTTGAGCCCCAGATGCAACCATCATCACTCTGTCTAATAGTACGTTTAAGTTTTTTTTTTCCTTTCAGTCTCCCCTAAACCACGAATGGTCTGGGAAATAGCTCAGTGATGGAGTGTGTGCCTAGCATTCTGGAGGCAACTGTGGGTTTCACTACCGGTTGCACAAACAATAAATGGCAAACCAACATAAATGTAAATATAACTGAGTTCTGGAAGCCAACTTGGAAAAGCCATTTGTCAAACTTAAAAGAAATATATATTTGTGTGTGTGCATGCATGTTTGTCTATGTGTATGTTCTTGAATGCGTGTAAGCATGTATGAGTGTGGGTGTGAATGTGTGTGAGTTTGTGTGTCTCAGTTTGTATGTATGAGTGTATAAGTGAATGTGTGTGAGTATGAATGTGTGTGACTGTGTGAGTGTGTATGAATGTATATATCAGTGTGTGAGTGTGTGTAAATATCTGTGTGAATATGAATGTATGTTTCAGTGTGTATGAATGTGTGTATATGACTATTGTGAGTGTGTGAATTTGTGGGTGAGTGGGGGTGAATGTGTTAATGTCTATATGGGTGAGTGTGCTAGTGTGAGTGTGTGTATATGTGCTCATACATGTATGCCATTCATGAATCAGAATATTTAGTGAAGGCTGCTCGTCGATCCTCTGATTCTACCTACTGAAGTTGGGATTACAAATGAGACACCCCTACCTGCCATTTACGGTTCTGAGAACTCAGCCTCTGGTCCACATATTGTGTAACCACTCAATGATTCCCTAACCCCTGTTTTTCAGAAATACAAATATTACAGAATTCTGAAAGGTATGTTGCCTGAGAGCCAAGTAACATTTGGCTCTTTCTGAAATTTATGTGATTTTAGAATAGTTTTTGTTCCTAATCAATATGCTTGTAAATACACACATAAGTGCAAAAGAATCTGCTACAGAATATATGCAGTTAGTGCACCTCACCTTTATTCCTCACTGTCATTCAGTCTCGGCTCCAAACCTACCTCCATGTCTTCATGAAAATCAAAAAGCATGGTATTTAATAAAATGAAGGAGACTGACTAGAACGGCAGTATACAAAAATCTGTCTCTGTGTGTGTGCGCATGGTGTGTTTGTGTGTGTGTGCACATGTGTGTGTGCACATGTGTGTGTGTGTGCACATGTGTGTGTGCCAGAGAGATAGGGATAGACAGAGACAGATACAAAGAGACAAAGATAGATACAGAGAGAGACAGATACAGAGACAGGGAGACAGATACAGAGAGAAAGAGACAGAAAGACAGAGAGACACAGACAGACAAAATACAGACACACACACAGACACATAAACACAGAGACAGAAAGACACACACAGACAATACACTAACCAACACACACACACACAGAGGATTTTATCTAAGGAATTGGGGAAATGGAGCTGAAGAGGGAGGAGAGAAAGAGATGAACAAGTGTATAACATGAGTATTGGATATGTAATATTTTGTTCTTTAGTGCTTTTCATGTTTATAGTTTTCTATAATGTATATGTGCAGCTTCTATAAAAGTATAGATATATAAATTCTACCATCATAAATCCCATGCAATATATTTATCTGACAACTTTACTGGTGCATTATATACAGCATGGCATACATAAAGCCTTAATTTAGTTCTTGCTTTAGGTGATTGTTTTATGTTTTTGAGAAAATAGAATACAGTTTCTTGCCTAGGACTACCAAACTCAGCTGCCAGGGAGTGGTTTCAAATTTGCCTGGAATTTCTACATCTATAAATGTTGAGTGGTCTCCAGTGTTCACAGTCTCATTTTGTCCTTGCTACTGAGTTTCTTCTACTCATACCTATAGCATTGGGTGTCACAAATGAACAGGAACATGGCTCTTCATTCACAGCCATGCACTTCAGATGCTGGAGGGTTTTCTGCTCTGCCTTCCCGCATGCTCTTTCTTTCATTCTTCTTCTATGTTCTCTACCAAGTTTAGTAAGTACAGAAACTGAAACCAGTGATTTATTGAAAGATAATTAGCCAATAATAGTCATCCTGAGTTTTTAAAAACACTCATGGTGCACTTTTAGATGGATCTTCAAGCCAATGGGATTAAAGACCTCTCTGTTCATATAAATTTTTAAGGTATGCATGATATACAAGAGATAAACATGTTTATAAATATATATATATGCATGTTATATATACATATGTATATAGATATAATGTATGCATGTGTTTTACATACACATACACTCATATATATACATATATATGAGTGATATATATTTATATACCAGACTATGTTCCCTGGAATTCCCAGCAGCCTCTGCAAAAGCTGAAGGTGAATTTTCTGTGTAGTCTCTGACCTCAACTTTACTACCTTTATACACACTACTGAAAACACTTCACATAAAAGCTCCACTCTTAACTTTCAGGTGAAAGAAAGCCACTCCCACAATGGAGTTTGAGGTGACTGATGGACTCTAGAGTGTCCCGAGAGGTTTTGAGAAATGAAGACTCAACAATTGTTCCTTCTTCTCCCAAATCTTGCTGCTCTCTGTGGCCAGCAGAGCTTTTCTCCCTGTTTTTGAGGAGTGTCGGGCACAGGGCTAAGTGCCCTGTCAACCACAAGCCTATGGGACTCCAACTTTATTATCTATAATGGTTGAGAGCCTGGCCAGACTGTGGTAATGCACTGATACCTCAGAGAACCAATGAGGCATTAAAAGGTTTCATTCACTTAATGGTTACTAATTAATTGACTTCCACGCAGCCATGAATGTCATAGAGTTTTCTGTAAAAGGCATTGTACTGTTTTTAAAATAGCATAAATGATTTTTGAAGACAGCCTTTCTCTTCTTTTGAATGAAGTGGCTCTAACTCACCCCTTTTCCTCAAATCAGTTGACATCTCTTTTGAAATTCGTATGTCAAAAATTTACATCCAAAGGCACAATATTGTACAATTCTAACCACTATCAAAAGAAACTACCACCCTTCTGAGACCTTCCCTGCCTCTACCGAGTAGTAGGAGTTCCCTCCAGATACGAAAAGCTCACAAAAAGACTTCTGTGAAAGATTGTAATTCTCTCCTGCTATTATTCCTTTCTTTAAATAAGAGTAAAAATTGCTCCTTTTGTTCCCTATAGGAGTTTGAGTTCACTTCCAGTTGTACATTTCTACATTCAAAAATTCTTAAGAAGGAATTAAGGGGAAAAGGAACTTCCACTAAGCAACTTCTTCCCAGTGCATTAGAACCTGCATTGTATAAAAGAACTGCCAAAGAGTTGTTCCATAAAATGAGACATTAAATTAGTGTCACCTTGTCCATTATTTAAACAATAAAGTGCATTAGAAGCACAAGATTATTATTATTATAGGCAAACACAGTGCAGAGACTACAATGCACATGAAGACATGAGGAAAAAAAGAGAGGCTCTGGATGATGGGTGTGGTTTGGTTTGTGGTCCTGAAGATTAATGGTGATCAAAGAGCAGAAGGCAGAGGGCAGGGAATTGCTGAGAGGAAAGCAGGCTTGCTGGAACAGCAGGGAGACAGCTTCCATTTAAGGAAAAGTGGTTGATGATGTTAGCTAAGTCTGGGGCATAGGAAGGGAAGCAGACAGAAACCAGGGTTAAGAATGTGGTGAATCCTTACTTTCCTGTTGGGAGTGTTTATCATTAATCCTTTGCTGCCAGAAAGTCGTTAAATTTGGTGGTGGTGGGCACTGAGATCACAGTCCCTGTAAAGGATGGGAAGAATTAAGATAGATAACAGATGCCAAGGAAGGTTAGCTAATGTTCTATCCTGAGAATGAAGAGGACAGGGCACAGACAAACTGTAGCAGCAACAGCCACAGATCCACAAATCACCATGAGTAGGATATGCCAGACCTTGGCTATGGCTGTTTCTGCAGGCATTGAGTGAGCTCTTGACAAGAGGAAAGAACTCAGGAGCAAACATACGAAGGCATTTCAGAAATGAGATTCAGAAGAGGCAAATCATAGGGTATACTCCTTAGCCTGTTGTAAATGCCTGAGGAATAAATTTATCAATTTTAAATTAATTTAATGAATTTTATGATTAAATACATTTCTCTGCTTTAAATGAATGGTAATAGTTTGCCATATTTCCCATTTTCTGTAACTGGTCTACTAAGGAAATTGGACCTTTACTCTGCACATTGACCTGTCAGGATTATCAGTGTTTCTTAAATTACATCATTGACTCTCTTGTTTCCTGCAATTTTTCTGCCACCTGCTATGCTATTGTTTAGATTTTACATTTTATTTAATATAATTATATTTAAAATATATAGCCAGCCTCTCTCTTTCTCAACTGCATGCGATGCAATATAAATATTTTACTGCTGCTCAAAATGCTAATCATTTTTTCCTACTCAGTTTTCTGAGAAATAATTTCAGATCTCTTATTCTGTTGCATGTTCTTTTCTTAACTTTTGGTGATTATTAGGCTTCTTATTGAGTAGGGGAAATGAAAGCAATGCATGAATTTTAAAGTGCATTTGCTTTCCTTCTGTGAATGACGCTAAGATTCTTTTAGTTCCTTGAGAAATAAACCATTTGTGCTTCTCCAGGCTAAGCTCTAGTGCTAGGTACCGTCGCTTATTGTTCGTTGCTTTTTCTGGCTCTTTCCGTTGGTCAAAGCCCGTACTTCTACGTCACTCTTAGACAGTGCAGTCAAAAAAAGAATAATTGTGGTTTTGTGTTTTATTATTCAGTGGGATCTCAAATGGTAGTTTTCCACTTTTCAAAGTCTTATCTGAGATTTCTGTTCAAGATGGCTGACTAATTGCCTATGATATCACCTCCATCCTCAACTCCTGCTGAGATGTGAAGGCATCCTAAAAACATTACATTGCTAAATTCATTGTTTTGCTGCAGAAACAAGAAAGGTGTGATTAAACAGTTACAACCCATAGCGAATTCCTGACAGCTAGAGGTGACTGTTTATGAAACTCAACCAAGCTTAGTAACCCACAGTTCTAGACAGATAAAAAAGAAAGGGCCACCAATAAAAGTAAATGAATGCATTCAATAGAGCTGCCAACATGGTGTGTTTTCAAAGGCAGCTACTCTAGGACACAGATGAGACAGGTCAGGTGATTTGCAAGGTTAATCATCCCAGGGCTGTGGGACACTTAGTTCTTATGAGCAAAATATATGTAATTAACCTTTCAAATAAAATGGCAAGACTCTCTGCAGAGACACAGGAACGCCAGGAAACATTTACCTAATATGAGCAAAAAAGTACTGTAGCCAAAATACACGCTGATAATCCAAATGTCCACTCTCCTACTGGAGGTCTCAGCAAAGATTCTTTGTTATTAAGGTTAGCAGGAACTAGAAAAACACAAACAAACAAACAAACAAACAAACAAAAAACCCCCATGCTTTACTTATGGTTTGGAAACACAAACTCTGCAATCTACCACATCACTGAGTATAGGCAATTGGCTGAAATTAGAGACAAGCTAAAATGTCTAACAATGGAAAGAAAATAAAGGCAGAAACAGGTAGAGCTATAGCAGATTTAATAAACTTCTGGGGAGATTGGGATAATGCATGAAGTAAAATATCCATTACCACATCTTCAATAATTCTATAAACTGAAACCAAGGCTGTATCTCTAAGCTACCATAAAATTAACTAAGTGGTCAGAGTTCTGGAGGACTCAATATGAACTGCCAGGAGACCTCAGCATGTGCTCAGAAAGCAGAATAAGATGGAATTGGCCTTCATCTTGAATGTGATAGACACCTCAGCATCAAAGTCAAAGACATGAAAGCAATGGAAAGGGCAAAAGGATGAGAACAGAATTAGGAAATTGACAAAGTTGATCCAAGAGATCAAACAACTCTAGAAGGAAAGGTTTCGGTGAGAGAGGGCAGGAGATGGTTCTGTGGGAAGAGAAAACATGAGGCCCAGGGTTCTGATCACAGAAGCCATGGAAATAAGTGTACATTGGTGCACATAACTGTAGCTGCAAGGTTGTTGAGGTGGTGCCAAGAGGATTGCTGGGGGCTTTGTGGATAGTAGCCTACCTGCTCTAGGTGTGGGAGAGACCCTATCTCAAGGGAATATTGTAGAAAGTGATAGAGAAGGATACTCAATGTCAGCCTCTAGATGACGCACTTGTGTGCACAGGTGCACACACATACACATGCAGATGTAACACACATCTACTTAAGCCTAAAAGAATGGGGTGGTAAAATTATTAGACATAGAAGAAATACTCTCTAGACATATTCTAGACATGTTCTCTAGAAGAAATGTTTGGTGCAATTAGCAGAAACTCTGTTTCTAGTGGTTCATTGTGCTGTCAAGATATACTAGCATCTCCTACTTCTGAGAGCATTGCCCCAAGCTTTGTGTCCCAAAGCAAAGGGGACTGCAAAATGTTACATATTTAAGTTATCTTGGGGCTGAGCCTAATTCTTGGACAGCTCTTATAAACATCTGGCACCAGCATTCCAGACTACCTGGCTCCAAGCAGGCTGCTTCCTTGGAAACAATTTTCTCCAACTCACACCTTAGTGGAGTAGATACTTGAGAGGACATTTCTTTCTCTGGAGCTCAGACTCGGACTGTGACCCAGGAGACCCTGCACATTCCTCTGTGGGCCACACTAGAATAGAAAACCAGTGACTCTTATGATTAAGCCTGGATGTGTGAGTTGTGCATCTCTCCTGTGCATCCTGCTTTTAAAACCAACCAAATCTATTTAGAGAGAGTAATATATATACTACATGTAGTATTATATATTATATATATATACACACACACATATAAACCATGAGTTGAGACAAACATTCTGGTATATACATATAATCCCAATACTAAACAAGTTTATGCATGAGAATTACAAATTTCAGGCCAATTTTAATTACATAAACATATAATAACTCCGACTCAAACAACAACAACAACAACAACAACAACACAAACAAGCAAAATCACAATGCAGAATATAGTATATACTAAGATTTCTAGCCAGGATCCTTGTAGCTGTAAAGGATTTGCTCTTTCTGCACAAAATCCTTCCAGCTAGTAAGTCAGTATGCATAGCTCTGCAGAAAGTTCTCTATGCTCCAGCTATGCTCAGAGTACATGATAAATGTGTGTGTGTGTGTGTGTGTGTGTGTGTGTGTGTGTGTGTGTGTGTGTGTAATGGATGTCAAGTATCTAGAATATTGTCAGAATGACAAAAACTAAGGATTAGCCTCTGCCACAAAACTTCCTGTCGATAAATGGACTATTATCTATATGAACAGTTCCCCAAAGAAGAAACAAATAGCCAATAAACCTTTGAGAGTTCAACCTCCTTATTCATCAGGTAAAGACCATAATAGAACCCAATTCTTTTCTCTCTGATCTAAAAAACAATAAGAAAATCAAAGACAAAATATAAAATGACAAAAACAAAATTATAAAAATCCACTTCCTGTGTCCCTTCTCAGAAGTCCACATCCAATCTACCATTCACTGTGCATGGTTTAAAATCTCAACGATCTTTCTCTTTTGGTATATCTCTTAATGGTTATATGCACTTTATACCTTCCCGAGAGTTCAGCTATAGCTTCCTGATGGAATCACTCCCTGGCTTCTGTTTGCCCCAACCCACTCCTGTTTCTATCCATCCCCTGCAGACCATGATGACAAGACTTCATCAATGAGCCTCATGCACGTGATATCTACTTTACAGACTATTCCCAGAGAATCAGTCCTATCTTTGATGTTACAGATATTAAGCTCACAATGGACAGTACAGTATACAAAATATGGGGATGCCAATATATTAATAATCAAAAGAATCCGGCAAGCTCAGAAAGACACAAATGCACATGGTGATTTGATATCATAAGGGTGTGCTTGCTTGTCAGTTTCACCGTAAGTAGAAAATGGTGATTTTTTTTTTAAATAAGAGGCTGAGACAATGGTTGTCTTTATACAAACATCTATGCATATATATGTAGCTAATTTTGTGCCTTTGTCATACGTTCAAAACAATGTATACAAAAGAGTAAAGAAAATCAACGTTTTGATTTCAGTGTCTGAAAAACTTTTATAATCTTATAATAGGAAGTGCATAGTAGATGTATCAAAACAAAGCATAAAAATAAAAATCATATTAAAATGATTTTAGATGAAACTTCTCATTTTTAAAATATTTGACATTTGAAATTTGAATAAACAATGAAAGTATAATATATATGTTTCTCCATCTCTAAAAGGAAATATACAAAAAGTGGCAAGATGGTGCAGAAGGCAAGGGTACTTGCTGCCAAACCTGACAACCTACCATCTACATGTTGGAAGAAGCAACCTGACTCCCACAGTTCATCCTGTGACTTCACATGTGTGACATATATGTACCCTTCATGTGTGCACACACACAATACAATGACAATTTTTAAACAAAATGTGATTACTCAGTAGGCTTTTTTTCCTAAACATTTATCTAGCAACTCTGATCGTCATTAAAAGATGTTAATAAATAGTGAGTAAAAATCATGACAGCTAAGTAATTGTTCACGATCAGAAAAAAAAATTACAAATAAAAGCAAAAATCAAAACAACATAATGACTATGATGAACTATAACACTCTGAAACCATATGCTTCAACAACCACTTTCAGTTGCCTTGATTATGGTGTTTTTTCACAGCAATAGAAAAAGAATTAATACATTTATATTAGCCGTAGTCCTGAGTTATAGATAGATTATTGATATCTAGCCTTTTGCTTTTATTCATTGGGTGTAATGCAAAAATACAATGTATCTAGATTATATTTACCCCTAATTTCATCTAACTACTCCTTGACCATCATAACTCATTCTCTTCTCAGCATCATCTACCCACACATTCAAACATACACTACACACAAACACACATGTACACAGACATACACACATGTACACAGACATACACAGATGCACATGTAACTGAATTTTAGACATGTACATCATACATTACTATATACTATAGTATAAATAGTATAGAAATATACTATTTCTGTCTACTGAGAAGTTCTATAATAATCAAAGTCTAAGGCACAACTGCTATCTATATATTGATTTGTCAATACTATTCTCACATGGAAGACTTCAGGATATTACAGATTAGTTCTGGGGAGGAGCTATTGCATGGCAAGCCTGGAAAATACCCAGAGACTGAGGTGACATTTTAAAAATTTCACATGAAGGAGCCATTATCCACAATGAGAACAATGCACCATTTTCTGTGCATTAGATAGAATAAGAAAACAGGTACCCATGATGATACAAGTGTATGAGGAAGGTTCCTTAAATCAGATTTAAAAACAATAGAAAAAAATGGAAGGGGTAAAATAGTTGCTACAGACAAATTTTCTCATGCATGACTCAATGCTAAAAATAGTAGATTAGAGATAGACCATTTAAATTGACTCATAGCATGTTATTAACTCAATTTCTCAATAGACGGTTTACTAATTACAAAGAAAACTTGAATTTCTTCAGTTGGGAAACAGCAGATACCAACTAAGCCAAGTGATTTAGTAGTGGATCATGCAATTAGGAATATGGATCAGACCATAAGGCACTTGGCGTGGAGGT
Organism: Mus musculus; assembly: GCF_000001635.26. Taxonomy (NCBI): domain Eukaryota; kingdom Metazoa; phylum Chordata; class Mammalia; order Rodentia; family Muridae; genus Mus; species Mus musculus. The sequence goes on along the minus strand of NC_000072.6, from coordinate 36,295,815 downwards.
ATAAGGACAAGTTTGTGGTCCCCAACAAACTCATGTAAAGGCTTGGTACACAGGAAGATGCTCCTATAGTTCCAGTGCTCCAAACAGGCTGACTAGTTAAACAAACCAAAAAGATGAACTCTGTTCAAAAGGTGAACCATTTCTCATTCAATAAACAAGATGGCAATGAATTAAGCAATATATCTGAGGATAACTTCTGGCCTCCACATGCACATACTTATGTGCACATGCAGCCTCCTAAGTTCTGAAAAATATAAACACACGTATGTAGATGAATATACAACCCACACATACACACAAACACCTGCAGAAAAATGAACCAAATTAATACTGAAAATTTGTGATATACTTAACTGTGAATGATACCATGTCACTAAATTGATTGTATTGTATTCAACTATTATCTCAAATGCAAACACACCAGGCTGCAGCTGACAATCCACAGCAGACATATGTGGCTTGGTGTACCAATGAAAGATGTACAATGGAGAGGATACTGCAGCAGAACACTCCCCTAAGCCAGAACACAGTATCTTAGGATCAACTAAAAAAGAGGCAGGCTTCATTTAAAGATGCTTTTAAAATGATGTTTCATGAAATTGGATGAAAAGATGGCAGAACAGAGTGATATGGGAGAGTGCAGTCAAAGTAGACAAAGAACACAATACTGGCCTGCAGCACAGAGCACTCATCCTTCCTCAACTTGCTGGAAGGAGAGCACAGAGCTGGGGTGCTGCCCACAGTCTGCAAGCACAACTGCCAAACTGCCATGCCTGATGAGCCACAAGGTGGTTGGTGCCGAAGGCAGGGAGGTGTGCAGTAGCCTGGAGCTCCTGGGGAAACTTGCCATTCAAGGATAGGACTTGGCCCTTTTCTTGTGGGCATCCTGCCCTCAGATGCCCTGCCTAGCTAACCTGACTCTGGGCAACAGCAACAGTCCAGTATTTATGATGCTTCAGAAACCAGAAACCTTGAACCAGACCAATGATTCATTGCAATGAATATTTGCATGTAAAGCTGTTTGGAAACAGTGGTGTGTGTGTGTGTGTGTGTGTGTGTGTGTGTGTGTGTGTGTGTGTGTGTGTGTATTATGTATACATTTATATACATATACTTATTCATACATTCTGTGTGACATACTGCAGTTTACAATGCCACTTCGATGAACAATTATACAATGAAGAGTTGGGAACCTGAAAATGGTGGAAAGATAAAGGAGAGAGACAGACTAGAGATGTGATAGTGGTGACAGGTGTGAGAGAGAAGGTTGTGGTGAACAGGGGAGAATGTTGTTGCCAAGCAGGGCTGACCAGGTGCAACAGCCTGTAGCTTGAGCAGATTCTGACTCCAAACACTCTATGCAGCCACAGGATTACCATGGCTCTGAGCAACAATAGTATGCCAGACATGGAGAGTGGATCATTTTCTAAATTGGGACTCCTCAAAAGACTTTCAGGGTTCTTGCTGCCCCAGAAGCCATGTCCATGTCCGTGGCCTGTGCTGTCTTGGAGGCCATGTGGAAGTTTGAGGTTCATGCTTGGCTAACCTGTTGATGTTCAGGGTCCTCCTGTGGTCAAGGGCCATGTGTATGTCCACGGCCCATGTGATCACCAAAGGCTATGTGAATGTCCATGGTCTGTGCTACCACCTGAAGCTATGTTGACAACCACGGCCCTTGTTGATGTCTGTGTTTTATATTACTGCCAGAAACCATATGTAAATCTATCATCCTTGCTATTGCTGACTCTAAAGAGCAAGAAAGCTACTTTGGCAATGGTACTGATAACTGCTGACTCATAGTTGAGAATAAGGGACATAGAAGTCTTCTGTGATAACCTCTCTCCCCAACCCACAAAAAGAAACAGTCCAGTCTAGACTAGAAGCCATTGAAGAGAACTCTTAAAAATTGTGATAGGAATCCTGAAGTGGAGCTCTTCACAGTAGATGGCTCTGGCAGAGGTGGGGGTGGGGAAGGACTCAGTTCTCTTTAAGGGTTTGGTCACTGGAATTTTGACCATGTTCCAGTGAGTATATGGGCAACACAAATTAGACTTATTATTTTATTTATTTATTTATTTATTTATTTATTTTTATTTACTCTTTCTTTTCTTTGGGGGAGGTCACAAGAGGAGAAAGTTGGACCTAGGAAAACTGGAAAGTAAGTATGATCAGAGTACACTATATGAAACTCCCAAAAATTCAATAAAGATATTATATTGAATAAAATATATTTTATCTTAATTGAAGTAAAACTTTTAAATTAATATTTACTTAAAATATGTATTTCACCAGAGTTTTCAAGCAGGTTTCTGTAGAATTGTACAAAGTATTCTCTACAGAGTTTTAAATGTCTTCTATTTCTCTATGAAAATTTGTGTCTATATATTTGCAAGACACAAATTTTTTAAATAAAGTTTTCTCTTAATAAAGTTGTCTAGGTATTTCATCATGGTTTTTAAAAATAAAAGTAAAATTAATTAAGCCATTATAAATTAAAATAAGGATATACCTATTTAATTAATTAAATCACTAATTAAAATAAGTGATACCTATTTTTAATTATATAACTGAAACTTATCAGAAAGACTGGTCATGTGTCTAATGTTTGCCTGTGTGGATATAGAGCCCTTCTTAACATACAGTTTTTATAGACGGCATCTGACATGCCTAATTTCAGACAGGTCTGGAGACTTGGAAGTCCAAGATCAGCTATCACAGTGATGACAGTCTTGGAAGTCACTGTTGCTGTGTCATAACTAGGCAGTAAGCATTGTCAACTAGAAGGCATAGTCAGGTAAGAGGCAGAGAAAGGAGGCTGGAGGAAGCTGCATTCAGCCTTTTGTAAGGAATCCTGTGTTAAATAGCAAAGCCAATTGTGTGACTGCCATGAATCCTTATTCCTCAATGACCTAAACACCCTCCCAAGAGTATAGACTGCAGTAGATAAAATCAAACCTTATCTCCATCATCAGAAGTATTTATATAAAACCAGTTAGACTTGAAACAAACACAGATGAAATAACTGAGAAAGAAGCCTGATAAGATTAGAGGATAAGAAGATACTGCTCTTCGTTGATTCTACAAGGTTTAAAGCACTCAGAGTATAACAATAATTTCCCCTTCAGACTAGTTCAGGTTTTCTTCTTAGTGCTCAGTAAAAATCAAACTAACTACTAAATAATGAACTCTGAATATTCAGTAATCAATATTTTTTTCCTGCCTGAGTGCAGGGTGGAAAAACCCAGAAAAATAAGACACTATCCTCCCCTCCATCCAGTCTTTATCTGCCCTACTGATTCAGCCTACCTGAGAGTTTAGCAGTGGCCTGTAGAAGGGAAATGTGGAGTTACACACAAATGTCTTCCTCAAAAAAATACACACAGTGAACTCATTTTTCTATGATTGTCATCCTATTACTCAAATCTCATTTAAGAAAAGCTTCTTGTAAAGAGACAGTATGTTTGTTGGAGTTACACTGATATACACAGCATATGTTTCATTTAATTTTTAAAACAAATTTGGAAATAGTTGAACACTGGCAGAAAGCCAAATCATTCTGTGTAGTTAAAAAAAAAACAGAATGTGCATTTATTGAATATGTAAAACAATAGAATTTTTTAAAAATCCTTAAATCAAAGACAGAGGAGACACTGACACTAACATTATAGTTGTTCCATTCAAAATTGCAGTTCTGAGAGCTAAATGGAGTATAAATCACAGCATGGCAAGATACTTGCAAAATCAAGTAGAAAATTAAGGATTAATGTTGTATTCAAAGAGAAAACAAAGCAAGTTAATGAAAAAAAGATGCAAGACTTCTCTCATGAAACGATGTTGTTGGTTTTCACACACTGGTAAAGACAGACTATGAAATCCAGTTGCCCCCAGAAGTTCATGCTTTCAGATACTTTTGTTTACAGCTGTGGGTTTTTGAGCAAGGTGCACAATAGGCTCAGTCATTGGGCCACACATAGTAACTATAATCAGGACAAAGTCTCATTTACTCTTTGATCCATTACTAAGATCCCATATCTCTCCAGGAAAATGCTGTTAGTTCGAAGAAGAGCTATTAGCAATGGTAACAATGTTGCCTATAATGCATAGCCAGAAAGAACATCTCTGTGTGCTGAAATGATAGCCTTTATTCTCAGGTCATGTTTGATGATGACATATCCATATCAAGATCCAGTGATGAAAGATTTAGTAATATTTCACTAAAGCGTACTTTACTACACATGAAATTGCTGGCTAGCATATTCACACAAGGCACCATAAATCTGTAAGGGACTATGTGAATGCACAAGTGTAAAATAGGAGCTTTCTGTACTATAAACTAGCATTGCCTACCTTCTTTCTTCTTCCCCATACATGTACTTATGTATTTAGCATTCAGAAGAAAGACCATAGTAGTTTCAGCTTTCATCAATAAATGACTTATCTATCTATCTATCTATCTATCTATCTATCTATCTATCTATCTCAATCATCTATCTATATCTATCAATGGATGAAGGCCAACAAAGTCCTTCTGCCCCATGGCCAGGATGAACTCTCGCAGCAAATTGAGTCGAACCGTCTCACTTTTCCTTTATAATCTGTCCTATAACTTCATCTTCCTCTCATCACTAGACGCTGTTTTTAAGGGTTTTTTTTCCCCTCTTCAGTCAAAACTTTGGAAACTTCCAAACAGTTTTTTTCCATTTATTCTGAAAATGGCAGGCATTGTCAGGTGACAAGGAAACAGACAGATGGTATTGCTTCTCTCCCCTCTGCATCTGGCAGTGCCTGCTCACCAAGCAGTGGACCTGGCAGTGTGAGAGAATCTTTAGGCTCCTGGTTTCTAGTGCCAGAGTTGCAGGAACAATTCTAGTTGTCCAGCTGTTCCCTAATGGGCTGGGATAATGTCACAATCTTCTCTTGCTTCTTGGCCTAAGCAGTTAAATTGGCTTGTATATATACTTCTTTATAAGGGTCCTCCTCTCTTCTGATAATTTGGGATATTTCAACTACATCAATTCATTGTCTGTGGTTTCTGATTGGAAGTCCAGACTGAGTAGTTGGAGCAATGCTTCTTACATTCCTGCCTCATTATGACCTACTAATAGAATAAATATTTTAGACTTTTGACAAAATCATTTTATCATTTTGTGATAAAATATTCCTGAATAATCTCAGAATAGAAGGAACACACATCAACAGTGTAAAGGCTGTGAATGACAACCCTATAGCTACTAGTGTAAATCAGGGGACATTGTAAGGGATTTCAACTAAAATAAGGGACATGAATAAAAACCCTTATTTTATATGATATGATTTTATATGGGGTACCCTCACAAGTCCACCAGAAAACTCTCAGAACTGATAAATATTTTCAGCACTATCACAGTATGCAAAACCAACACGCAACTATTCCCATTAACAAACATGTTATGAAACCATCAAAACAATCTTATTTACAGTGCCTCAAAATTAAAATAGCTTGCAATAAACCTAACTTAGGAAGTGAAAGACCTCTACAATTAAACTTACATAATAAGAAAAAAACTAATATCTGTATATCAAATACAGTCTTCAACAAAACTTCAATCATATCTTTATAGAAATCAATCTTTATAGAAAAAGAAAAACAAACCATATAATTCTTATGATATGCCAAAAATCCCCAGATAGCCAAAGCACTCCTGAGCACAAAGAACAACGGATGCTGTGGTGCCATTATACCGGATTTCAAATTATAGTGTAGAGACATAATAGTAACAAAAGCATGTTATGCTACAAATCACACATGTAGATCAATGGAATAGAATAAAAGACCTACCTATCAACCCACACAGCTAGAATCACCTGGGTTTTGACAAAATGCCATCAATGTCCAATGGATGAAAGGCTCCTCGATACCGGGTTCTGGGAAAACTGGATACCTACATGTACAAGTACAAAACTCAATTCTTATTGCCTTTATATATAAACCTGCTCCAAATCTATCAAAGAGCTTAGTGGAACCTTGAACTCTGAAACTGACAGAGGAACCTGTAGGGAAATAACCTCAGTCTGTCAACATAGGTAAGGACTTTCTCAACAAGATTCCAAAAGCTCAGGAAAGAAGAGCAACAACTGGCAAATGGATCTCATGAAATTAAAAGGCACAATAACGAACACAAGTAATTTAGTGAGACATCATCCTCATGTGGAATACACTACTTGCTAGCTATATATATCTCAGAGGATTCATATCTAGAGTAACAAAGAACTCCAAAAGAAAATAATAAGAAATTAAACAGCTTAATTAATAATTGGCTGGTGATATAGGCAAATAATTCTCAAAAGATAAAGTAAAAATAATGAATAAAGATGTAAAGCCATGTATAATAATTCTACCTGTCAAAGAAATAGGAATAGCAACGAACATTAATGTTTGACCTCATTTCCATCAGAATGACAGTCATCAAGGAAATAACTGTTTGTGAAGATGTAGATAAAATGAACACTAAGCACTTCAGGTAGGATATAAACCCATCCAGCAGCTATTGAAGTCATCATGGTGGTACCTCAATGGCCTAAAATTAGACCTACCTCATGAACCAGCAATACTACTAGTGGGTATGTATTCAAAAGTCCCAGAATCAGCATGTCACAAAGGTAATTTTTATTCAATTCTTATTGAACAGTCTTTCCAATAGCAAAGTTATGGAAGCAATCAAGGTTCCATACACATTGGATTTTAGCCATAAGGAAGAGTGAAATTTGCAGGGAAATGGATAGATATACCTGAGAATAATCCCATTAAGCAAACTAAGTCTCAGAAAGGCAAATACGTTTTCTCTCATTTCTGGGTTCTCTATTGTATATTGATAAATAAAACCCCACATACTCATATAGATGGCATGCCAGTGAGGGGAAACAGTCTAAGGGAACAAAAGGGACCAACAGGAGGGGGGAGGTGATAAAGGTAGAGTATCAAAGAATGGAAGGATGTTCAACCTACATCATATATCTAAATGAAAATGAACTTATATTTTCTAGTGAAAATTTAAAACCATAAATACCTTTTTCTTTTATTTACAGCTTCCTTTCCTTTATTCTGATGTCTTCCCATCATGGTTTCTACCAGGGACAGACTCCTTCTCTGTGCTCAGGATCCTTCCTCTAATGACATAACTTTGATTACATCAAAATTGCCACAATTTGTTGCTTGTATGATAAGACTGAGAATTTCTTTTAATGATGTCCTCCAAAGCCCCTGCTTCTAGATTTCTGGGGTCCTTTACTTGCTGTCATTTCATGGAATGAAACTTCATCCCACTATTGGACATCAGTAGGGCTGAAGTTGGGACTCTTTTGTATTCTTTCTTTCTTTTTTATTTGTTTTTTTTTAAATTAGATATTTTCTTCATTTACATTTCAAATGTTATCACCTTTCCTGGTTTCCCCTCCAAAAGTCCCCATCCCCTACCACTACCCCTGCTCACTAACCAACCCACTCTTACTTGCTGGCCATGGCATTCCCCTATATTGGGGCATGGAACCTTCACAGGACAAGGGCCTCTCCTCCCATTGATGACTGGCTAGGCCATCCTCTGCTACATATGCAGCTAGAGCCATGAGTCCCACCATGTGTTTTCTTTGGTTGGTAGTTTAGTCCCAGGAAGCTCTGGGGGTACTGGTTAGTTTATATTGTCGTTCCTATGGGGCTGCAAACCTCTTCAGCTCCTTGGGTACAGACCCTGTGCTCTGTCCAATGGATGTCTGTGAGCATACACTTCTGTATTTGTCAGACACTAGCAGAGCCTCTCAGGAAACAGGTTTCTGTCAGCAAGCTTTTGTTGGCATCCACACTAGTGTCTGGATTTGGTGGTTGTATATGGAATGGATCCCTAGGTGGGACAGTCTCTGCATCAGTCTCTGCTACTTTGTCTCTGTAACTCCTTCCATGGGTATTTTGTTCCCCCTTCTAAGAAGAATCAAAGTATCCACACTTTGGTCTTCCTTCTTGAGTGTCATGTGGTTTGCAAATAGAATCTTGGGTATTCCAAGCTTCTGGGCTAATATCCACTTATCAGTGAGTGCATAACATGTGTGTTCTTTTGTGATTGGGTTACCTCGCCCAGGATGATATCCTCCAGATCCATCCATTTGCCTAAGAATTCAATACATGCCATCTCCCTATTCTCAGACTTTTAAAAAGAACCAATTCTAAAATTTGACTGTACGTGAATGGTTTTAGAAGCGACTGAAAATGCAGATTGCCTAGCTACAGGTCTCCTGCCCACCCAGAATCTGCCAGACAGTAAACACTGACTTTCCAGGAATTTAAATATTGAAGAAACATTAAGACTGCACTAGAGGGGATCTTATACGTAAAACACTAAGAATCACTGCCCCAAAGACTCCAGTTAAGCTTACTCCTTCCTTTGGAGACTTTTTATTTTAAGGAGTTAATTGCCATCATATATAAAGTTCAAACAGAAAATTTTCAGTATTTTGTTTTGTTTTGTTTCCCTATCATTACATTGTTTAGGGAATGTAAGTTGATAAAGGGTATGGAGAGACCTGAAATGGTGGGGAGGTTACTGGGCCAGGTTCAACTCATAGGAAGATTCTGGTCATTAGGAAGGTACAACTTTGGAGTAAACAAAAAAATTTTTTAAAGAAATAAGTATACTTTCTAGGTGGAACTAATTCATAGCAACACAGCTTGGGAAATAAGTGTTCTTTGTGGGAGAAAAGAGGCCTGCCAAATGACATTGTTTGTCACTGAGGCCCATGACAAGCTACACCTCATAGCCCGTGCATACTAATCATCTTTAGCTGTCACCATCTAGCCCAGGGACTGGGAATTAAGCAATAAATTCCCGAATAAGAAAGGAGGAAGGCAGAGGGAAGAGATGACAGCTGTCTTGAGTAGAAAGAGGAACACCTACCACATGAAAGGAACCGCATGTAGGGAAGGAAGAGAGGCAGCCTTGTGAAGTGCTGCTGGAAGGGACAGGGAGCACGTGTGGTCCACAGTGGTCCACAGGGCGAGCGCGTGGAGGGGTCCACAAGGCAAGTGCAAGGAAGGGTCCACAGGGCAAGCGCATGGAGGGGGGTCCACGGTGCTGCTGGAAGGGGCAGCGAGCTCATGGACAGGTCCACAGTACTCCTAGAAGGGGCAGTGAGTGCATAGAGGGGTCCAACAGCGAGTGCCCATAGAAAGAGCGAGATCATTGAGAGATAGGCACAGGATTCTACGAGCACAAGATGCTACTGTCACTCCTCTTCTCTATGGCTTAAGTTACAGGAGCTGTGAAAGCAAGGCTTTGAAATCCTGGAGGAGCATATTTTAGTTGTAGGGGGAAAAAAGGACCTAAAAAAGAAGTCACTTCCTCTTTTCTTCTGTTTTTAAAACCCAAAAGCTATAAGTAGATTTGGTTTACCTTTTTTTTTCTAGTATGACAAATTCTTTGAGCTTTGTAAACTATATTTTCCTACCTTTTTTTCACAATTAAAAATAGATACTTGATCTAGGGCCTATGCTACGGTATTTTCAGTGCATAGGTTTTCAGTCGTGTTAATATTTTTCTTTCTTTCTACATGCTTTTAAATTTAGCTCTATCATATAAGTAAAAACACTTAAAATAGTTTTCTGTGAAAACATATTTTATTTTTATGTGTGTGCCTCCATGAGTTTTTGTGCGTCATGTACTTGCTGATGCTTACAGAGGGAGAGGCCATTGGATGTTCTTAAATGGAGTTAGTGGCAGTTATTAGCCACCATGAGAGTTCTGGAAACAACCTCTTTAGCACTCTGGGAAAAAAAAACATTTTAATTCAGATTGTCTTACTTTCATTCTGTGTACCTTCTTCCTTATTGGCCAGCTCTGTGTGTGTGTGTGTGTGTGTGTGTGTGTGTGTGTGTGTGTGTTTCTCTTGTTCTCAAAGGCTTGTAATTGGAAATATGGAGAAAAGTCATTAGGCTCCTCATCAGTAGAAGCACATAGGGACCATGAGCTTCTTAAAATAAAATGGGAACAGTGGTCATGTGCATCTGTGTCCTCTGATCTGGGCGTTCTGACCTTTACTCTCTTTAGCTGTTCTGCAATCTGAAATGACCTCATCGCTGAATATCAGCAGTGAATTAAAACATTGGTGTAATAAACTAGGGTGTATTTTCATTAGTGTGGTTGAATGTGGTGAGACTTTATCCATATGGTTACCCTTAGGGTATAAAGAGACTCAATGAAAGAGCCCGAGACTCGCCAGAAGCCACATGGAACCATGGAACTTTGGATGGACGTTTTGTAAGCATCCTCTGGTTTCCTCCATGAACAAAGTGAGAAGAAATTGGGCGTGGAGTAGAGACAGTACAGGGCATAAATGAAAGAGAATTCCCTCCCCAGGGCAAGAATTCTCGAAATATAGAGCATGCTCAAAAGGCTCAACTCATCTTCTTTTAGTCTAGGTAGTGTATTCCTGCCAAACATATCATTTATAAATAAAGGAATTTATTTTGTCAAGAGAGGGAATTTATTTTGTTATCTGCAAACTAGACTTCATAGGAAGGGATTTGGAGAACTTTGAGAAAAGAGGACTATTTTCAAAGGGAACAATAAATGGTTAGGGCAGACGCAGAGAACAGAAGGCTTTTCATAGCATGGCAGTTAAACCATGAGGTCTGAATGTGTAGAAACAAGCATTCAATGCAAGTCTTGAACATCATGCATTCTCATTGTATAGCAAACAGTTATCACTACCAGGTAATTTACTTCTACTTGAAAACTATAATAGATAAAGAAATAGCTCCGACCAGAAAGTTCCTATGTAAAATTTCAGTATAGTACAAAAGATTAATGAGAAAATGATAGAACTTTTTTGAATTGGATTGCAACTACTTGGATTATCTAACTTTGAATTAACTTCATGCAAAACCAACAATGATGCATAGTAGTAAGAACAACATGAAAACTCACTCTTTAAGAGGCATGGTGTCTTAGGGTTTCTATTCCTGCACAAACATCATGACCAAGAAGCAAGTTGGGGAGGAAAAGGTTTATTCAGCTTACACTTCCACATTGCTGTTTATCACCAAGGAAGTCAGGACTGGAACTCAAGCAGTTCAGGAAGCAGGAGCTGATGCAGAGGCTATGGAGGGATGTTCCTTACTGGCTTGCTTCCCCTGGCTTGCTCAGCCTGCTCTCTTATAGAACCAAGACTACCAGCCCAGGGATGGTCCCACCCACAAGGGGCCTTTCCCCCTTGATCACTAATTGAGAAAATGCCTTACAGTTGGATCTCATGGAGGCATTTCCTCACCTGAAGCTCCTTTCTCTATGATAACTCCAGCTGTGTCAAGTTGACACAAAACTAGCCAGTACACATGGGATGCAGATGATGCTTAATCATGTGACAGTCCTAACCCTCTGAAATCAGGTGCGTGTCCTTGGGACCTCAGACTTCTGATCCTAGGGCCATGGTTGTGCAGGTTTCTTTTGTGATAAACCTTGACTTCTCTCAAAAACAGGACATCTTATTCAGTTACATGATGGGTGACTAAATCAGATCTTCCTCCTTCAGGCTATAAATCTGAGTAGTATTAAAATGTATCTATAGAAAGATGGAATATGATTGCTCAAAGAAGAAAAATTGTTTGGGATGGGAAGATGATATACAGTTTCTCAAAGCAAGTAACTCCAGAACTCTGAATTTCACACATAGCAAAAGGGGCTCCAAATGCATTTTCTATATCTAAAAGCATATAGTAGCTGCCTTCACATACTGATAAATAACTACTGTGTTGTAAAAAGATGTATGGCTGAAAGAGGAAAGAGCTAAAAATCTAAGACTTGTGTTATATAAGAATAATAAAATGGCATGATGAATAATTCTTCATGAAACTTGGTAAATAGTTCTAGGGTATCTTCCAGAAAGACAGTTAAGGACATAAAATCAGCCACACATGCCCGTCTCCTTGACTGCAGAAGAAATGTCTCCCCATGTTGTGTTTAAAGTGCTAGAGGGCACAGTCATGAGTATGCTCTTTTTCTTTGATGTTCACATCTGTAGAAGTGTGACCACACTTTGGCCTTGAGACAGATGGCCATGAGGTATTCTAAGCATTAATAGGGTTCCCTGTGACAGGCTAGTGTAGTTTCTCATAACAGTTTCTTACCTGCGTTTCTATATAGATGGCTATAGTGCATATTCACAATTTGAGGTAAGCTTAAAAGTCTTTTATTCATCTCCAATGTCATACTACTGGGAAGTGTTGAATGTATGCGCGTCTACCTTCTTTTCCACAGGGTCTTCAAGAGTCCTCACTGTTGTTAGCTATGTTAATATACTACTAGTCCCACGTAGCATCTTTTCAGCTAGCCAGCATGTAACATGTTTCTTCTTTCTCCAGCTGTAGTGGAAAGTGATGCACATGACCAGGCTCTGTTAGAGATGAGGAATGGAGAATTGAGTAGGAAAAAAAAAAAAAAAAAAAAAAACCTTTTCATCTGGTTCCAACTAGAGCAGTAAAAACCTAGCGTTAAGCAGAAATGAAGCAGCCAAATTTGATCAAAAGAACGTAGGAGAGTGGGGCACAACTTTTCCTCTGGATGTTTTTTGGGGGATACTTTTAAATTCTGTCTTCTCTGAGGTGATGCCAAGACATTAGTTTTCCTATCTACTTTTCCTCTCCTTTAGAGACACGAGCTCTGTGGTGCTGAGATCACATGGTCCAGCCTGGACTTGTTTTTTCCCAGACCTAGTATACAGTTGTTTCCCTGGGCCTGCCTGGTATGAAAAATCTTCCTTACTCTATTCTGTGTTAAAGCTCCAACTTCCTGAATTACCTCTGCTCTTAAAAGGTGCTCGTAATACTTTCTCGAGGGGAAGCTTAAGAAGTTATTAGTTTTTTTTTTTTTTCTTTTGACTTCCAATCTTATGAAAGAGAGAATTGCATGCAGAATCAATATTTTTATTTAAAAATGTTTAATAATAGTCAAGTCTGCAATATTATGGTTTTAAAAATCTTTCATTGTTTTCTGTGTAAGTTTTCTTTCTTTCTTTCACTCTCTTTGGAAATTTTAATAATCTGCTTTCTGGCTTTGAAGTTTTAAAGTAGTGTGTAGGTGTAGGTGGTTTGTGTTATGAGCTTGCATACTTGACAGGCACCGTTAATCACACAACTATGTTACTCAGAGCTTGCCTTGAATATCATCACGCTTTCCACCTTCTGTTTTCAATGCTCTCTACAGAGATCTTGATTACTTAGTCTATAAACCTTGAGGCTGATCCTCTAACTTTATTTTACGTTTTCTATTATCCATCATTTTAGTTTTGCAAGTGCAGGGATTTCTGATGGAGCTCAAGGTGAGGTTTGCACAGAGGCACGTGGTGGACAAGAACATGAGAACAATCACGGCAAAACAGTACTAAAAATCAATGTGCTAATTGAGAAAGACTAAGCTGTAATCAACTAGTTGACAAACACGTGAAGGGATCAGGGATGACACGGACCCTCTGGGACAGTGGTGGTCTACAGCTTTATGTTTACATTTTAATTAAAAACATCCCACACATAAAAGCTACATGCATTTAAGGAGTTAAACATAAAATCCAATTATGCATATGGTCTATAAAGATCAGACCAAGATAACTGGCATATCCATCATCTTGGAAATTTATGTGGGTTATATGGAGGTTTGAATATGCTTGGCCCAGGGAATGGCACTATTAGGAATTGTGGCCTTGTTGGAGAAAGTATGTCACTGTGGGGGTGACCTTTGAGACCCTCCTCCTATCCACATGGGAGTCAGTCTTCCCCTGTTTGCCTTAGGAACAAGGTGTAGAACTCTCAGCTCCTTCTGCAGTACTCTCTCTGGATGCTACCATGCTTCCTGCCTCATGATAAAGGACTGAACCTCTGAACCTATAAGGCAGTCCCAATTAAACGCTTGCCCTTATAAGAGTTGCCTTGGTCATGGTGTCTCTTCACAGCAGTAAAACCCTAACTAAGACAGGTCAATAGCATTGAAAGTGCCCTTTATTAGTTATTTGGAAATATGATGCATTTAACTAGTTATCCTCCTGTGCTATAGACTATGAGAAGCAATATTTCCTATCTATCTGCACCTCCAGCTCCATTAGTAAAACTGGATCCATCCTTTCTTCCCAACACCCATGCCAGATTTCTGGTACATCATTAACATAGTCTCTATGTCTGTGAGATCTGCTTTTGTAACACTATCTGTGAGAACTTGTGGTGGCTACGTTTCTATGCCTGACTAGTTGCTTTTTTTTTTTTTTTTTAAATTTAACACAATGTCTATATTCCTGCCCATATTGTTGCATCTGATAGGGTTTTTCTCTTCTCGTTGGCAGGTCACCACTGTAGATATTCCCTGCCTTTCTTCACTCACTCTTCTGTCTATGGACGCCTGTGCTGACTGTGTATCTTGCCTGCTGGAAACATTGCCTCCTCAAACACACAAGGCAGGATGTCTCTCCAGCATACTGACCTCCCTTCGCTGGAATATTTGCCCAGTAAAGGGATTGATGAATCTCATGGTAGCTTGCCATCTAGTTTTCTTTTTAAATGTCTATACTGTTTTCTTTAATGTCTATGCTAATTGATGGTTCTCTCAACACCGTTAGAGATTTTTAGGGAGCACCATTTTTCCATGTTTTCCACGTCAGTGACATTGACATTTGCTTCTTTTTAGTCTTAACAACTGCTGGTAATTATTTTCACTTAAGTTCTTTGATGGCCTTGAAATAGGCTAGCTTTCCTCTTTTATACCCTCTTCATAAATGTTCCTCCCAGTTCATTCTTTTCTGCTTTTCATTTGGGTTCTCCTTGTTTTGGGGGATGGTTTATGTGCACCCATTTGGGGAGTTTAAACAGTCAATAAGTGGCAGAAATCCACTTGTGACTCTTTCTGCAATATTTGAGTTCACTACAGAATTATCTACACAGGCCATTTAATTGGGCAACCACCAAAGGCAGATTTATTATTTCTATTCTCTGATATTGATTAGTTTCCCACAAACAAAGCATTCAATCTCTTAACTTGGATAAATGATTCCAGATAGCAGAAGCTTCATCCAAGTAGGAGAAATGTGAAATGTTTTTGCTTTTAACATTTTCCTTCTAGCCCCATAAACTTACATGAGAAAAAATTATCCTCTCTCTCTTTTAATCTTCATTTTTCTGTTGTTGAATGATGTAGTTATTGTCCTGCTATACTTTTTACACATTTTTTACACAATCCTTTTTGGTTTTTTTTACACAATACTTAATGAATTGTACTGTCTCAAGCTCTATCCTGTACATTCAATGCTAGAGCTATTCAGAAGTTCTAACCACTGAGTTTTCTGGAACCTTTTATCTTTCTGTCTCTGTGTTGCCCTTCACCCATTCTTCCTTCCATTTTTGATATCAATATTTTGTTCATTGTTGGGATACCAGCAGTGTGCAAGCACCTTACAGAGAAAAAGGAATACTCCCGTCACATGGACACATTTCTGTATCTAATTTGATAGTATTCCCACCTTTTTCAGCACATGTGCTGGTACCAGGTAGTTAGGAGACAGGCCAAGAAAATTACTCTGCAGGGTCTGCTGTCATAGGAAAAGTAGCTTACTACCACCAGAGTTTTCTCAGTTTCTGTCCACCTAAATCATTGTCTCCCACTCTAAAAGTATGGTCTGCTGGTATATGCAACCTCATTTTGGGGAAAAATTACCCATCAGTTCAATTCTTCACTTTTCAATTCTACATTTAACAACTGCTCATGTGGCTTATTTTGGGATATGGGTCAGAAGAGCCCATTCAGTAAATCACGTCCAGGGCCGCGCTGTACTCAGGGCTGAAAACATTCACCTCAGCCAGTTTTCCTTTCCAAATATATTCAGCCTTTCCCCTCACAAGTTTTCAATAGGATCAAATGACACCACACATATAAATGTCAACAATAAATGACATAAAGACACTGTACTAATGGAACCTCAGCAACATAAAGATGCCTGTCTCAATATAAATGGCATATGTTGTCCAGTATTCTGGAGAAAAAGAAAACAGATCCAAACATTACAAAACTGGGAGATTGAAGCCCAAAGATAAAGATATATAAATAACCACAGTTAAATTAGTCTGTCCTATGATTTTAATAGTGTATTGAATTTAAATCTACTCTTACTTTTTATTTTTGATAAATTTATGAGTCTAGATGTCACAGAGCAGGATCAAGTTTCCTGATTTCTGAGTCCCACAGATGATACTTGATGTGACCATGGAGAGAAGTTTTTCAAATTCTTCATGTCCCAAACACTTAATCTGTAAAGTGTAAATGATTATAATAGCCATCTCATACAGTCATATAGGTGACCACTATATATTTAAAATTATGAGGATTTTGATTGAGATATACTGTGACAACACACCTTGGTTTCAAGGTAGAGAAATAAGGCAGGAACAAGGTTGTCACCATGAAGGCTGTTGGAAGATAACCCTAGGACCTACAATACCAACCTTCCAGGCAAGATATGTCCACTGGTACATAATGGCACAGTTGTGCTTATAACCATCCACTCTTTGCTTGAATCTGAAGCCTGCTCCATAAGAGCGAATCCACAAATAGTAATATAAACCCAGTCAAAGGCCATACTTAGGTGCTCTTGGGCCCTAGGGAGAACTCACTGCTGTGGTTTAACTAAGTGGACATGGCACCATGCTGATTTCTAAAAAAATTTGGTTTATACCCACCTACAAATGCCACTTTGAGCAGCATGCAGAGAAGTTTCTTTTTCTCGTGTAGAGATGGATGGCTCCAAGATACAAGAGTAAGTGATTTTTAGTTATTCAACTCTAAATAGGTCATTTATACCACTTTCTCCAAAGCTCAGGAAACAGCACAGGAGAGGTTGCTGGAATGTAAGAGCCAGAAGACAGAGTGGGGCAGAGGACAACCTTGCCTGTCACTCTTAGAAACACTGCCAATTTCCTTAGAGAAAGGGTTTCTTATTGACCTAGAGAACACTAATTAGGCAAGAAAAGATGGCTAGGGAGCTCCAGGGATCTAATTGCTTCTGTCCTCACCACTATTGAGATTATCAGCAAGTGTCACCACAGTTGATACTTTTATGTGGGTTATGGGGATAAAACATTGATGCTTGGACTTTCAAGTCAAGTAATTTATGAAGTCTTCCCACTAGGCCCTGTGTGTGTATCCTCACACTTAGATATGGTAATGGCTATCTGCTGCAGCCAGCTTCTAGAACATTCATTTTTGTGCTTGGTGTTCTTTAACACTGTTAATAAGTGTCACTCAAGATTAAATGAGCATCTGCTTCCTGTTATGGTTTAATAGCTATAGTTCTATAGAATGTTTGATTAAAATTGTTTATTGTATCAATCCATCTTCAGTATCAATCATTTTGGGAGACGTGTCAGCAACCACAGAGACTTAATTGTTAGATACATTAATTATAGATTAATCTCCCAGATAAATTTCTTGGTGAAGCCTCATCAGATGGGTTAGTATAAAGCCATATAATTTATAACAAATTGCCTTCAGTTGTTTTAATTTATATTATAAATTTTATTTTTGACTCCTATTTCCAAAAAATACAACTCACTCTTTTCCATTAAGCATTGTGATTTCTGACAAATGCAGAGTTATGTACCAATCACCACAATCAACATGTATAGGTTTCATCACTAACTTCCCAATGTCCTTAGTTTCCTTTGTAATCAACCTTCTATCATCACTAATGATATTTACCCCTCCCAGGATGTTGTCTGCACTAGTTTCCTTTCCTTTCTGTTACTGTAATAAAGAATCAGACTGAAAGCAACTTGAGTGGGTTAAGGGTATATTTGGCTTACACTTTCAGGAAACAGTCTATCAATGAGAATAGTTAGGACAGGAACTCAAATAGGAACTTGAGGAAGAAACTGGAAAAGAAGGCTGCCTGTTAGCTCACCTGCACGTGCATGATTACCTATCTGCCTTATACAGCCCAGCACTACCTGCCTAGAGCATGGTTTCACCCACAGTGGGCCAGGCCCTACTAAATCAACTAACAATCAAGACAACTATGACATTACCATAGAACAAAATGCTACATATATTCTTTCATTCATATATATATATATATATATATATATATATATATATATATACATACATACATATTATCCTGTAAGTCTGTATTCTTTGTTTCATCTAGGTAATTTGCACATATCATTTGTAAATTCCTCTTACTCAATTATCTTCCACTGCAGGTATGATCATACCACTAGAGTATATTACTTCACAAAGTTGACTATAAATACAATCACTTCATTCATAACCATCTCAGCATTCCTGGTTTTTACACTGATGTGTATATTTGATCTCTCTGGTATTTATCTCACTGTGAGATCACTAGGTTGTAAGCTAAGATTATGTTTTACTCTCTAAGTTATCAATGGACTGTTTACACTAGCTAGCATTATCATTTTGCATTCCAGCAGCAGAGCTTCCTAGGTTAATGATATCATTTTTTCACTTGCATATATTGTGTTAAGTTTATTCTAAATCTTAATAACTATAGTTCTCATTGGTAGGGATTTTGTTTACTTGTTCTATATTTACCTGATAGTTTTTTAAGGCTCTTTCTTTTTGTTTTCACTGTTATAGCTTTAAACATTTTAAAGTAGTTATTTTCTGTTTTATTTGTTCTTATTTTCATATTGTTAGTGGCTGAGAAATAATTGTGCTTTTTATTTCCTATTTTTGATATGTACACTAATTCTGATCAATAAGAGATATCCTAGCCTTCCTGGGAACTATGTATTGAATTAATCGACATTCATAGGTGCTTGTGAGTCTTGAATTGAGAGCATAACATTTAACAGTCCTGTTTTAGTTAGGTTTTGATAGGAACCCCAGGATGCTACCAATTCAAGGGTATTGAAAGTTAATTTTATCTACTTCAGTTCCCTTTTATCTTTATTTTTACATAAAAATACACCATGGTATTGATTTCTTAGGGGAATCCCAGAAAAATAGAATTTCCTCTGGTGTCTCCTTTAAGTCAGGAGTGTTTACTTCAATCAATCCCTTCACTCACTGGGTAGCTCATCAATTGTCTAACTTAATTGGTTCTCCCTTCAATCTCATCACAGGGTCAGTGTGAGCACCACATCTCCTTTCCCCCACATGGATGTGAGAATATCCACCGTTCTCAGTGAGCACCTTCAGTAAACTCCAAAGTTATGTTGCTAATGCAAAAAAAAAAAAAAAAAAAAAAACAACAAAAAACAAAAAAAAAGTTTCCTTCCCCCTTTTGTTATCTCTAGAAATTACAAATATTGTCTTTCCCCTTTTTGTTATCTCTAGAAATTACAAATGTTGTATATATTGAAAAAAGCTAAGATACTTAAAAGGCTTTTTTGTTCATTTTTCCTTTTAATTGCATGTCATAAATCATTTTATTGGACTGATACTAACACATGCGCAGCATTTACTTATCATTGAAATATATCTGATGATGTGCAGAAGTCTGTCCAGTGAAACAAGGTAGAACTTCAGAATGCTGTAAGTGTTAGGAGACTAGAAGCATGTTATCTTCATGGAAAGCTAGAGACAGCTAACAAAGGCAGCTCAAGTATGTGACCATGTGGGCTGAAACCAGCCAAAACCAAAAAGGCTATCCAAATTATTAGTAGCTCCAGGCTCATCGCAGTGTCCTGGATGTTGGCCATGGGGATTAGGATTTAATTCTTGATCTGCTGCTCTTCAGTCTTGCTTTAGGCTGCCTTCTCTTCATAATTAATTTTTTATCCATTCTGTTTAAAATAGGAGCATTTGTTCTGGGTCTATCTCACCATTTTAACTTAGAAATGTGCATTATCTTATTTTATTTTTCAAGTTTTCCTAAGACATACTTTTATTTTGTGCTTAATTTGCATATTTTTGTCATAATAGAGGGGGAATTTCCTCACCAATAACATAATGGGAAGTGGGGACAGATGTGAGAATGCACTGAGCCCATTTGAGGGACCTATTCTTGGCCACCATTGGGCACACTGCACCTGCTCACCACGCACTTGCTGTTCTGCTCTTTGGCCACTGTGCCATCGCTTCCTTTTATAGGAACTCTTTGAGTTTCAGGTTTTTACTTTTGAGTAATTAATTCTGCAACAGATAAGAGTTTCATAGAGGCCTTATTTATAATAGCCAGAAGCTGGAAAGAACCCAGATGTTCCTCAACAGAGGAATGGATACAGAAAATGTGGTACATTTACACAATGGAGTACTACTCAGCTATTAAAAACAATGAATTTATGAAATTCTTGGGCAAATGGATGTATCTGGAGGATATCATCCTTAGTGAGGTAACCCAATCACAAAATAAGTCACGTGATATGCACTCACTAATAAGTGGATGTTAGCCCAGAAACTTAGAATACCCAAGATACTATTTGCAAAACACAAGAAAATCAAGAAGAAGGAAGACCAACGTGTGGATACTTCATTCCTCCTTAGAATAAGGAACAAAATACCCATGGAAGGAGTTACAGAGACAAAGTTTGGAGCTAAGATGAAAGGGTGGACCATCCAGAGACTACCCCAGCGGTGGATCCATCCCATATGCTCACAGTCAGCTATTGGATGGAACACAGGGCCCCCAATGGAGGAGCTAGAGAAAGTACCCAAGGAGCTGAAGGGGTCTGCAACCCTATAGGTGGAACAACAATACAAACTAACCAGTACCCCCAGAGCTCGTGTCTCTAGCTGCATATGTAGCAGAAGATGGCCTAGTTGGCCATCACTGGGAAGAGAGGCCCCTAGGTCTTGCAAACTTTATATGCCACTTTACAGGGGAATGCCAGGGCCAAGAAGTGGGAGTGGGTGGGTAGGGGAACAGGGCGGGGGAGGGGAGCGTATAGGGAATGTTCAGGATAATATTTGAAATGTAAATGAAGAAAATATCTAATAAAAAACAAAAAACAAACAAACAAAAAACAAACAAACACAGACAGATTGAAGACATTTTTCATTATGAGATGACCATGAACCTTTGGGGATCAAGAGTGAGCATGGCAAAATATCTCTAAAGGCATAAACCTGACCCTTGTGTTTTGGTCATAAATAACAGCTGTTTAATTAGATCTAAGGCCCAGGTTACAGGAGGGAAATCAAGGAAGGAACTGAAAACATAGCTAACTACCTGTGATTAGTGGGGGCAAAGATCTTAGAAAAAAACCCAATACTGCCAATTTCCTAAGTCAGTATAATTCTTACATATATTCTAAATATGTATCATTAAAGTCAACAATAAGTGTAGATGTTATACTGTATCAAAATTTCTCTCTCTTTTTTTCCAGCAGGAGACATTTAGAGAAAGCTGCAAATGATCAAAACACAGAGAGTAACTGACTATGGGTGCCTAGCCCTAACTGATACATCCACAATATGACCTTACACCCAAGACTCAAGAAACATGGAGGATGTTCAGAAAGATTACAAGAGCCAGAAGCCTAGTAAGTCTTCTATGAGATTGTACCTTGTTGACATGATAAGGAGCTATATTGTTTCTCAGCCTTTTGGCTAAGATCAACCACAGGAGGCTATGCCCATGAAATTGCAACAACACATCTGCCTAAACAAGGTCTGAGTAGTTCTGACATCCCAACGCAATGGGGAAATCGCATTGATTCCCCTCTCTATGAAGAGTTACAAGCAATTAACAACTGTTGAGAGAGGGAGTAGTCTTTTCTAGGAATAAGCTTCTGATTGGTTATCTTATACCACGTGGTCAGCCCTATACATGCAGGCTACATGAATTGAAAGGACTAAGTGGGTTATATATATGCTTATTCTTGCATTTGTATATGTAACAAGAATGGTTAAAGTAGGTTGCGGATGTGAGAGGAGGGTAGATATGTTTTGGAGATGTAGGAAGAATTATGATGGAGAAAATGATATAGTTATAATTCAATTTTTAAAAATTCTGAAACCCAAATAAATGCTTTGGGTTAGATCTTCAGCCATGTCCAAAGTTCCATGTAATAAAGTCAGCTATTGGATGGAGTCCTCAGGGTGTTTATATTAGACAATAGTGAAACCGGTAATGGATGTTACTTAACTAGAGAGGTTCAGAGCTCAGAGGACATGACCCTAAAGATAGGTGAGGGTCTGCATCTTCATATTCTCTTTCTCTTTGTGGACATGAGATGAACAGTTTGTAGCCTGCTATATCCTGCTCCTATGATATGCTTCAGTGTCACAGGCTCATAATGATGAGGCCATTACCTCAGGAGCTGTAACCTTCAAACTCTGTATCAAAATTATTCTTTTGTCCTCCTGAGTTAGTTTTTAAGGTACCTTGCTACTGTAACAGGAACTAACACAATTGAGTGACAATTAAAATGTGCAATTCTTTTTTAAATTAATTTATTCTTCTGTTATATATTACATCCGGACAGCAATTTCTCCTCCCACTGTCCCTCCCAGTGCTATTTCCTTTTCTCCTCCTCCCTCCCCTCAATCCACTCCCCCTCCTTTCCTTAGAAATTGTGCACTCTTTATGGATGTTGGTTTATTAAGTTTTCTCGTCTGTCATTTCCTTGTGTGTTGCTTGGCCTCTGTTCTTTCATACATGGTGATTTTGGAAATATCTTTAAAAATTGCCAGGCTCTGATTTTGCTTTTGCAAAGTGCTATGTGAGAGCAATATCCTTGGGATTATTTAGCCCTCCTCTTCCCAGACTGCACTCAATGTGAGCAAAAGTGTGAGTCCGAGTATGGCACTTTGTGCCTTATCCAAGACTCACTCATCTGATGTGGAATTTAATACAGGAAAGCACAATGTTCTAAGCATCCAGTGTCAGACCTGGGATGAAAATCAGAAATCAGTTTGTCACTGCTGATACACATTTGTATTATATAAAGGCTAATTCCCCATTGATTACCTCTTACAAGATCCTGCGGCTCATTTCCTGATCACAGCTGGCTGTTTATAAAGCCTGCCCAATCGTCTCTTAGATGGGAGATTTATTTCAGAGGTAAATATACAGCAAGAAAGCTAAGAGGACACTCAAAGGAGCACATGGGGCATTGTGCATCAAGGTTATGGATATGTCTGTTGGTAGAGTGTACACAAAGACTCCAGTTGGTATTAGATAAAACACAACATTTCACTGGGCATGCTCACATCTGTTGCCAAAATGATCAATTCATATTATGTTTTCTGGCTTCTTTCTGGCTTCTTACCCATAACTAACCCCAGGCTTCTCATTAATATGGATGTTTAGGCTACAATTATACTTGTTATGGTACTAAACCAGACAAAGCTATTGCCAATGTTCCTTGCTTTTTTGCATTTTAAAGATTAGAAATCTCAATCCTGTTAGAGTTCAAATCTGAAAAGTGTTGCAAGAGGGCAGGAATCTGGAATATTTGTAACATCCTACTTGGGATAAGTTGGGCTGAAGTTCCCACATAACTTATTTATGGAGAGGGAATTTTTGTACAAAACATTGCATTCATTATTCAAGCTTCAGGAAATGTTCCTACTCACGTTAAAAGAGTGATCACTTCTGATGAGTCTAAATCATCTTTTTTTCAATAACTGACATGTTTATCACATAGCTAGTCTATTCTAAATTGGAGTCATAGATAGTCATTGGACAAAATTTTGTTAATCGATTCAAGCTCTGTGTCAGCAGAACTTTAATTACAAATGTAAAAACAACAACAGAAAAAAACAAAACAAAACCTTACAAATTCAGAACCCACCACTCTTTAATTTGGTGAGAGAGATACAAGCCTAGGATATTGACTTGAAAATTCATATTATCAATTCACGTGGCCTTATCCAGTGAATCCAATAAAGTAAAAGCAGGAACACATGGTTGCATGTGTCTTCAAAGAAGCTATTTGGGGAAAATAAATGACCTGGTTTTAATTGTCTAGTCTAACCCTGCAAATTGCCGAAGATAGAAGCTCCAGCCACCCAGTTGTTTGCTCCCTCTTTCCTTCCCCTCCTTTATAGCACTAGCTACCACTGCTGGCTTTCTAGAACTCCTTTCCTGTACTGACTTCCCTAGGAAATATATCTTGACCAAAGGTCTTTGTCTGACAACATTGACCTGTCATTCCAAAATACTGGTGCAGTTGTTATAACATTTCCACTATCATAGTATGGTTTCCTGTCCAGGTACTTCCCATCCTCTTCCTCTAGAGTCATATAATTTAAATTGAATGTCAGGGCCATATCTGTTTTCCATATATGATGGCCCAAACAAATAGCATGGGAGATAGTAGGCCTTGTGAATGTGTGAGGCACATAACTACATTATACTGTCCTAAAACCAGAACAGACTTTAATTCTAAAAGTGTTTTTATTATATTTTATAATATATAACATATATTTTTATAAATATATAATATATAAAATAATATAATGTATAAAATATAGTATATTTTACTAAATGAACTTTTTAACAACATAATTTTATTATTCAAATACTTTTGTATGATTTTTTTCCAAGAAATATAGATAAGAACACATTTCAAGATGTTTCAAACTTTTAGTTCTCTCAATGTCCTTGGTGCTCATTGAATGGATAAAAACTTTATAAACTTCATATAATTGAGTAATTTTAATTCATTATTAAGTTAGAAAGAGTTAACTATTTAGAAACAAACTGGAAAAAGAAAACAACCTGAATGAAGAAGAGAAAAAAGCAGTGATATAATGAATCCATCCAGAACTTAAAGATTCAATAACAGCATGTATACTGGTTTGAATAAGAATGGCCCCATCGGCTCATATATTTGAATGCTTGGTCATTTGGGAGTAGCACTACTTAGAAGGATTCAGAGATGTGGTTTTGTTGGAGTAGGTGTGGTCTTTTAGAGGAAGATTGTCACTAGGGATGGGCTTTGGGGCTTCAGAAATCCAAGCAAGGACCAGGCCCTCGTTCTCTTCCTGCTGCCCATAGATGCACATGTAAAACTCTCAGCTATTTCTATATTACCATGTCTGCACTGCATGGAAGCTGCCACACATCTTGTCATGATAATAATGGACGAAAACTCTGAAGTGTAAGCAAGCCCCAATGTAATAATTACTTTTATAAGAGATGCTGTTGTCATGGTGTCTCTTTATAACTATAGTCTGACTAAACGGGATGTATTAAATATCTGTAGTGAATATCAACTGTGCCACCAAGTGAATATTTCAATGTGGTTTCTGAATCTAATGAATGATATTCACAGTTTAATAATAAAAGAATAAATCTTCTCATTTCTATTAACATGGTCCAAGCAATGGTTATGGGAGAAAGTTCCAGGAAGCATACATACATAACAGTTTACTTCTGGCTTAATACATGACCCATGAAGGAAGGACTATGGTTGTTAGTCACATTCCACCAGTGAGTGGCAAATAACAAAACTCAAACTATATATGCCTACCCTGATTTCCTGCAACAACACAGTCATGCACAATGACTGTAAAGATGGAATGTTGAGCATAAGAATGCCAGTCAAATGCCTGGTCCACAGAGGATCCTTACTGTAGCTCATCCAGACGGGGTCCTCACTGGAAACCTCCAGGTAATAGTCTTTATTTTGTAACCCTGGCTAACAACAGACATCTTGAAATCCTCTTACTTTTCATGTCCTCACTTAGGCAAAGACAACTTAGACGTGTGTGACCTGCATCACCTAAGGAACAGGACAAAGTATCGAGAGCAGCCTCCGACTTGGGAAAATTGGACCAGAACAATGGCTCTTCCAGTGCCTGTTCTTTCACTCCTGTTTTGTGTTGTGGAGAAGGTAACGCAGGACTAAATTACCTCTCAGTTCTGTCGTAATACCAACATTTATATATCTGTGACATTTAGGAATCACACAAGCCTAAACACAATTACTGAAATACGTTGTGGATGGCTCTTTGATCCGAAATGTTCTTTTCATTGTGTACTTTGCTAAGAAGAAAGGGAGGGGAAGGAAATCCCTCATCCCAAAATTTCCCAGAAGGGAGCTACTCGTCTGCCTGATGCAGAAAATTGTAGAAGCTATCTAAATAAGGATAAGGGACAAAATTACAGCAGCTACTCATCTCTGTGCTAAAATTTCCACTCCTTCATTTTATTTTTCAAATCTGTATACAAAGTATTAGTTATCATAACATTTGGAAAGATTTTATTTTATTTTATTATCATATGTGTGAGGAAGGGTGCTTTGTCTGCATGTATGTTTGTGCACCACATTTGCCTAGTGTTGCTGGAGCAGAGAAGATATCAGATCTCTTGCAATTGAAGGCTGAGAGCTATGATGTAGGTGCTGGGAATCAAACCCAGGGTTCTCTGCAAGAGCAGCAAGTGCTCTTGACCACTGAACCACGTCTTCAAACCCACATTATGACACTTAAGTATTACAGTAAACCATCCTTACCCCTCAATTTCCCACTGAGCCGTTATTTCCCTGCCGTTGTAACTCCCATCTTCATATCACATGTGTCTTACTACAGCACAAACATGACTTCCTCAGCACCATTTTACACACACCTCCTTGATCTCTTTTTGCAGTTATTTAGGACTGTCCACTTCTACACAATTTTTATATACAGATGCATGCAAGTCAAGCTATGGCTGTGCATGAGAGATAGTGCATGTGGTTTTTATCTTTTGAGATTGGGCAGTGTTGTTTACTATTATACTTTCCACAAGCATTTTACTGCAAATCTGACAATTTTGTTTTTCTTTACAATTAAGTAAATTTACATTACACACACACACACACACACACACACACACACACACACACAGAGTCACCATACTTTTGTTTTCCATTCATCTGGTGATGGATATATGTATAATTTCATAGACACATGTACAAACCCACAGGGATACCCTAGCAAGACGGTTAACAAGCATGATGATATCCCCATAGATTCAGTGATATTGACAGAGTAGTTAAACATGTGAGTGGCTTGGTAAGCAATCAGGAGAGAAGAGAGGCAAGGAGATCAGGAGAGATTATATGCAAAGGAACCACGAGAGGCCCCATAATGACCCAGTTCCACTAGACTGCACTAGCGGTTCTTGAATTGGATTAGAACATGAACAACTAGTTTTACAAGCCAAAGAGATTATCCTCAATTTGGCAAGTGGAGATTCTAAATTTATCTATGCTATTTAGAGCCAACATACGCAATGATGTTTGGCCTTCCCCAGGTGCTGGCTGTCTGATACCAACTGAGACATTTAAACGGAAAAGATTACATCTGCTGGTTATTTATTTTCTCAAGAAAATGAAGAAACCCTTAGTTCCCACAAAAAAAAAAGTATTGCTCCCGTATCCAACAATGAAAGTTTCAAGTCGTCAAATGGCAATATCTTGAAAGCAATAACCACATTCATCATCCGAGTGCTATACCTGCCTCTCACCACTGGCTGCTCAGAGTGTCACCTTATACCCTACTTTGATGACCCTGTACATCATGTCACCGAGATGTGAGCATCCCTTGTGAAATAGATCATGACCTACATTCTGCCAATTGAAGTTTGTCGAACTCAAAATATGATGACTCACACCACTGCATAGCATTTCCATTCAGCAAATAATTATAATTTGTAAAATGAAATGACTTAATTGTTTAGATCATGAATGTTTACAACAGTGCTCTCTGAAGGCAGATTTTTGTATGAGTCAAGACTGGATAGAAGTTCACTCATGGTACAAAAGAAGACTAGGAATAAGGTAATGAAGACATTGACATTGTAAATGCACGTGTGTGCACACACAGACACACAGACACACACACACACACACACACACACACACACACACACACACACAAGTATAACAAACCATCCACTCTTTGATACAGAACTCGCAGTATTTAAGGCTATATTCTGCTTTATTGGAAATCATTCTGACAACTGACATGTTGCTGGTCTCCATCCAACCAAATCAGCACACTTTCAGAGATTTTCTTAAGATAAATGCGATGATCTAATATTTCAAGAGCTCTGCCAAGTGATCCAGCTTCATGAGAACTACCTCTGCCTCTCTGAAGAGTTTTCAAACAGCTTGTACTTTTGGGGCAGAACCAAACGAGCTAGGGTAGCATGATAGATTATCCTCATTGCCGAGGTTGGCCTTAGGTGTCCCCACAGCACTGGCAAAATCACAGGTATGACTGTGTAGGAGGCAGACAGGGAAGATCATATTTTCCAGCTACTTCCTCTACTCCTAGGCAGATGATTTTAATGGTGGCCTTCCTCCCCAGCATCAGCATCAACAAAATGCCTGGAAGGGAACAACATTTACCAAGTGCCACGTTAGTACAGTGTTGGTCATTTCCTCTGCAGCATACCATTGAACCCAAGTACAAATCAGTGTTCTGAAATTAATTTTACAAATGATCCCAGTGAAGCCCTGAAAGGCTCGTAATACAGTCAGTCCGTCTCTATAGGAAATTTCAGAAGTGGGACAGACTTCCAGAGTTGAATCATGTTGACTTTTATGTCAGTGGCATGAATTTTGAGTACAGCCTACAGGATCACACTGCAGAGCATTGCAGACTGGGAACCATCTCGCCGTAAGTCTGACAAGATCCAGTTTTAGGGTAAACACGGGGCATCCGTTTCCCTGACAGATGGCTGCCTCCATGAATCTTTCTTCCAAGGTTGCGATTGCTGACAGGGCTGTAGATTTCCACCAGGCAGGAAAAGTCACAGTGCTGTCTGAGGAGGTGTCTAGGTTTTGGCAAATCTCCTCTCCCCCCCCCCCCATCAGAATCCCAGAGGCTGGAGATGAAGGTGAGAATGTTGTCTCATGTGGGCTCCCAGGAAACGTGGTGGCCAACTTCCTAACTTGGAAGGAAGGAAGCTTTCCCTACTACCCTGTATCTGCCTCCACAAACGCCAGTGTGTCTCTTAGCACAGATTTTCTTCTTGTAAGTTGTATAATTTAAGAGAGCAAAGAGACAATTTCTGAAAGTCAGAGCAGCCGTTTTGGAATTAACACTACTTTAGAGTCCCAGTATTTTAAAATAGGGTGTCAGGAAGTAACTGAGAACTATCCAAGGAGGGGGCAGGAGATGTTACTTTTAACTGTTCAACAGGGAGTAGATCAAAAACCATCATTTCTGTCAGTTTATTATTTAGCATATAGAATGCTGTTTAAATGAATTGCTGTCCCTCCAAACCAGATGTAAAATACAGCTAGGTTTTATCTACCCTGGGCAAAAACAAGGGCCCAAGAAATATGTGTCTCTAGAAATATGACATTAGTGACCAAGGAGGTGGGGTGCTTTTCTTCCGTGAGGTTGGGTGGACATAGTCTTGGAGGAGGGCCCACATTTCTTCACATGAGGCCTCTCTCTAGCCAGGAGCAGTGTCAAAGGCTGAAGTTTAGGGAGGCTGTCAGAGTTAGGATGCTCGATGAAGTTAACCAACGTTAATGAAAACTGTGGCTTCTCTAGCAATGCAGCCAGAAAACACACACATAAAGTCACCAAACAAACAAACAAACAAAAAACCCGGAGCTCTTGACTCTAGCTGCATATGTATCAAAAGATGGCCTAGTCGGCCATCACTGGAAAGAGAGGCCCATTGGACAGGCAAACTTTATATGCCCCAGTACAGGGGAATGCCAGGGCCAAAAAATGGGAATGGGTGGGTAGGGAAGTGGGGGGGGGGAGGGTGTGGGGAACTTTTGGGATAACATTGGAAATGTAATTGAGGAAAATATGTAATAAAAAACAAAACAAAACAAAACAAAACAAAACAAAACAAACCCTAAATGGAAGAAAAGGCAGTGCCTTAAAAAATATGCAGGCAAACCTGGTTCTTAATCCATGGAAAAATGAAACTGGACCTTTATCTCTTATTCTGCATAAAACTGAATCCAAATGTGCCCGGGACTTCCCACATGGAGACCAATTCTCTGAAATCGCTGCAGGATGGAGAAGAGGGGAAACTTCACTATTAAGCGTAAGTGAGGCAGGACTCCCAGAGCACAGGAAGCACGGCCAGCCAGTGAAATGCCATGACAGCAAGTGAGAAAGCCTCTCTTACAGCAGGTGAGCCTGCCGGTTGGCCAAAGAAGCGGCCCGCACGATGGGAGAAAATGGCAGCTATAAATCCAACACCATATCTAGAATACACTAAGAATGCAAAGGCTAGACATGAAAACAAGAAACCAATTCAAAATGGGCAGTGGAACTCAACAGAAAATTCTCAAAACAAGAAATACAAATGACTAGCCAACATTTTAAAAAGTGCTCGACCTCTTTGTCATTTAGAGAAATGCACAGTTTAACAGCTTTAAGAGGCCGAATTACCCCAGTGAGAACAGCCATAATCAGGAATACAAATGACAATAAAAGCTGCTATTACTGGAAAAGGGGGGCCCTTAACTCCTATTAGTGTGAGTGTAAACTAATGAAGTCAGTTTGGAAATCAGTCTGGAGGGTTCCCAAAAACTAAAAGGAGAAGTATTGGATGACCCAGCTCCCGGGAACATACGCAAATTACCTTATATCCAGATATATAGAAATTGATGGTTTTGCTGCTCTATTTACAAATAACTAGGAGATGGACTCAACTAATGTCTGTCAACTGATAAATTAATAGCAAAGATGTGGTACATAGGCACATGGAATATTACTCAGCTATAAAAGATGAAATTTGAAGTCAATGTATAAAACTACAGACATTTTATGAGTGTGGTCACCCAGATTCAGAAAAACAAAACCATCTAATTCTTGTTTCATACATGGCACCAAGCATTGAATCTTTTGTTTTGCATGTTTAACTAGGAGTCCATGTGTAAGCCTGGTAATGGGCTATTAGGAGCAGACACAGTAATGGAGATAGAGATAATATAGGTCAAATGAACATTGAGAGGAAGAGTATATCAGACCAAGTATAGAAAAAATGAGAGGGTAAGAGAAAGCTTAACCAGATAACCAAAATTCATGTTATTAATATATAAAATATTCAAAGAATAAATAAAACATTATTTTTAAATGAAAGAATGTCATACAGAATATATTAAAAGCTATTCTTCCACCTTCTTGTCCTCTAAAAGTGAAGTACATATTAAAGATACTGGAAAGATTCAAGGTCATTCATTTCAGTCAACACAAGTAAGAACCAGCCTTCTTGCCTCCCTCTCTCCGTCTTTCCCTCCTTCCTTCCTTCCTTCCTTCCTTCCTTCCTTCCTTCCTTTCTTCCTTCCTTCTTTCCTTCCTTCCTTCCTTCCTTCCTTCCTTCCTTCCTTTCTTCATCCTTCCATTGCATGTTAAAGCTCTGTCAGGAGTCCACTAGTACTTTTATCTCACAGCAGTATCCTTATACATCACCTGTGTTGAAACACGGGATTATTAACTTACTAGAAGTAACATGACTGGAACAAAGGAAACTGAGAGCAGAGCTCACACTTACAGAAAATACTTCAGAGTCAAGCTGAAAATTTGTA
Source organism: Mus musculus (assembly GCF_000001635.26). Lineage (NCBI taxonomy): Eukaryota > Metazoa > Chordata > Mammalia > Rodentia > Muridae > Mus > Mus musculus. The sequence goes on along the minus strand of NC_000072.6, from coordinate 36,264,356 downwards.
AATGGATCTGTGTCTTGAATAGATTGTGCTAACTGTGAAATCTCAACATGTAACTTATGGTGGTGCTTGCATTCTGCTTCCTGCTCTTAACCATTAACTTATCCATTCTTCCCTTCAAATTTTAATTTTTGAGAAATTTCATGTCGTTTTCAGTAGTAGATAGACCAACTTACATCCCTACTAAAACTTTATTATTACCCCTTAGTTTCCGGTCCCTATGGTTTATCATCTTGATGGGAGTTTTCTTAACTGGTCTGAGATGATAGCTAATCATGTATTTCACTTGCAATTGTCTGAAGACTAATGATGCCCAACACTTTCCACACATTTATTGACAAATCATATGCCTTCTTGGGGGGGGGGTGTCTGCTTAGTTTTTCTGCCTTATTTTTTGAAGCAAAGTTGGAGCCTGTTACAAGATTTCTATAAAGGCTTGAGACACAAGAACAGAAAGAGCAGCCTGGGTGAGAAAGACATGCGCAAGGATGTGGAAATAGGCAGCTCAAGGGGCAACCTTTGCTCAGATTAAAGTCCTGCTGGAATAGACTTGTTTGTGTTTCATACATATTTGGATAGTCATCACTTATAAGATGTATAGTTTCCAAGTATTCCAGTATTTTCTCCAATTCTGTTCAAGGTCACTTGGGATTATAGTTGTCTTGCTTGCTGTGTAGATTTTTTAACTTATGGATAATTAATAAAAACTTATTTATCAAAACCTATTATATACATACGGTGGACACCTTAAAAACATGGGGTCATTTAATTATAAAAAATAGTCTCTTGAGACAGGTTAATAGACAAAAACAGTCTCTTGATTGGCAGGTGTAATTGCAACACCCAGGAATTGTGGCAGGAGGAAGTGTGGACTTGAGGACAAACAGCCTAGGCTACATAAATGCCAGATCATCTCTATGTTGCAGAATGAGCACCTGTGTTAAGAAAAATAATGCCAATAACTTATGCTCAAGATAAATAATTGACAAAGGGGACCTCATAACATTGTAAACCTTCTGTAAGGCAAAAGACACTGTCAATAGGGCAAAATGGCAACCAACAGATTGGTAAAAAGATCTTTACCAACCCTACATCTGATAGAGGGCTGATATCTAAAATATACAGAGAACTCAAGAAATTAAACTCCAGAGAACCAAATAACCCTGTTAAAAACGGGGTACAGAGCTAAACAAAGAATTCTCAAATGAGAAATACTGAGTGGTTGAGAAGCACTTAAAGAAATATTCAACATCCTTAGTCATCAGGAAAATGCAAATCAAAATAACCCTGAGATTCCACCTCACAAGAGTCAGAATGGCTAATATCAAAAACTCAGGTGACAGCAGATGCTGGTGAGGATGTGGAAAAAGAGGAACACTCCTCTATTGCTGGTGGGATTGCAAGCTGGTACAACCACTTTGGAAATCAGTTTGGTGGTTCCTCAGAAAAATGGACATAGTACTACCTGAGGATCCAGCTATACCACTCCTGGGCAAATACCCAAAAGATTCTCCAACATATAAGAAGGACACATGCTCCACTATGTTCATAGCAGCCTTATTTATAATAGCCAGAAGCTGGAACGAACCCAGATGTCCCTCAACAGAGGAATGGATACAGAAAATGTGGTACATTCACACAATGGAATACTACTCAGCTATTAAAAAGAATGAATTTATGAAATGCTCAGGCAGATGGAAGGATCTGGAGGATATCATCCTGAGTGAGGTAACCCAGTCACAAAAGAACACACGTGATATGCACTCACTGATAAGCGGATATTAGCTCAGAAGCTCGGGATACCCAAGATACAATTCACAGACGACATGAAACTCAAGAAGGAAGACCAAAGTGTGGATACTTCAGTACTTATTAGAAGGGAGAACAAAATACCCATGGGAGGAGATACAGAGGCAAAGGGTGGAGCAAAGACTGAAGGAAAGGCCATTCAGAGACTGCCCCACCTGGAGATCCATCCCATATAAAGTCACCAAACCCACCCACTATTGTGGATGCCAACAAGAGCTTGCTGACAGGAGCCTGGTATAGCTGACTCCTGAGAGGGTCCGGCAATGCCTGACTAATACAGAGGTAGATGCTCTCAGCCAACCATTGGACTGAGCACAAGGTCCCCAATGAAGGAGTTAGAGAAAGTACCCAAGATGCTGAAGGGGTTTGCAGCCCCATGGAAGGAACAACATTTTGAGCCAACCACTATCCCCAGAGCTCCCTGAGACTAAACCGCCAACCAGAGTACACATGGAGGGACTCATGGCTCCAGCTGCATATGTAGCAGAGGATGGTCTTGTCGGACATCAATTGGAGGAGACATCCTTGGTCCTGTGAAGACTGATGCCCCAGTGTGGGGGAATACCAGGACAGGGAAGTGCGAGTGGGTGGGTTGGTTGGTGATCAGGGGAAGAGGGGATGGGCGGGGGGGGGGTGTTCTGGGAGAAAGCAGGAACGGGATAACATTTGAAATGTAAATAAAGAAAATATCTAATAAAAATATCTCTTAATATGTACTCACTGGTAAGTGGATATTAGCCCAGAAACTTAGGATACCCAAGATATAAGATACAATTTGCTTAACGCATGAAACTCAAGAAGAACAAAGACCAAAGTGTGGACACTTTGCCCCTTCTTAGAATTGGGAACAAAACACCCATGGAAGGAGTTACAGAGACAAAATTTGGAGCTGTGACGAAAGGATGGACCATCTAGAGACTGCCATATCCGGAGATCCATCCCATAATCATCTTCCAAATGCTGACATCATTGCATACACTAGCAAGATTTTGCTGAAAGGACCCAGATAGTCTCTTGTGAGACTATGCCGGTGCCTAGCAAACACAGAAGTGGATGCTCACAGTCAGCTATTGGATGGATCACAGGGCCCCCAATGGAGGAGCTAGAGAAAGTACCCAAGGAGCTAAAGGGATCTGCAACCCTATAGGTGAACAACATTATGAACTAACCAGTATCTCGGAGCTCTTGACTCTAGCTGCGTATGTATCAAAAGATGGCCTAGTCGGCCATTACTGGAAAGAGAGGCCCATTGGACTTGCAAACTTTATATGTACAGGGGAACGCCAGGGCCAAAAAGTGGGACTGGGTGGGTAGGGGAGTGGGGAGAAGGGTATGGGGGACTTTTGGTATAGCATTGGAAATGTAAATGAGGAAAATACCTAATAAAACATATTTTTAAAAAAAGGTTTAAATTGCTATTCTTTACCAAAAAAGAAAAAAGAAAAAGAAAATAAAACAGGGTTCCATAGCTGCCGCTATGCCATCGCTGTTGTCTACTGCCGGTACCACCTCTCAAGCAGGTGTCCACACCATGACTCCAATAAGCAGCCTGCCTGCAAATCCACTAGTGGTACAGCACCCAGAAAACAACTGGCTATAAAGGCTTCTGGCTACAGAGTACGCTCTACTGGGAGAGGAAACCTCATTGTTAAAGACCTGTTGTTGTGGCACTCTGGGAAAGCTAATGCTATCAGAAGTCCACAGACACGATTTGCAAGCTCTCCTTCAAGAATCTGATACAAGAGCCAGGCATGGTGGCGCATGCCTTTAATCCCAGCACTCGGGAGGCAGAGGCAGGCAGATTTCTGATTTCGAGGCCAGCCTGGTCTACAAAGTGAGTTCCAAGACAGCCAGAGCTATACAGAGAGAAAAAAAAAAAAGAAAGGAAAAGAAAAGAAAAGAAAAGAAAAGAAAAGAAAAGAAAAGAAAAGAAAAGAAAAGAAAAGAAAAGAAAAGAAAAGAAAAGAAAAGAATCTGGTACAAGAAATTGTTCAGGACTTCAAAGCAGGTCTGAGCTTCCAGAATGCAGATGTTCTGTAAGAGGCAAGCAAGGTCCATCTTGTTGTCCAGTCTGATGATAGCATGCAGTGTGGTTGGTGTCCACGTCAAATGTTTATCAATTACGCCAGAAGATATCCAGCCAGCAAGCCGCGTAGGTGGAGAATGTGCTTAAGAATTCACTATGAGGCATCTACAGTTAGAAAATACCTAATAAAAATAATAAATAAAAAAGAATTCACCATGAGGGGAATATTTCATTCTCAAAATAGTTTTTTTCTTCGTGTTATCAGTTGTTCTGAATGTTAGATTCTCTCCCCCCACCCCATGGTATCAAAAGGTACCAAAGTATATGATTGTGAGTGGTAAAGTAGAGAACCAAATCCAGGTATTTGCAGTTTTTCTATTTTCATCTGTGTATGAATTTTTAATTTAAATGCACGATTTAAAGCATCAATGAAAACTTATTGTTTCAGCTGACATGTTTCAACAGTTCAACCTTATAATGATCACTTTTTAAAAAGTATTAAAATTTTCTGGGAAAATGACTGCATTTAGATATTTTACAAATTAGTGATTTCTTATGGGTAGCTACTAAATGGTGTTTGTAATGTCTTTATCATATGGCCGACTTCATCCTTTCATGATGGTGCTGTAACTAAGCTATCCTCCATGTGAGAACAGGCACTAAAAAGTGTCTGTCTTCTGTGCTGTTCCTCTTACATTTGCTATTCAAATGTATTAGACTATAAGAAAAAGAAAAAGAAAACCCAAAACAAAATAAAAACCGGTGTTCTGTAGTTTGAGGTCTATACTTACTGCTTTATGTGCATGCATTCAGGTATTCTTTTACAAGTTAGATATGTCACACGTTATTTTATTCCAGTTTTATTCCTCTGTTGCTTTTTACTGTTTGCATTTGTGTTTGGAACATATCTAGAAAATAATCATTCAGAATAATACCATGGAATTTTCCCTCATTTTTTTTCCCAAAAGTTTTACAGTTTCAGGGCTTAAGGCTAAGCCTTTAGACAGTTTTGAATTTACTCACTGTGGCACAAGATAAGGATACTTTCTTTGCATATGGTCATCAAGTTTTTTCACATAATTTATAATAGGACTATCTCTTTTTCCAGGGTATGTTCTAGGCATCTTTATTGGAAATCAGTGGATCTGAATGGTTTTAGTTATTTCCAAGCTCACAAAAAATAGACACATAGCCCATTGATATATATCTATGACAGTACTTGGCCATTTTAATTGCTACAGTTTTTAGTAAACTTTGACCAGGTAAAACGATGACTCTAGTTTGTTTTGCCCAAGATGACTTTAGCTGTTCCATGTCCCAGTTGGCTCCACTAAATGAAAGAGTTGTATTGTCTACTTCTACAAACAAAAGTCATCGAAACTTTGACCTCTCTATATCTGTATATCGTTTGGTGTAGTCCGGGCATTTCAACATTTATTCTTCCAATCCATCACTATTGAGTTCCTTTTTTTTTTTTTTTTTTTTATGTCTTCACTTTCTTCTATGAAGGTTTTATAGTTCAAGCACAAAACTCCTTTCCTCCTTTACTTGAATCTCTTTCCAAATATTTTATTTATATCTATGAAAGTGGGACAGCTTTTATGATTGTTTTTAATCAGATGGGTTTTCATTTATAAAAAGGCAATCGATCTTTGTAAGTTGGTTCTCTAAGCTGCAACATTATTGATTGTTCATCCTGTTGCTTTTAGTAGTGTCTCTTGGCATTTTAATGCATAAAAAATGTCAACTTCAAGCAAAGACAATTTTGTTCCTCCCTCCTAATTAGTAACTCTGTTATTGATTCTTTTGTTACCTTACCTATCTGCTCTGCTTAGGACTTTAATAAGTGGCAAACAATGTTGAGATTTGTCTTCCTTTGTCTTGCAGGATCTTGGAGGTAAAGCTTCTCTCTCTCTCTCTCTCTCTCTCTCTCTCTCTCTCTCTCTCTCTCTCTCTCTTGTAGTGTAGATTTCTCATGCATGGCCTTTGGCATGTAATTTTAGCTACTTTGTTGAAGGCTACTAACTTAAAAGGATGCTGAATTTAAAATATACTATATCTATATCTATTGATATGAACATATATCCTCTAGCTCTTATTCTGTTAATAAGATTTGAGTCTCATGGGCCACTTACAACACATATTAGGGGTAAATCTCAGTTGATTATTTTTGTTGTTTAGTTTTATGAGATTTTCTTGAAGAGACGTGCATTTATTCTTATCAGATGCTAACCCGTGCTTTTCTTCTCTTTTAGTGGCCTTATCTGTGTTTGATAGCAGAGTAATGCCGGCCTATTGCAATAAGTTTGGAAATCTTTCTCATATTTGCAGAATGAGAAGGATTTACATTGATTCTGTAAATGTCAGGCCCTAATGTTTTCTGGATTAAAATGCATTTTGATACCAACTGACACTCCTTATATGCTATCACTTGTTGCATCTCTCTCCTTTTTCATGATTCGGTCCCAGTAGGTTTTCTTTCTAAGAATGTATCCATAAATATCTTCCTTTTGTGTGTCATATGAGAGAAAGTGTGATGTTTGAATTTCTGAATCTGGCTTCTGTAATATAACCTTATATCGTTCATTCATTTCTGTCTACTTGCCTAATATTTATACAACCATTTTTTTTTTTTGCTAATGGCTGTATAAGATGTCACTGACCTGCTCTTGCTACATCCAATCAGTTTTCTTTTTTATTTTTTTCAAAAACAATTTTTATTACATAATTTCTTCATTTACATTTCAAATCCTGAAAATCCCCTATACCTCCCTGCTCCCCAATCTGCTACTCCCACTTCCTGGCCCTGGCATTCCCCTGTACTGGGGTATATAATCTTTGCAAGGCCAAGAGTCTCTCCTCCCATTGATGGCCGACTAGGCCATCCTCTGCTACATATGCAACTAGAGACACAAGCTCTGGGGGGTACTGGTTAGTTCATATTGTTGTTCCTCCTATAGGGTTGCAGACTCCTTTAGCTTCTTGGGTACTTTCTCTAGCTCCTTCATTGGGGGCCCTGTGTTCCATCCTATAGATGACTGTGAGCATCCACTTCTGTACTTGCCAGGCACTGGCAGAGCCTCACAAGAGACAGCTGTATCAGGGTTCTGTCAGCAACATCTTGCTGGCATATGCAATAGTGTCTGGATTTAGTGGTTGTTTATGGGATGGATCCCCAGGTGAGGCCATCTCTGGATGGTACTTCCTTCTGTCTCAGCTCTGAACTTTGTCTCTGTAACTCCTTTGATGGGTATTTTGTTCCCCATTCTAATGAGGAACAAAGTATCCACACTTTGGTCTTCCTTCTTCTTGAGTTTCATGTGTTTTGCAAATTGTATCTGGGCTAATATCCACTTATCAGTGAGTGCATAAAATGTGTGTTATTTTGTGATTGGGTTACCTCACTCAGGATGATATCCTCCAGACCCATCCATTTGTCTAAGCAAATAACAAATTCATTGTTTTTAATAGCTGAGTAGTACTCCATTGTGTAAATGTACCACATTTTCTGTATCCATTCCTCTTTTTAGGGATATCTGGGTTCTTTCCAGCTTCTGGCTATTATAAATAAGGCTGCTATGAACATAGTGGAGCATGTATCGTTATTACAAGTTGAAACAACTTCTGGGTATATGCCCAGGAGAGGTATTGCTGGATCTTCTGGTAGTACTATGTCCAATTTTTGGAGGAACCACCAGACTGATTTCCAGAGTGCTTGTACAAGCTTGCAATCCCACCAGCAATGGAGGAGTGTTCCTCTTTCTTCACATCCTCACAAGCATCTGCTGTCACCTGAATTTTTGATTTTAGCCATTCTGACTGGTGTGAGGTGGAATCTCAGGGTTGTTTGGATTTGCATTTCCTGGATGATTAAGGATGTTGAACATTTTTTCAGGTACTTCTCAGCCATTCAGTATTCCTCAGTTGAGAATTCTTTGTTTAGCTCTGAGCCCCACTTTTTAATGGGATTATTTGAATTTCTGGAGTCCAGCTTCTTGAGTTCTTTGTATATATTGGACATTAGTCCTCTATTGGATTTAGGATTGGTAAAGATCCTTTCCCAATCTGTTGGTGGCTCTTGCTACATCCCGTCAGTTTTCATGACTTGTGTTTCTACCTTAGTTTTCTCAAGATATTTGATAGCTTCCTTTGGAATTTGTTTGATTCATTCATTGATCTTTTTTGTGTGCCTATGAGTTTATGAGTCTTTGTCTGCTGTGTTCTTGAATTCAACATTGTATTTGAAAAAGATATTTGGTGTGGTTTCAGTATTCTTAAATTAAGATCATTCTTGTGACTTAATGGTCTGTAGTGGAGAATGTTGTGTATGCTTGGAATAAAAGTATATAAATTGCATGTAACCTTTGTTCATGTTTATCTACTTGGTTCAGATTGTTTTTCAAGTCTATTGGATTTTTTTTTAGTAGATGCTTTGGTTTCCACATCATGGAAGGTGAGGTCCTAAATCTTTTACAATTATTGGATCTCTATCCATTTCTCCTTTAATTTCAGCTAATATTGAATTAATATGCATATGTATGTATAATTATATATTTAGTTGTTCTGCTATTATGTATTATGTCCTGTTTATGCATTAGAATTATCAAGTCCTCTTGATGAACAAGTCCAATTCTGGTTATAGGATCAATATTTTTGTCTCTTTATGTAGTCTTTGAATAGACTATTTCACTATGATATAAATATAGTTACCCTTGCTCTCTTCTGGTTATCAATAGTGTATAATAGGTATTTCCATCACATTAATTTAAGTATGCATGTGCTCTTAAAGTCCACACAAGTCTCCTATGTGTAATATACAGATCAATATTTATAAAAAGCTCTTCAGTAAAGATATTTCTGTTTGAGAATCTAACCCCTTTATATATTTATTTTGTGATCAGTGACATTTCCAAACTTCAAATGGTCACTTGGTATTTTCTGATTTATGTTTTCTCTGCTGTATTTATTCTCCTTTTTCTTTGCAATAATGACCTGTTACACAGGTGATTTGATTCTTTTTGTGTGTGTGTATTTACTATAAGTTTTCTCTTTGTAGTAACTGAGTCTTACATATAATATCACTTAGTGAAAAATGATCTATTTGAAGCTGATAACTTAGCTTCCACAGCATATTTAAAACACTATTCTCCAGCATCCTTCCTTATAGTTTATTTACTGTTACCATATTTTTTCATTGTATATGATTAGCTGCTTTTCATAGATATTTTTAACATTAAGCCTTGTAAATATTGATACTCTAGCAAAAAAAAAAATGACTTAGCTACAGCCATTATTGCATTAGAGTACTGTGAATTTGACAGCCTTCTTACCTGTACAGTGCAGGTTCTCTTTGCAGTTCATTGTTCATGAGCATTGTTCCATAATAATTCAAGCTTCCCAGCATTTCTTGTGAGGCAAATCCACTGGTGATACTATTTTGGCTTTTCTTTTAAGGTGTGTGTGTGTGTGTGTTCTAAAGGACTGTTTAGCTAGATAGAAGATACTTTATTTTTAATTCTCTCATGCATTACATCCTGACCACAGTTTCCATCCATCCATCCATCTATCCACTCTCCTCTCTCTCTCTCTCTCTCTCTCTCTCTATCTCTCTCTCTCTCTCATACACACACACACACACACACACACACACACACACACACCCCTCCCCTCTCCTCCAGATTCACTCCTCCTTTTCTCTTCAGAAAAGAGCATGTCTCATAGGAATATCAACCAAACATGGCATAACCAGATACAATAAGACTAAGCACAAACCCTCATTTCATGGCTGGGTAAGGCAACCCAGTTTGAGAAAAGTGAAGAGTCCCAAGAGTAAGCAGAAGAGTCTGAGACACCCCTACTCACACTGATAGAATTCCCACAAAATCACCAAGCCAACAACCATAGCATACATACAGAGGACCTAGCATAGACCCTTGCAGGTTCCATAATTGTTGCTTCAGTCCCTGTGAGTCCTCATTAGCCCTTAGTTGATTCTGTGAGTTGTGTTGTCCTGGTGTCCTTGACCCCTCTATCTCCTATAATTCTTCCCATCCCTCTTCCTCCGGGTTTGCAGAGCTCTGAGACAAGGGACCTGATGGAGATCTTCAATTTGGATTCCTTCCTCACTTATGAATAGATTTTTAACTGAGAGTTTGTTATTGTTACTACTGTTATTTGTTTTTATTGAGGAGGAGGTGGAAACATCAAGGTAAGAACAATCAGCTAACTGATGAAAATATTTGGGTCCAGAAGACATAATAAATCAGAGTATATATAGAAGCAATGAGCACATGTTTGGACAAGAAGGCCACAGAATAAAGATCATATAGGTAACCAACGATGGACAGGTGTTTTCACTTACTTTACTGAACACTCTTGACAAATCAAGGTAAATCATGTACATGATTCATCAGGATTTTCTATTCCACTCTTCAGCTAGATGCTAATTCGCAGTATAATTTGGAAATGAAGCTCTTTTAAACTGACTGTAACATAAAGTGGGTTTGGTGTCATACTTGAGCTTTTTGGGAAATTGTCCAGTCTTCTAGAGAATAAGGTGACAGAATTGACAGGTGTCTGATATATGTCTTTGAACAAATTGGACTATGTATGTAAATGAGGAGCTCAGGTTCAGCTTGCAGCTGTTTTCAGGCTCTACAGGACAGAAACAATGGTAATGCTTCATACCTGTAGTTTGGAATTGTAACTTTACTAAAAATTATGTATATTTATGAGTGTTTGCATGAATATACCTTCACTCTCATATGTGACATGAGAATAATAACATTGGTGAGACAAATAAGCAAGTTATAAACAGGCTTTCTTTACATATCATTTGATGTTAAGCATCATCATAAGGACAATCTATTAGGATGACATGGCAGACACCATTTTTGGATATACTCTGAGCCAATAACTGAAATTATGTTTAAATAAAATTTAACCTGTGTCCTTATTGTGGAATGGGACCAATCATTATCACCACCTAAATATAGTTAAAGTACTAATCCATCATGAAATTATAAGGAACCTGTTTTGCCATCATTAGGACATGTTTATATTGTCAGATGAGTGTAAAAAGAGAATTAGAAAGGAGATGAGATTGCCACCACTCCTTAGAACTCACTGCGTGTGCCACATAGATTACCACAGATCACCTCATTTAAACATCTCAATAGTACATTGTACAGGTATTATCACACTTATAAAACAGACACACATGTGAGATTCAGATAGCCATTAACCTTACATAAAGTGACCAAGTTTTTAAGTGTCAGACCCAGGTTTGAAAATCAAGTATGCATTAACTTTGTATATTGTGGATGAATTATTTCTCTCACTTGGAAATCCATCTGTTGGAGTAGCTATGAAAGAAGGGATCATTTGCATTTATGATCATTTGGCAAGTCCTCATTAAACATCTTTGCTTCTTAGCAATATTACAAGAAATCTCATAAGCTAGATCTGGACTTCTGTTTTTCCAACCTCAAGTCTGGGAAATCAATATCCTTGGGATGCCCCAGAGCTACTTCTTCTCCTGGGGAGGAGCAGATACTTACACAAACCCGAGAAAATGGAGATTGTCACCTGCACAGAGAAGTCATCCTGCCAGCCAGTGTCAAATGTTGTTGATTGCACAGCTGACATCTGTATTGCACATTAATCAGTGTCCCAGCTTGGCCTGAGATGCAAAGACTCAGACAAGGAAGCATAAAATGAGCCCAGCTTCTCTGCAGGCCTTCCATCTGTCTATCAGAAATCCATGTACAGGGGCCCAGATAAACATACATTTATAAGAGGAAAGGAACAAGAGCAGCAGAGACAGCAAGAATGTTCTACGAAAATTTAGATTAAAGTCACGTCTGCACTGAATTGGTGACTATGGTCTATTTTTTTTTTTGCTCATGTAAATTATTCTGTGACATCTTCCTAAAAGACTTTAAATGTGTAGATGGAATTGTTTTGAATATGTTCATTGTGAAAGGTACTGAAGCTGTAAAGAGCATTTACTTTGAACAAATTAATCCATTTTGTGGAATTCTCATTCCATCTTTCATGGTGCTCTTGCTCCTTAGTTGGACCTCCACGCTGAGACAGTCCTTGTCCCTTACTCCTTATTTTCCATCCTTCAGCCTAGAGGCTGCTTTCAGCTCTAAGCATCCTCATGCTGCCTTCTCTCCCTCTGGGTGCCATATTTACTGCTTAGATCATTGGTTCCTAATCATACATGAGAACATATAGTGGATTGCCAATGAGATTTGTTTTTGGTTGGTTGGGTTTTTTTACAGAATCAGAAAGAAATGAAGAGTCAACCATATTATAGATCCTTGTACTTTGTTCATGTGTCTGTTTAGCTACAGAGGGAATAGATGGTGCTATTGACACATGCGTCAGACAATACTGTGGAGAAGACGAGCTTATTCAGGGGATTGGGTGTGTGCCAGTGCCCAGAGGTGAGAGCATCTCACTTACTTCCCCTCAGAGTGTCATGACGCCGAGGTTTCGATACATTTGCTTGAGTGGATTTGTGCACCAAAACCATTTCTTCACCTTAACTCACCCTGGTAAAATGAGAAGATCCCCAAGAAGGTTCTGTAAGGATACTGTGGTTAGCTCATATTCTAATATTGCTGAAACAGAGATGAAAGCACATGGCTGAGAGAACATTTCCACTCCAGTATATCCCACAACATCTCTGTCAGCAACTCTGGAGACAAAAATCACTGTTTGCCAGTAGTGTACCACTGGGCAGACACATTAGACAAATTAAACAGCCATTCTGCCCAGATTTTAATTGTAGCCCACAGAGTGACTGATTTTTAAAATATACTTCCGTCACAGAGAGAGCACTTTTAAAATCAGATTTTCCAAAATAGCACCATGGTTATATGATGCTGTTGTTGGATTTAAACTAATTAAACAAAAAATGTTTGGATACTTTAATAATTTGAGAGCAAATACTGAGGAAACACACAGACAGGATTTTCTATGCAATGTGTATGTATTGATTGTAGGGGTTAAAATACTGTCAAAGCTCAAGTTTCCTTTTTAATTAATTATTTAGTTTGTTTGAGATGGAGCCAAATGTAGCCTAGGCTAGCCTCATATGGCTATGTGGCCAAGGATGACCTTGATCCTGACCTTCTTTTCTTTACAGTCCAAATACTGGGATTCCACACCTGACTGAAAGTGTTCTCTCTCTCTCTTTCTCTCTCTCTCTCTCTCTCTCTCTCTCTCTCTCTCTCTCTCTCTCTCACACACACACACACACACACACACACACACACAGGCTGGGTTAACTGATTACAAAATGGATACAGAAGAATAAATAAGTAGAGTATGTTGTGTGAAAATAAATGGAGATGTCAAGCATAGAAGAAACAAAATCAAAAGAATCATGGGTTTCACAGCAGAGGCATACAGGCTTGAAGGGAAATGCTATCTCATTACTTTTCTCTTGGTTTTTAAGATGAGTCAAAAAGATGGTTGGGAAATAATTTCAGGGATGAAGTGATGGAGAGGTGACTCTGTGTTATAAGGAGTCTCATAGATGGGGAAAATAGTAGTGTAGCAGTACGTCTGCCCAATCTAGGTGCACAGCTTGTATTTATATTATTTGAGTTGTGTTTTCATTGCTAGGAAATATTAGGTTGGAGAATTACAGCAACACATTATAGTAATGTTAGGAAGCATGGCAGTGTCCAGGCAGGCATGGTGCTGAAAGAGCCCTAGTTCTACATCTTGATAAATTTCAGCATCAGGAAAATCCTTCTGAACTGGGGGGAGCCTAGGCATTGGAGTCCTCAAAGTCCACCTACACAGTGACACACTTTCTTCAACAAGCCATGCTTATTCCAACAAGACCACACCTCCTAATAGTGCTACTTTCCATGGCCCAAACATATTCAAACCACCACAACCAGGAAGCACAAAATATAGCAATGTTTGTTTACATGGAAATCTAAGGGTATCTACACAATTGAATTGGTCTAACTAAAAGAATAATGATATAGTATAAAAACGTTGAAGAACAACTTTTGATACCGTTTGACTCTTGGTTGTGGCAAGTGCTGAGTCATGAAATAATGGTTAGTCATGTGATAAAGTTACAATGTTTTCAACATGGGAAGGACTCTGGATGGGCAAGTTTTCTATCAGAATTGCGATGGTGATGTAAGTAAAATATCACAATTGTAGGGGAGTGGTGATCATTTACACTACTCCAGGAAATGCTATCATAGGTTGGCAACTGGCTTTGAACATATAAGATATAACAAAAGTGATACAACGCCAGGGACCTCTTTAGAAGCACTTAGGAGCCATTTTTTCCTTTAACTTTTCTATTTGTGAAAATCTTATGGATGGAGCTCCATTGGAGTTTCCTGGTAAATCCCTTTCCTGACTATAACATGATACAATTTGCCATTTGTCATAGTCTGGTTAAAGTACTATATCCAAATTTGAATACTTAACTCAGAAAAAAAAATATTTTATTCATCTCATGGATTTAGAACTCCAAGGACACGGTACTGGTGGTGTCTGCTTAGTTCCAATGAGGGCCTCTGGCTGCATTATACCACGCACAATTTCCTGGTTTCATGACAGCTAGCATGATAGCAGGAACATATGCAAGACAGAGAGACCACACAGTAAGACAGGAAGTGAGAGACCATGCAAGTTCCCAGATCACCTCTCATAACAACTGCCCTGGCAGAAACTAATTCCTCTGTTCTCAAGGCGGCATCAGATCTTCTGGAACTGCAGTTATAGATGGAGTAGCTGCCACGCACACGCTGAGGACTGAACCTGTGTTCTTTAGAAGAGTAACTAGCCACCTTAACCATTCCGCCATCTCTCTAACTACCAGGTATATTGTTTTAAGGCACCATAAACTTCCAGTGTATTAAGATCTTCTATTTGGATGTAACTTAGATTGTTTTGTCCACATGAAGTCATGGCAGGGCTGCATTGCTTTTTGTTATTGTTTTTGTTCTCAGATACCTGATATTAGTATGTAAAGAGCTCTTCAAAGAAAAATACTTTTTTAAAAAAATCACCATTTTCCTATTTCTATCCTATCAGCTTCATCTATTATGAATGAAAGATAGCTGAAGTACTAAAAATATCCTCAACGCAGCTTCCAGACTCTAGAATCTAGAGAATTGAATAAAAACAAACATTTCTAGTGTGCTCTTTTTTTTTTCTTGACAGAATGCTGCAACTTATCTCTTCTCCACTAGGGGGCAAAAGACAGTATGGGAACTTGAAGATCGTTCTGGCTGTGCTGTTAGAGCCTAATGGGGTACATGATCGCTGGGCTGCAGTGACCCCACACTAGCTTTGAGAACACAGAGTGAGAAAGAACTAATCACCTAGAGACAGGCGTGTCTTCAAAGGCCCTTAACAGAGGTGACAGATAGCAGTGGCTTGAAAACAAAGAAGACTAGACCCTTGGCAGGAGAAATTTGGGGAGATAGAACATACCTTGTAAAGACCCAGAAATATTCTAGATTCTGAGGCAGGAGGGACAGGAAAAAAACAGATTATCCCATGAGGACATGAGACAGGAAGAAGAGTGAGCTCTCAGATGGGTTGTATTACAAGTTGTACACCAGGCTTAAAAAGAAAAACAAACAAACAAACAACAACAACAACACACCTTAGGCCTTCTTTTCTTACCCAAGAGTAATGATGACTATTTTACACGTAGAAGTAACAAAATCATTATGATCACTTGAATCAATGAGTGTGGAAGAAATATTCACAGCATATCTTATGAAAAGTCTATTAGTATTACCGTGGGCTCTACATGTCTAGAACCGATATGTTCATACTTTTAAAAAGGGTGTACTGAGTATTGTTTTTTTTTTTTTTAATTTTCAATTGGAAAAACCATGAGTAGCAATAAATGAGTCTCAGAGAAAATGTGTATGGAGCATGGGTACATTACTTGTTCTGTAGATATGAGGGCCTGAGTTTGAATTCCTGGAACTACATGTAAACTGTATTGGATGTTTGTGCCTGTACTCCCAGCACTGAGGATCTAAGATAGGCAACACTCCAGAGTTTTCTAGACAGCCAGCCTAGCCAGATGGTGAGTTTATGGTTCACTGAGAAGCCCTGTCTCAAAAAATAAGACGGAGAAGGATAGAGGGAGACACCCAGGGCCTTAGGCTGGCTGCACACACAATGTGGATACATGATATTCATGTATATACAATATTTTCAGAGATATAAATAAATAAATAAATAAGATGAAAAAATGAGGGCCATTGTGGAATTTAGCAACTAGGTGTTATTGGTTCATTTTTAACCACTCTGGCCTCTTTTGAAGAAAATACAATGATAATCAAAATTTCTTCAGCAAACATTGAAAATATTACCGCATTATTTTAAAATATTTATCCTAATGTCTCATTTTATGCTTCTAATTTATAAATCTATAAGGTCATCCTTTCCTAGCATATTATGAATATGCAAGGATATCTAACAATGTGATTAATTTTAATTGTCACTTTCTCTGTCATACAGAATTCTAAACTGAGACATTCTTGGGAGGGGAGGATTTCTTTTTGCATAAAAATGTAAGGCAATTATAAAAGTGTATCTGGAGTTCCAAGGGAGAAAATGCTTAGCTCATCTTTCTTATGGGGAGGGGTTCCCACAGTAGCTATTCAGCTAAACAAACAAACAAACAAACAACAAAACAAAAGCCCTCAAATGCTATGGAAAATTCTAACCCAAAAATTTCTCTAAACCCTGAGTCTTTTCGAAACCATTCTTGTGCTGTGCTTGTCATACACATGTGTCAATGTCCTCACTGTCTTGTCAGATTAAAGGGGCTTGTGTACCAGTGACACACACACTGAGACCAGGAAGAAATGTATTTTCCCTTTTGTGTATCAATCCATTGCAGTTCTTTGCTCATTAAGACCTGTTTTGTTGAATGAATATTTGTATCCATGTAGAGTAGACAGCCTTAGTCTAATGTCTGATCCAAAGTGTATGTGCAATAGATTATAGCTATTATTATAATCACTTGTTTAGAAATCACAAAATCAGGGCTAAAAGGAACTTAAGTGCTTATCTGATTTGGGAATTAGAAAATAAACAAAACGAAGGTCTAGACAGAAAGCATTTGCCCAAGGTCACAGACACAATCCACTACAGGCCCAGGGCTATGACCAACATCATTTAGATTCGGGTCTGGCATCCTTTCTGCTATCACATACCAGCACCATTGCTGGAAGATATAGTGTAGTGGTTTTAGAGCAGATGTGTGGCAGTTCAGACTGGCATAGGAGTCTGTAGCTGAAACTCAAGCAATTTGGATGCCCACAGGGGAATGGGCAGAATAAATAGGGGCTCGCTGCAGGCTCAGGCCCAGATTGAAGAATCAAGCTCATTTATCATGTGTACTGCTCCCCCTCACCTTTGTATTCTTTACAGAGGATTTACAGATCTTGCTTCCCTGCAAGAAACTGACTTCTTTGAAGGACAGGTAGTGGGAAACACAAGCTCTGGACTACAGAGTGACAGCAGCTGACAGAGCCCCCGCCCTGCTGTGGGTACCCCTTCATCTCCAGGCTGACAGGAAGCTGCTGGCATCATATCATCTGTCAATGTCTTCACTCCTCAGGAATGAGCAAATAGTCTGAGTCCTGATCTAAGATGAGGGGAAACCACATGCAGACAGTGAAAGCCCTGCATGGGCAGTAGCCGTTTGTGACCAGGAAAAAGTTGCTAGCAGATTCATGTTTATTACATTCAATATCTGTGAATAAGATTCTGTCAGGTCCTGTTCTGAAGAGGAAGAATATTGCATCAGGACCTAGCTACAGCAGTAGCTCTCTCAACATAGAAACAACAATTATAATGACAATAATTTAAATAGATGGTTATCTTCCCAAACAGTGTGACTTTGTATTTTATGCTTTTGTTGAATTAGAATACTGAATTAGATAAATTCTAAAGTCTCTTCCATCCTGTACATTGTGACACTGAACTAAACTTTTTAATGTTTAACTGCACCTATATATCTATTTTATTTTTCTGTGATTCTTGGCTAGTGCATAATAGCTAGTGTTCCCATTAATACAGGCAGCACAATTAATAAAATACCCTAAGAAAATACTTTTTACACTCAGGTCAACTACCAAAACTGTTGACAAAATATAGCCATAATCTAAGGATCAAGAAATAAGAAATAGAAAAATAAGAACAATAATATATAGGTAAGCACACACATAAACATTTGTTATGCTAATAATTATTATCCCCAATTTGCTCGATTTTAGTGAATTATTATTATACCCTTGCCTATCATAATGTGAGGGAACTATAGAATTTTTCCTCCTACCTATTCATAGTTTGGGTTGAAAGAAACCTTGATTTGTGAAGGGAAAGAATTGGAAAACTTCCCCTGAGATATTACCTTTAAGAAAATAAATCTTTCTGGAAATAGGTGAAATATTCATGATGAAACTAAGACAGTTTTAAATGTTGGCAAGTAGATCTACTGTGAGTGCAAAGCAATGGGATGCAATGCTTAAGGCTGTAGATATCCACAATGTGCAGGTAGAAAGACATTAGGCATGTACTAGTGTTTTTCTCTCTGCTGTTGTTTCTGGTACTCTAGGAGCACTAAAGTGAACATTCAGTTTGTTAGCATTTCCTCAATACATATAATGCATACCCACATACACATGATGTAAATGAAGTCACACTGCTTGGGATGATAATATTTCCCACAAGAGCCATAGATTTACCTAAAATAAATGCTGTTTGTCAAGCATGGAAATCTTCCTTTTGAGTTGTTAGAGGGGTATAAGAAACTCCCCAAACAATATAAGCTATTTCAGGCACAGTTCTTAGAGGAATCCAGGTAGAACTGACTTGTATCTCAGGGAAACAATGTACTTGAAACTCTCACTGCAAACACTGACCAATGGTGAGGCAAATATTAAGTGAAGAAGTATTTGCATACTGCTATATATTTATAAAAAACACATATTTAGAGACACTGTAAAGATAAGAACTAAATCTGAACCTAGACTCTCCAATCCCCAGAGTCCATTAAATACAAACTATTATGAGAAATTGAAGACTGTTTCAAATCCAAGGTAACCATGGTAACATCAAACCTCAATCCCAGAGCAAATCCTAATATATGACTATACAACTCTACAGTAAGTCCTTGCAAAAGAAAGAAGTGGATATCAAATGGGAAGAATAAAGCAATTCATGTCATACCATACTATCTTATGGAAAATGAATGTGTTTTAACAAAAGTGATGATACAAAAAGAAAAAAGTCATACTCTGGATAGATTTTTTTTCACAAAGTCTACATAACTAACTTTAGATACTATGGTGCTCATTGGAATGCTATCACAAGAACTTCACAACAGCCATGATTATTGTCCTAGATATGAGTGAACATGAGAATTGTTCAGAAGACCAAGCCTTGGAAAGAGAACAAGAGCAAATAACATGGACGAATGATGAGGCTAACAGTCCCCTGGGCTACTTGATATGCAGCATGGAGAACTCCACTGAGGAGTTCCCACCCTCCCTGGGAAAAGCCACTCTCTCAAGAGAATGAAGGGACACACTTGGGAATGAGTGTAGTAAGCCTGCACCTGACAATGAGGTGGTCACTTCAGCATGTCTAATCAATCTTTGCAGAATGATGCAGACAGAAAATTTAAAGATTTCATTCAGTCAAGATTCAAAACATGCCAAGCCTTACAAGGAAATAGGCAGGGATCATGAGAGCATAAGAAAGCAAATGGTCTCTCCCTTCTCCAGAAGTTATCAAAGAGAAAATGACATTGGAAATGGAGGTAATCAAAGTGCATTGCAGGAAAACATCAGAATTAATAAGCATTAATATACTGATGAACTCACATCATGACTAAATTATTGGGAAGTGTTTGAAATGTAGGACGCGGGGCCAGTGAGAGCAAGAGAGTGGCTGTGAACTTGTTCTGAAGGGTCTCAGCCCCGTCATGATTTTCTTCTTGCTTCCTGGCTGCCAGGACTTGAGCATCCTCCTTCTCCATGTGCTCCTGCCACAATGATGGCTTGCTTTACCCAAAGCTCACTATAGATGAGCCAGATAACACAGTCTGAAGATTTAGAAGCCATGTGCCAAAATAAACCCATGTTCCTTTTACATTGTTCTCTGTATTTCCTGCCATATTGACAAAATTCTGGCTGGTATACTACATAAAGTAATACTGGCAATAAGGTGCTGCTTATTCATTGTATGTGTAAAATTTAAGTATATAGAGAATAAAAGCACAAAGGATGAATAAATTAAGGATATCTTCCTAGGGTCTTCATCCCATCTCTGTAATATAAAGTATATTCTTAAAACAGTCACATAAGCACACATGAAATCATGATAATATAAATAGAATAAGCAAATAATTTATTAAATATAAAGCTCTTTGCTATAGAACATTCTACCTGACAGATGTAGAAGAAATTAAGAAAACAGAAAATCACTATTAGAACACAGTAATAGTAATTGTTTGCTGAGTTCATGTGCTCATAGATTTTTCAAATTAGCAGGCAACAGTTTGAGAAGAGGTACGATATCTGGATGCCCTCAATGTAGCTCTTCCAAAACTATCATTTGAAAACTACATTCCAAAATCATTTATCTCAAAGGGAGAAAGACTAATTTTCAAAGTAAAATTAAGAACTGGTTAATTAAACCAAGATATGAAAAGCAAAAACCAGCCGGTTGGTGGTGGCACACGCCTTTAATCCCAGCACTTGGGAGGCAGAGGCTGGCAGATTTTTTAGTTCGAAACCACTAAAACAAGATATAATGGTGTTCTCTATCAGTACAGATCACTACCGAAGGCTCAGGACTTCTAACCACAATAGTAAAAATGCACGATAAAAACTCTATATTGCCCAGAGGGAAGGTGCAAAAAAATAATTGTTTCTCACTTTTTAAGAGCCATGTTCACAAAAAACTGAGGATTGTAATGTTAGACGATAGTGAAGACACTTGATATAAATGGAGCATTGAATACTGCGTTAGACCCTGAACAGGAAAAGGAGCTAGCGAAAAACTGGTGTACAAAAGACAGTGTTTATTGCTCAGTTCAGAGTAATGTGTTGACTTTAGTTTCTTCATTTTAATTATTTTACTATGATAATCAAGATACAAATATCAGAGGAAGGAAAGGAAAGGATACATGAAATATTTTTTACTATTAGACTAATTTTGTTTAAGTCTAAAAGTATTCCAAAGCACATGAAAACAACATTTCAAGCAAGCAAACATGTTATCTATGAGGACTTTTAAAAAATTCTTTATACATGACAATACAGTGAAAACTGCCAAGCGTGATAAAGAGAAATGAAAATATCACTAATAAGTGAAAATATATGCTATAAGGATGGATGTGAAGACTCAATGTTTTGAAAACTGTGAACATCTCCCAGTTGATTCATAAGGTCAGAGGGCTAGTCATTAAAAAACAGTCTTTTAGACATTAACAATTTCACTTTTTCCTTGAATGACTCCACTTGATAAAGTTTAAGTTGGTGATCTACTTATCATGGCTCCAAATATGTCATGACAGATGGCTTTTTCTCATTTCATATGAGCTGATTTTTAATACTGATAACCACCTTAGAAGCAAAATTCTAGCATAATAGTTACAGAACTCTAATTATAAGTAAATCTATATCAATATATTTTATGAAACTTGAATAAATAATACATCCACTAATGTCATCATAAAGATATTGTGATCTACTTCTCTCTATCTATATTGAAAGGATACAGGCAACCATTTATTTAAAGTTAAGCAGAAGAAATTTAACTAAAACCAACTGTATTTGGGTAGCTACTTTGAAACCCATAATGGAACTTTTATAGTCTAAGAAGACATATGGCTGAATTTTGCTCACTAATGCCTAGTACAGTACATTGTAACTTTGGGGAATTGAGCTATCATTTAACTGAAATACAACTTCTCACTGACACTAAAGGTTTGTTATATTTGAAAGGTTAACATATGCAGCCTTTCCAATAAAATTATGAGTTCATTATTCTATAATCTTATAAATTGTCTACCCCTTCAAGAAAATTGTCTAGTTTTATATTTTGCCATGTCTAATGCATTTTAGTTCAAGTATCCTCATAAAAATGAGACGATCAATGTTGCCAATATTGTGATTCTGCTATGGGAAATTTCCATGGAGAACTCATTTCGGTTTTGCTTGGTACTGCAGTATAGATCTAAGACGCACTGTATGCCTTGTGTTCCAAATGTCTATAGCAGTTACTTAGTGCACTGTTCTCAAGTGCTTAGAGACAATAGCCATTCTGAACCACAGAAAAGCCAATCAAAATCTGTAATTTCATAGTTTTTCGTGTTCCAGAAAAGCATTGCCCTGTCCAGCATTGCCTCATGTTTTGGGGATAACATTGGAATGACTGTAAGGTCAGGAAATGGATTGTGAAGAAAATGCGTGGCCCATAAAAATCCTTACAAGTCTAATAGGTGGGTGGATGTGGAAAAATTAGGCTGTCATTCAGAAGTTGGATAACACCACTGCAGCATTTTAAGTGGACAGAGTCTTTCATTACTGAACACTGGGAGCAAATTTTTGAGAGGTATCATGCAACCTTGAATTTTATGTCTTTTTTTTTTTAAGCACCCAGATTCCGCTAAGCCTCCTTTCAACTCTGTATATCTGTTGGAGTCATTAAAAGCTTTAAAAGTTGTATTCAAAGAATTTGCATGTAAGATGACTTAATGGGCCGTAAGCTATCTGTTTTCTATACCAACAAATAAAATTGAAGTTACTTCCCCATGAACATTTGTAGCCAGTCACCACGACAATCTAGTGGTGCCTCACCACTATTATCTGCTATCTGAAATGTTCCAGAAAGTCAACAATGGAAAGAAAAAGATTATGATCTATTAAAGTGGGGGATGTTCAAGGTAAGTAAGCTAAACAATTTCTCTAGATTTCTGCCTTGGATGAAACTCCTTGAGAAAGGAAAAAGTACCACAAGGAGGCAACGGTTCTAACACCAGACAGCTCAGAGTGTTTGCTACAGAAAGTGTGCAGATGTAAATGTACAACACCAAATCGCTATATGAGTATTTGTTATTGAAAACCAAGCTCACAAGAGCCATCACCCAATCAAAAATTACCCAGCATGAAGAAAATAAAAATACTCTATGTGGAGAGAAATCAATCTGGAAAAAGTGAATTAATATTGAAATAAACGAAGAGTATGAAGCACATATCAAAGGGTAAACTATAAATATCTTAAAGGTTATGAAGTAAGACATAATTAAATTGATGGAGTTAGCTGGCCTTTTCTGCTTTGTAGGTTCTTTTTCTCCACCTTTTCTCCTCCTGGTTTCACCCCCTATTACAGTAGGAGAGAAAGGATAGAGGCAAGGAGAAAGAGACCCCTGTAACTAATCTCTCCTTCTTGTTTCTTTTTTGAGCAGACCACAACCACATCCCCAGAATGACCACCAACCACCAACCCCATCTTTCACAAACCTAGCATTTATATATCCTCTGAAAGTTCTCAGAATTCCAAATTTCACACAATTGGATAAACTATCTGTGCCTGGCAAAACCATGTCCCCGTTAGAGCAGTCCTAAGTCCCTACACCTGGAATTAAATTTAAAACATTCTTATATTTCTATGTTTTTAAAGAAAGCAAAATTGTCACTTAAAGTGGATAATCAGGAAAAATTTTTCCAAAAGTACCATAAATTGAAGACATAAAGTTGGAAAATACAATCTTTAAAGTGAAAAATGGTTTAAATTAACAGGAAATTTTATTTAAAAAAAAAAGACTAGGAAAGTATACATTAGAAATATACCAGATGAGTTATGCAACAAACAGAAAAAAGTCACATCCCCAAATGACCTCTGGAATAGTAACAAGAAAATCAACATGTTCATAATTGGAGAACCAAGAGAAACAATGACAAAATATTTGCACAAATAACTACTCACGGTGTCCAGATTGGACAAAAATGATGAACCCAGAGCTTTAAATGACTCAGAAGAGTTTCTGTTTCCTTGGGACCAGGACATTCCCTGTGGGGGAAGAATGGAGGCCCATGTCCCATAAAAGTTACACTTCCCACTGGAATACAGAAGCCAACCAGACTCTCCAGGCTGCTCTTCAAGGTTAGGTAAATCATAAGCAATGGCCAAGGAGAAAACTCTGGTGATGTAGTTGACTGCAAGTTGCATAGGGGACTCCTGTGATGAGACTATATGAGTCTTCACTCGTGCTGACCTGGACTCATTGCTGATGGTGTTGCCTGAATTACCCACAGTGCCTGTAAGTAACCAGAATAAACTCATGGCTCACCCCGCTCGGCTTACAGGATTATATCAAATTGTTTCTTTCATCCCTGATTGCCCAGTTCACATGGAGTAAATAGAAACAGACTTCCTAGGAAACATAATGCTATAACTCCAAAACAATAAACATTTTTAAGTCAAGATAAATCACAACCAAATTTCCATAAAGGGAAGGATGCTTTGGTTGTGGTTCTTTTTAAATTTTTATTGAATCTTTGTGAGCTTCACATCATGCACATCAGTTCTGCTCATCTTCCCACCTCCTCATATTCACCCTTCACCTTTACAGCCCCCTTCCAAAATCACACACACACACACACACACACACACACACACACACACACACACACACAGCCTCAAAGCATAGAAAACATCTCCCTATGGAAGCTGCAGTATGTCACATTGTGTTCCGGGGTATATCCCTCTGCCCACACATCTTCATTTGCAAATGTTCATTGCATTGAAGCCAACTCTCCTTTACCCACATCATGAGGGAAGCTCTCCAGCACTGCTCTGGTTAGGTCACCCAGTGATGCCATCAGGAGGAGGCAGGTTCAACTCTCCTGCTCTCATGCCCTTGCTGCTGGCTCACTTGCACCCACACACCTCCAGAGCTAAAGTGCAGGGCCCATCCTTCCAAGTTCTGCAGACTGTGAGGGGCTCAGGCAGTTCTTCCACTCTCAGACCTTTGGGGCTGGCTTATCTGTGCCTCTGCCATTGGGTCCAGGAAAGATACAAGATCCACTCTCCCTTGTGCTACTGCCAGTGAGTGGGCAGGGTTAGGTCTCCTGCTCTCAGGATCCCAGGGCCTGCTCTCCAGGCTACTGTAGGTATCTGGGAAGGAGAGGAAGGGCATCTCTCTTGCACATACTCCAATCCACCCTGGTGGCCAGGGCAGGTGAGCCGGCTCCTAGGAAGACAGTACAGGAGATCTAGCCTAAATATTTGTCTTCTCTGGAATATGTGTTGGGATGATGCCTTCCCCTTCTTATCCCTCACTAACAGTGACAGTCAAGAGATCTGGAGCCAAGGTCATGACAGCATATGAGCTGGCCCTACCCCTCACCAGCAGCACTCAGAAGAGCAGGTCCTAAGCCTCATCTGGGCAGCACAGTAAAGCTGTGATGGTGTGTGGTGGAGGTGTAAACCAGCCCCAAGGGCAAGAGTGTATGTGTGAGAGAGCTGGGTCTCCTCTCTACCCTTGAGTCCCTAGTTCCACCTCTCTTCATAACGCTGAAGCTGCTCCACTTCTCTTTCTCTCTCCTCTGATCACAACATACTTGCACATTGTGGTAGCTCCCTCTGTAGGCTGGCCATGGTGTGGAGGCATGTGCACTGGAAGGCAGGTCTGGAGATGGCATGGCAGACCATAGGTCTTGGAATGTCTTCCTTCTCCCACACAGCCTGGATTTAGTTTGATTTGATTTGATTTTTTATGACTCCTAGGCATAAGACAGCTTTGGCCACCAAAGCCAGTCATCAAGCTAGGATGAACGAAGGACTGCCATCTGCTCTGTCCCTGACTGATATAAGAACACCACCACCAACAAGGTGTCTTTTGCCCACTGCTGGGGATGGGGTGGGGATGTTCATTTTTCTTTAAAGGGCACAGAAAAAGATACACATAGAAAATGCCATCAGAAGTTGCAGAAGTAATAAGTGCATGGGGCAGCAGAAAGAAAATATTAGCCTAGATTGTTCTGTCCAGTGAAAATATCCTCTTAAAACTTATAGAAAGCTACAGATATGAGATCAACAGAATCCACAGGAATTTAAAGCAAGCAGGTCCGTACTAAAGGAAATGTGACAGGAAATCTTTTAGGCAAACAGAAAATGACATAAGAAAGAAATTTCACTCTTCAATGAGTCAAAAGCAAACAAGCCAAATGAAAAATACATGGATTGATGATTTTAAATCGTCTCACCATACAAGTGATCACTGAGTTTTGGAAATGCAGATCAAGGCGTGTCACTTCCATAACACAGGGAATAACAACATTAGAATAAGCATAGCATGGTGGGTGGAAGGCATAAAATTCACTACTCTGTGATCTTGATGAGGAATGGTGTATTATGTGTAAATCACAAAATGTAAAGAAATACAATTTACCCTCTGGAGAAGGTTTTGGCAAACTACAACCCTCATCAAAATCTGACCTACTGCCAAGATTTGATCAAACCGATTGGTTTACACAATGTCTGGATTTGTGCTTGCTCCGCAAAAGGCAATGCTGAGTAATAGGAAGAAAAAGAAGAGATCCACAGAGATGAAAGCCACTGTCTTTGTTATAGAAAATATTTGTCACATGTGAGCCCCAAAGCAACCAATCAATACAGTAAAACAAAGATGTTTATATAATAAATAGTGAAGCAAAACAGAGTCATAAAATTCTCAACAAAAAGAAATCCCAAAATGCATAAGAAAGAAGAGCAAAAGACAGATGGACTGATTGACTAAATTAAAAAAAAAAAGAACAGTTATTACTTTAAAATATCTCCATATCAATTATTATATGTAGTATGTCTCTTATATTAACAGTACATTATTTAAACATTTATTAAAAGTCAGAAATAGTGAAATATGCAAGAGTAAAAGTAAAAAAAAAAAAAAAACCAGAATCATTTACTTTTAAATTTTATATTCCCAAGCACTTGACAAATTACAACAAAAAAAGTGTACATGCTTCAGGTCCATGAAATAGTGACTGTTTAAAGAAACTGAAGCAGTACTATACAGTAGAAAACTCAACAATAATAGAGAGATAAAAAATCTAGTGTATGAATTGATGTGTATCATTGCATATGCACTACACGAAATGAAAGATGTGCACAGATGTTGACATTATCTAATGCAATGATATCAAATGCTAAAGTAGACAAAATGACAATAATAAAAAGAGAATATTGGTGCTCCACATCTTTGATGTGGGTGGAGGGCTGGTTGATGGCAAAAGTCAACATGGGAATACTAGTATGGTAGAAAGTGTCCACATGTTGACTGTGCTATGTGTCTTAGTTTGCTTTCCATTGCTGCAATAAAGGCAGAGTAAAACCAACTTCTGGGATGAGAGTTTACTTGGTTGCACATCCTTTTGATAGTCTGTCATTGAGAGAAGCCAGGACAGGAGTTCAGGACAGAAACCTGGAGCCAAGGACTGAAGCAGAGACCATGGAGATCACTACTTACTGGCTTGCTCAGTGGCTTTCTTATATACCTGAGATCATTCGTCCAGATACCACCCAAAATGGGTTAGGTCTTCCACATCATTAATCAAGAAAGTGCCCTGAAGATGTTTCTGCAGTCCATCCTAATGAACACATTTTTTCAATTGGGCCCTCTCTTTCCAGATGGCCTTTGAATGTATCAAGTTGAAAAAAACTAACTAGTGTGCCAATACACAAATAGACATGAATATGAAAATTCCTAAGAATCTACCTTTAAAATTGTGAATTTTATTTGCTGTAAACTGCATAACACAATATTCTACTCCACAAAGATTATTATTAAAGAATATTATCACTCAGTAAATAGCAATATGTATACTTAATAAGTTGGTATTAGTATTCAATAAACACTAAAATTCTTGATAGAATTATGTTATTTTCTTTCATTTTATGAAGCCTACTTAAATGTATGTGTGGTTTCAGTGGGCAAGTTGCTATTTTTCTGAGTTGATATTCCCCTGCGGCTCAATAAATTAGGGTGGTACCTAACCTGATGCTAGATTAGGGGTGGAGGGAATATATAAGACCCCTGAGACATTCAGAACACTCAAACTCTTGATCTGAGTATTAACAAGCGAAGTGTTTAATTTGGAAAAATGCATATATATGACCCTCAAAGAACACATTATATACAAATAAAGTTTCAACTAGAATATATAAGGAGCACCATGAAAAAAGAAAGTCCAGGGGTTTCTTAATGACCACAAGGCAGTTGTCTGCATGTCTGCACCATCACAATCTTTAGTCTTTAAAAGGTAGCAGATAAACAGCATGCACTGTGGGGTCTATGCTACAAGCCATTCTGAAGTGTATGGTCTGGTCTTGTTAAAGCATACTCTGACTAGACCTACTGTGCAAGGGCATATTCCTGTCTTTAGCGACAGTAACAATGGCATAGTTTCCTGCTGGAAGCAGGTACAAAGCTCAGATAGACTCCATCCCTCTAAGAGCTAAATGGCTAGAGCACTGAGCATCCTATGGAGGAAAAGTTCTTCTCATGCAGCGATTTCAGGCTGTGTGATTGAATCGGGGAAAGCATTTCTGGATGGTGGCATTACAGGCTGTTTAATGCTGCATTTCACTGGAGGGGGAGCAATGATCCAGTGTTGCTCCTGAACTGGAAATGTCTGTCAGTTTTCTTTCATACTAGCATCCTACGTGTGGCATACGATAAGGCTTTCCCCTTGCAAATACTATTGTCAAATATCCTTAGCAGCCACTAAAGGTGGAATATTACTGCAATGCCAGCATGCAGGAGACTGAGACGGACCCAAGATTCAAGGACAGACTGGACTACTCATTGATATCCTGTTTCCAAAGCAAAAAAAAAAAACAAATATAAAGTAATGATTATATAGAAGGATTGGTCATACAGTTATTTTTAAGAAGTCCACAAAGAAGAATTAGTGAAATCAGGTTTGATGGATATCCTTTCTAGCATAATAAACAAAGCCTCCAATTAATAATCAAGGACATTTATAAACAGCAAGACATTCTACCCTTTGTAACTTGACTGAGAACTCAAGTTATACCTAGATGCATAGATACACAAATGGATCACAAGACATAGCTCTCCAATACCTCTTTCTACCATTTAAAATATTTCATGCATGTTTGAAAATTATATATGTACAAAACACATGTTTTTAAAGGTTTCTCGGGGAAATAAACCCAAAGTGTCCTTTATTATACACCCAGTAGGCCAAATTTTGTATTTTTCTAAAATATGAATATCCATGTTCCCCATGTGCCTCTTTTATTGAATGCTTTCTTTTTTCTTTGTAAAGTCTCATCATTCTAGAAAAAGAATAAAGTTAGTGAAATTCAATGGCATTTTCTCCCTAATTACTCCAGAGATGTCAACTGATTGGCTTTTAAAAATAAGACTCTAAAGCTGCTACTTTCAGATGGGCTGGGACAAATCCCATGTGACTGAAGAGGTTAGAAAAGAATTTGATGTTCCTAGCTACAACTCTCTGCCTCCAACAACAAGAAACCTGTTTTAATCAATAAGGAAAGGAGATTTTTTCCCTCAACAATAGCAGCCCCACAAAGACACAGTGCTAAAGGTGATGGTGTTTTGTGCTTACTCTTATTCTGAACATAACAGCAGTTGGAGGATGAGCATTTAACTTCTCTGTTATTCATTTAAGCAATAATTCAGAAGTGAGAACACAGGCTTCCTGGAACTTTATATTGACCTCCTAGAGGCTCCATAAGCTAAAGAAACAGAGTGAGCAGTGGCCAAAGACTGAGTCATACTGCAGACAACGCTCTCAAATGCAGTGTTTCCCACATTTTCTACTTTAAGAGCTGTGTGGCCTGAAGAAAAACAGATGAATGTACCCAAGGAAGCTGTAAAAAGCTGTTCTTTGGGGTTGAGATTCTACTTATATTTAGAGATAAAGCAGCCAAATTGTGTGTGTGTGTGTGTGTGTGTGTGTGTGTTCATTACTTGGGCATTAATATCAGAAGATTAATGTATCATACTTTTGTTTGCATTTCTCTTCTCAAACATAATGGCTCTGCTAAGTGCCTTCTGTTTTTATTAATGTTTCCAGAATGTGAAAGTGATGGCTGGGTCTGTCTTCAGGGTATGCAAATTTTATGAAACCCAAATATATTGGAGAAATGTAAACACACTTACTTGTATTGACAAAGGACTCTGGCTAAGGATTGAGCTCTTGATTTGAATTTTTTCAGAAAAAAGTGCATTATATAATTTCAAAAATCTGTTCATGTGCAACATTTTATTTAATAATGGTATACCTATGAGGGATCTCTTGTGATAATTCTTATTTGACAAGTGGGGAACAGTGTGAGATGTATTTTCCGTTTCAATAAAGGGCAGAGCTGCCTATCAGCTATAGACCTCTTCACTCACAGACATACTATGTGCCAGATACAATCCTGAGTGTTGGAGGGTAGAGATTATCAAAGGAGAGGGCTAAAATTAAAGAGATATGGTATAAGGCACAACCATAGAATAAGTTATCCTATTGTTAACAGCAAGTAAGCCTAGAATATCCTAGGAAAACACAAAACTATAGATAATACAGTTAGGCTATATGCAGCAGTGGGCTGTTAAGAGGAAGATAATTAAAACTTGAAGAACTGGTAAAGATTAACAGGATGGACAACAGCGTCAATATACATTACTAGAATCGATTTTGACACGGTCGTGAAGCCAGATCATCTCTAAGTGGTATGGGAACCTATGGCCCAGCAGTGATGATTAATGTGTGAAGGTGAGAGCAGAAGATATCTGTAAATCACATCCAAGGAGGTTTGATATTGACCAGAAGACCATGGAAGATCATGAAAACATCCTGGGGGGAACTCACAACTCTATTTGTCTTCAGAGAACAAAGCCAATTCGTGCAGCACATATGAGGATGGCTTACAGACAACATAGAGGTAAAACAGCTATGTCCTGCCCATTCAGCAGACTAAGCAACGTAAGGCCTCCATTAAGGTCAGAAAGTACACTTGGAATTAAATAAGATCACAGATATTTTATTATTTAACTTGCAAAAAGCAACTGAAGGAAGAAAATATATGTGGTTTGAGGGTGATACTGAGCCTCATGGCTGGAAAAAACAAGGATGCAGAAATGTGCAGTGGCTGGTTGCAATGCATCTTGTGGCTGGTCATGTTGCCATGTTGTACCTGGTGACTGGTTATACTGCATCTGATGCATGGTCACATTGCATCCAGTATCTGGCTGTATTGTATCTGGTAGCTGGTCACATTGCATCAGGTAGCTGATCACTTTACATCTGGTGTCTGGTGTTTGGTCACATTGCATCTGCTTGCTGGTCATGTTACCATGTTGTATCTGATGACTGACTGGTCACATTGCATCTGGTGACTGGTTAAATTGCATTTCCAATCAGGAAAGTGAGAATGCTGTTGTTCATATGCCTGTATCCTATCCCCACCCCCCAACACACACACACACACACACACACACACACACACACACACACACTTCTTTCTGTCTGGAACCACATCCTATGCTTTGTTAGTACCACTCTTGGAACTCTCGGGCTGAGACTTTTATCCTTAATTAAACTTTTCTGCAAATATTCTCATACATTCCAGAGAAATGTCTCCTATGTGGCTCCAAATTCAGTCAAGTTGAGACTGGAAATCAACCCCCACAGATAATAAAGTCAGGCCAGAGCATAGGAATGCTTCAAGCTTTCACATCTGACCAACTCAGTGAACATAAATCACAAAATGCTTATTTGAGAAACATTAAAGTATTAAAGTATTCAAGTTTTACCTGTTTTGAGAGGTGAAAAAATTACACTTTGTTGTAAATTTATAGTTTTGATTTATCTGTATTTACATAAGCAACAAGAGGGGCAAATTTTTCAGGCAATATATTAAAAATTTAAAACTGGAGGAAAACCACAAGAGAACATTACTATGTAAAACAACTGGAGGAGGATTGTGAAAGCTAGAAACAAAGTAACCAGTTTTAGGAAGGGCAGTGATCAAAGGTCAGGGCACTGCAGGTGACCCCAGATCACATTCTTAGATTTGAAAGGCCATGAATGGGGCATAGAGGGAGAGATGGAGGAACTGAGATACAAAAGCTCATCTATTCCGAACATTTACAAATGTTTTCCCCAAACAATCAGGCTGCCAACTACTGTAATAGCATTTTCACTGAATTCAACATAAGTAATCTAGAGATGAGCCAATTGGTTACATGCAAATGGCCCCTGTGCTGCTTTATGTAATGACATTAATCACCCATGACTTTGGGTATCCATTTAACTTCCCCATGATTATTTAGGATAATTTTAAAACATCATTTATATTGAATAACACAATGGGGATCCCAATAAGAGTCCTTCAGTGAAAGTGAAGGGCCTTGAACAGAAGTGGGATTATCATAGTTGGACAATATCTGAAGACATGAAAACTTCAGGGATAATGGCTTGTTTAGTAATATGAGTTTTATGAAAGAATAAATGAACTTCATATATATTATATGTTATATATTATACATATATATATGTAAAATCAAAAAACTAAATTCTGGGCTAGAAACTTAACTACAAGCTTTTATGTTGTAGTTTGCAATTCTGTGGGGTTTTGTTGCTTTTGTTGTTGGCTTGGTTTGGGTTTCTTAGTTTGTTTGCTTGGTTTTTTGTTTGTTCATTTGTTTGTTTGTTTTAATGATCTTGGTAAGATACTAAAATCATTCACTCCTGAGCAGATGAGCCAGTTTAAACATTTTGCTAAGGATGTAAAAGCTTGCACACTTGACCTTCAGTGACAGCCCTGCAAATGTAAACCTCTGCACTGACTCGTAGGAAGAGCTGTGAGTGGCCCAGAAACCTCATTATCACCCTTTGCCAAGGAAAAGCCACAGATTAGGCTACTCCACTTAGACTCTAGAGCTCTTGACAAGTGTTCAGTGATTCTATATACAGAAGTAAGAATTGCACTAAATCCCTGAGCTGTAAGGCCAAAATTTTAACAACAGTGGCCTCCTAAAAGACCTGGTTTTCACATTGGTAAGTGGCTAATATTACCCCCTTTTCATATGTTTTTTTTTTCTTTTTTAGTTCCCTAAATTTCCATCCTTAAACATCCTTTGAACAACACATATTTATTTGAACTTTTCCTTTATGTCAGACCCAGAAGGACTTTGAGGCCTCTAGTGATTGCATCAAGACCTGCTCCAAGACCTCAGAACTTCACAACAGAAAGAAGTGTGGTACTTTGCATATCTTCCCTGTTTCTTAGCTCTGTTGAATATCCTCTATGCTCTTCCCCGCTTCCCACCTCTTCCTAAGACCTTGAATGGCAAGGCCAGTGGTGAGCAACACCACTCTTTTCTTCTTTCCCGCAGTATTCTTGATCTATCACTATTGGAGCTGCAGCTAATACTTAGGGAAAAATCTGGTCTATGGACTAGCTACTCAACTAATCTATGTTTTCCCTAGTAGTAGGGAATTTTCTTTCATGCTTTAAATTTTTCTTTGGGGGAGAAGATCTCACAGTTCAATTTAAGAAAAATGGAAGAAGCAAGCTCATAGCCCACAAGGATCTGCACCAGTTCCTCTGCCTGTATGTTATAGGTCTTAGCTTGGTGGCTCTGTGGGACTCCTATCAGTGGGAGTAGAAAGTGTCTCTGACTCTTTCAAAGAGCTGGTGGAGCTCTTTTCCTCCTGTTGCGTTGCTTTCTCTAGCTTCTATATGAGAGTGCATACCTTTTCTTTTTTTTTTCCATTTTTTATTAGGTATTTAGCTCATTTACATTTCCAATGCTATACCAAAAGTCCCCCATATCCACCCACCCCCACTCCCCTGCCCACCCACCACCCTTTTTGGCCCTGGTGTTCCCCTGTACTGGGGCATATAAAGTTTGCAAGTCCAATGGGCCTCTCTTTCCAGTGATGGCCGACTAGGCCATCTTTTTATATATATGCAGCTAGAGTCAAGAGCTCCGGGGTACTGGTTAGTTCATAATGTTGTTCCACCTATAGGGTTGCAGATCCCTTTAGCTCCTTGGCTACTTTCTCTAGCTCCTCCATTGGGAGCCCTATGATCCATCCATTAGCTGACTGTGAGCATCCACTTCTGTGTTTGCTAGGCCCCGGCATAGTCTCACAAGAGACAGCTACATCTGGGTCCTTTCAATAAAATCTGGCTACTGTATGCAATGGTGTCAGCGTTTGGATGCTGATTATGGGGTGGATCCCTGGATATGGCAGTCTCTACATGGTCCATCCTTTCATCTCAGCTCCAAACTTTGTCTCTGTAACTCCTTCCATGGGTGTTTTGTTCCCAAATCTAAGGAGGGGCATAGTGTCCACACTTCAGTCTTCATTCTTCTTGAGTTTCATGTGTTTAGCAAATTATATCTTATATCTTGGGTATCCTAGGTTTGGGGCTAATATCCACTTATCAGTGAGTACATATTGTGTGAGTTTCTTTGTGAGTGTGTTACCTCACTCAGGATGATGCCCTCCAGGTCCATCCATTTGGCTAGGAATTTCATAAATTCATTCTTTTTAATAGCTGAGTAGTACTCCATTGTGTAGATGTACCACATTTTCTGTATCCATACCTCTGTTGAGGGGCATCTAGGTTCTTTCCAGCTTCTGGCTACTATAAATAAGGCTGCTATGAACATAGTGGAGCATGTGTCCTTCTTACCAGTTGGGGCATCTTCTGGATATATGCCCAGGAGAGGTATTGCTGGATCCTCCGGTAGTACTATGTCCAATTTTCTGAGGAACCGCCAGACTGATTTCCAGAGTGGTTGTACAAGCCTGCACTCCCACCAACAATGGAGGAGTGTTCCTCTTTCTCCACATCCACACCAGCATCTGCTGTCACCTGAATTTTTGATCTTAGCCATTCTGACTGGTGTGAGGTGGAATCTCAGGGTTGTTTTGATTTGCATTTCCCTGATGATTAAGGATGTTGAACATTTTTTCAGGTGCTTCTCTGCCATTCAGTATTCCTCAGGTGAGAATTCTTTGTTCAGTTCTGAGCCCCATTTTTTAATGGGGTTATTTGATTTTCTGAAGTCCACCTTCTTGAGTTCTTTATATATGTTGGATATTAGTCCCCTATCTGATTTAGGATAGGTAAAGATCCTTTCCCAATCTGTTGGTGGTCTTTTTGTCTTATTGACGGTGTCTTTTGCCTTGCAGAAACTTTGGAGTTTCATTAGGTCCCATTTGTCAATTCTCGATCTTACAGCACAAGCCATTGCTGATCTGTTCAGGAATTTTTCCCCTGTGCCCATATCTTCAAGGCTTTTCCCCACTTTCTCCTCTATAAGTTTCAGTGTCTCTGGTTTTATGTGAAGTTCCTTGATCCACTTAGATTTGACCTTAGTACAAGGAGCTAAGTATGGATCGATTCGCATTCTTCTACACGATAACAACCAGTTGTGCCAGCACCAATTGTTGAAAGTGCTGTCTTTCTTCCACTGGATGGTTTTAGCTCCCTTGTCGAAGATCAAGTGACCATAGGTGTGTGGGTTCATTTCTGGGTCTTCAATTCTATTCCATTGGTCTACTTGTCTGTCTCTATACCAGTACCATGCAGTTTTTATCACAATTGCTCTGTAGTAAAGCTTTAGGTCTGGCATGGTGATTCCGCCAGAAGTTCTTTTATCCTTGAGAAGACTTTTTGCTATCCTAGGTTTTTTGTTATTCCAGACAAATTTGCAAATTGCTCCTTCCAATTCGGTGAAGAATTGAGTTAGAATTTTGATGGGGATTGCATTGAATCTGTAGATTGCTTTTGGCAAGATAGCCATTTTTACAATGTTGATCCTGCCAATCCATGAGCATGGGAGATCTTTCCATCTTCTGAGATCTTCCTTAATTTCTTTCTTCAGAGATTTGAAGTTTTTATCATACAGATCTTTCACTTCCTTAGTTAGAGTCACGCCAAGATATTTTATATTATTTGTGACTATTGAGAAGGGTGTTGTTTCCCTAATTTCTTTCTCAGCCTGTTTATTTTTTGTATAGAGAAAGGCCATTGACTTGTTTGAGTTTATTTTATATCCAGCTACTTCACCAAAGCTGTTTATCAGGTTTAGGACCTCTCTGGTAGAATTTTTAGGGTCACTTATATATACTATCATATCATCTGCAAAAAGTGATATTTTGACTTCCTCTTTTCCAATTTGTATCCCCTTGATCTCCTTTTGTTGTCTAATTGCTCTGGCTAATACTTCAAGTACTATGTTGAAAAGGTAGGGAGAAAGTGGGCAGCCTTGTCTAGTCCCTGATTTTAGTGGGATTGCTTCCAGCTTCTCTCCATTTACTTTGATGTTGGCTACTGGTTTGCTGTAGATTGCTTTTATCATGTTTAGGTATGGGCCTGAATTCCTGATCTTTCCAAAACTTTTATCATGAATGGGTGTTGGATCTTGTCAAATGCTTTTTCTGCATCTAACGAGATGATCATGTGGTTTTTGTCTCTGAGTTTGTTTATATAATGGATTACATTGATGGATTTTTGTATATTAAACCATCCCTGCATCCCTGGAATAAAACCTACTTGGTCAGGATGGATGATTGCTTTAATGTGTTCTTGGATTCGGTTAGCGAGAATTTTATTGAGGATTTTTGCATCGATATTCATAAGAGAAATTGGTCTGAAGTTCTCTATCTTTGTTGGGTCTTTCTGTGGTTTAGGTATCAGAGTAATAGTGGCTTCATAAAATGAGTTGGGTAGAGTACCTTCTACTTCTATTTTGTGAAATAGTTTGTGCAGAACTGGAATTAGATCTTCTTTGAAGGTCTGATAGAACTCTGCACTAAACCCATCTGGTCCTGGGCTTTATTTGTTTGGGAGACTATTAATAACTGCTTCTATTTCTTTAGGTGATATGGGACTGTTTAGATGATCAACTTGATCCTGATTCAACTTTGGTACCTGGTATCTGTCCAGAAATTTGTCCATTTCGTCCAGGTTTTCCAGTTTTGTTGAGTATAGCCTTTTGTAGAAGGATCTGATGGTGTTTTGGATTTCTTCAGGATCTGTTGTTATGTCTCCCTTTTCATTTCTGATTTTGTTAATTAGGATTTTGTCCCTGTGCCCTTTAGTGAGTCTAGCTAAGGGTTTATCTATCTTGTTGATTTTCTCAAAGAACCAACTCCTCGTTTGGTTAATTCTTTGAATAGTGCTTCTTGTTTCCACTTGGTTGATATCACCCCTGAGTTTGATTATTTCCTGCAGTCTACTCCTCTTGGGTGAATTTGCTTCCTTTTTTTCTAGGGCTTTTAGATGTGTTGTCAAGCTGCTAGTATGTGCTGTCTCCCGTTTCTTCTTGGAGGCACTCAGAGCTATGAGTTTCCCTCTTAGAAATGCTTTCATTGTGTCCCATAGGTTTGGGTATGTTGTGGCTTCATTTTCATTAAACTCTAAAAAGTCTTTAATTTCTTTCTTTATTCCTTCCTTGACCAAGGTATCATTGAGAAGAGTGTTATTCAGTTTCCACGTGAATGTTGGCTTTCCATTATTTATGTTGTTATTGAAGATCAGTCTTAGGCCATGGTGGTCTGATAGGATACATGGGACAATTTCAATATTTTTGTATCTGTTGAGGCCTGTTTTGTGACCAATTATATGGTCAATTTTGGAGAAGGTCCCGTGAGGTGCTGAGAAGAAGGTATATCCTTTTGTTTTAGGATAAAATGTTCTGTAGATATCTGTCAGGTCCATTTGTTTCATAACTTCTGTTAGTTTCACTGTGTCCCTGTTTAGTTTCTGTTTCCACGATCTGTCCTTTGAAGAAAGTGGTGTGTTGAAGTCTCCCACTATTATTGTGTGAGGTGCAATGTATGCTTTGAGCTTTACTAAAGTGTCTCTAATGAATGTGACTGCCCTTGCATTTGGTGTGTAGATATTCAGAATTGAGAGTTCCTCTTGGAGGATTTTACCTTTGATGAGTATGAAGCGTCCCTCCTTGTCTTTTTTGATAACTTTGGGTTGGAAGTCGATTTTATCCGATATTAAAATGGCTACTCCAGCTTGTTTCTTCAGACCATTTGCTTGGAAAATTGTTTTCCAGCCTTTCACTCTGAGGTAGTGTCTGTCTTTTTCCCTGAGATGGGTTTCCTGTAAGCAGCAAAATGTTGGGTCCTGTTTGTGTAGCCAGTCTGTTAGTCTATGTCTTTTTATTGGGGAATTGAGTCCATTGATATTAAGAGATATTAAGGAAAAGTAATTGTTGCTTCCTTTTATTTTTGTTGTTAGAGTTGGCATTCTGTTCTTGTGGCTGTCTTCTTTTTGGTTTGTTGAATGATTACTTTCTTGGTTGTTCTAGGGCGTGATTTCCGTCCTTGTATTGCTTCTTTTCTGTTATTATCCTTTGAAGGGCTGGATTCGTGGAAAGATATTGTGTGAATTTGGTTTTGTCGTGGAATACTTTGGTTTCTCCATCTATGGTAATTGAGAGTTTGGCCGGGTATAGTAGCCTGGGCTGGCATTTGTGTTCTCTTAGTGTCTGTATAACATCTGTCCAGGCTCTTCTGGCTTTCATAGTCTCTGGTGAAAAGTCTGGTGTAATTCTGATAGGCCTTCCTTTATATGTTACTTGACCTTTCTCCCTTACTGCTTTTAATATTCTATCTTTATTTAGTGCATTTGTTGTTCTGATTATTATGTGTCGGGAGGAATTTCTTTTCTGGTCCAGTCTATTTGGAGTTCTGTAGGCTTCTTGTATGATCATGGGCATCTCTTTTTTTATGTTTGGGAAGTTTTCTTCTATTATTTTGTTGAAGATATTAGCTGGCCCTTTAAGTTGAAAATCTTCATTCTCATCAATTCCTATTATCCGTAGGTTTGGTCTTCTCATTGTGTCCTGGATTACCTGGATGTTTTGAGTTAGGATCCTTTTGCATTTTGTATTTTCTTTGACTGTTGTGTCGATGTTCTCTATGGAATCTTCTGCACCTGAGATTCTCTCTTCCATTTCTTGTATTCTGTTGCTGATGCTCACATCTATGGTTCCAGATCTCTTTCCTAGGGTTTCTATCTCCAGCGTTGCCTCGCTTTGGGTTTTCTTTATTGTGTCTACTTCCCCTTTTAGTTCTAGTATGGTTTTGTTCATTTCCATCACCTGTTTGGATGTGTTTTCCTGTTTTTCTTTAATGATTTCTACCTGTTTGGCTGTGTTTTCCTGCTTTTCTTTAAGGGCCTGTAACTCTTTAGCAGTGCTCTCCTGTAATTCTTTAAGTGACTTATGAAAGTCCTTCTTGATGTCCTCTATCATCATCATGAGAAATGTTTTTAAATCTGGGTCTAGATTTTCAGTTGTGTTGGGGTGCCCAGGACTAGGTGGGGTGGGAGTGCTGCGTTCTGATGATGGTGAGTGGTCTTGATTTCTGTTAGTAGGATTCTTACGTTTGCCTTTCGCCATCTGGTAATCTCTGAAGCTAGCTCTTATAGTTGTCTCTGGTAAGAGCTTGTTCTTCAGGTGACTCTGTTAGCCTCTATAAGCAGACCTGGAGGGTAGCACTCTCCTTAGTTTCAGTGGGCAGAGTATTCTCTGCAGGCAAGCTCTCTTCTTGCAGGGCAGGTACCCAGATATCTGGTGTTCGAACCAGACTCCTGGCAGAAGTTGTGTTCCACTCACTAGAGGTCTTAGGATCTCGTGTGGAATCCTGTGTGCCCTTGCGGGTTTCAGGCGACTCCGCTGGCAAGGTAGCCCAGGGCTCGAGTGGAGCGGAAGGGGTTTGTGCCCCAGATCAAGCCCGGGTAGCCTGCTTCCCTATGTACCGCAGTCTCAGGTTCCGCACGATTGGATTGGGGCAGGCGCTATGTTCCACTCACCAGAGGTCTTAGGATCCCGTGGGGGGTCCCGTGTGGGCCCTTGCGGGTGTTGGGCAAGACTCTGCTGGCAAGGTAGCCTGGGGCTCGAGTCGAGCGGAAGGGACTTGTGCCCCAGATCAGGCCGGGGTAGCCTGCTTCCCTATGTACTGCAGTCTCAGGTTCCGCGAGATTGGATTGGGGCAGGCGCTGTTTTCCACTCACCAGAGGTCTTAGGATCCCGTGGGGAGTCCCGTGTGGGCCCTTGTGGGTGTTGGGCAAGACTCTGCTGGCAAGGTAGCCCGGGGCTCGAGTCGAGCGGAAGGGACTTGTCGCATACCTTTTCTTAATGTATTTTGTTTTGTCCTGTTTGTTTGTGGTCTCTTGGAGGCTGACTGTTTTCTGAAGGAAAATGGAGGAAGAATAGATTTGGGGGAGAGGGGAAGTAGAAAGAGGTAGGATGAGTAGAAGGAGGAGAAACAGTGTTCAGGGTATATTATATAAGAGAAGAACCTATTTTCAATACAAGAAAATTTTTAAAACTTACAGACTAAGCCTTTTATATCTTTTGGTATAAGATACAAGCTGTGGGTCCCAGTGAGTAGGCTTCAGCACCCAGGCTCATTCCTGTTAGCTCAGACTCATAAAATCTGTTTCCCTGGGTAAAGCAACTAAATGCACATATCTGTCCCTTTGACTTCCTCTATTTTCTCGTCATTTTTCTTCACCTGTTCAGATCTTGAGTATGCTCACTATGCTCAAAACACATAGCACTTCTGTTGGCAGCAATACTTCCTCTAAATCGCTTGCTTACAACAATGCCAGCTGCATACTGGACGACACCGGAGACTGCCAGTTTTGCCTTGGTAACACTTATGGGCATTCTGTTTTGAGAAGTACTGATTCCCTCTCTACCTGAAGTCTAGTACACA
The DNA here is from genome assembly GCF_000001635.26 of Mus musculus. Classification (NCBI taxonomy): domain Eukaryota; kingdom Metazoa; phylum Chordata; class Mammalia; order Rodentia; family Muridae; genus Mus; species Mus musculus. Next base: position 36,223,685 of record NC_000072.6, on the reverse strand, counting down.
TCAACAAAAGATCATTACCATGTTTTCCAAATGCCCTAGGAAAAAAATAATGGCTGTCCATCCCCTGACCCTCTGTGATTGTGATTTTTGGTAGTTAGCAGAAAATAATGGTTCTGGGTGAAAAGAAGCAGAGTCCTTTAACTTGCTGATTCTTCTTTTCCAGAACTCAGCCTCACACAGTTCAGTTCCTGACACATGATTGTTGAAGCCTGTCATGATGGTGACTATAATACAGTGAGAAATGTGTGAAACGAACTTATATAAGAACACAGATGAGATAACACATGAATTGGACTCAGAGGAAAAAAATAGTACATGTGTAGAAACAAACTAAAGTTAGTAGTCATTCACTAAAGAGAGAGTAATTTGACCAAAAGCAAATATTGACCATCTCATTAGTCAGTCTCCATCTCACTGAGCAAAACCCATCAAGTTAGTAAGTTCAGACTAAGAACAAAATACCAGAATCTGGGTGGCTCAGCCATAAAAAAAAGGATAATTTCATAGTATAATTCCTACTCACATATCCTTATCTTAACCCAATTATCTCAAAATTCCAAATTCCATCCTACTTTGCTCAGAATATCACCAGTCATGTTTTAAAGGGATACAATCCAATCTGGGAATGATGCTAGGAAGTGACATTAGAATTCAACTCTATAAAACTTTGTATATGAAGTCAAGCATTTGCCTAACCATGACTATTGTGAAATTCAGGAGTAACTTCATTCCTATATGACTTTCCAACAGAACTCTTTTAATTTAACACATGCAGAGATGCCTAGGAAATCTTGATATTTTCATCGAGATTATATGACTTGAGGATAGACTTGTTTTGAATGAGAAATGCCCTCTATAGGTTTGTCTACTTGAATATGTGGTCATGAGCTTATGGTACTATTCCTGGAACCCTTAGGAGGTGACTTGTGAAGAAGTCCATCCCTGGGTATAAGGTGAAATTTGAGGATAGCTACATAATTTCACCCCAATTCCTGTTTACCTCTCCCCTTCTCATGTGCTGTTGAAATGTTGTGTCTGAGTCCTGACTGCCAGGCTGGTCTCCCACTCCTGCTGCTGTGTTATCTCCATCCTGGTGGACTCTCTTCCTCTGGGACTTTAAGCAAAAATAAAGCCTTTCTTTACTAACTTTCTTTAGTCAGAGTATTTTATCACAACAACAGAAAGTTATCAATTACAACCACAATTGCAAAACCAATTACAGATACTTTAACAATTAGAGTGTGAATGTGCTGTATTGATGATGGTTTGTGTAAAATACCTCCAATGTAAAATTTTCAGGAGACAGTACATATTCAAACATTCAGAGAACAATCAGCATTAGGTTTCTTCATGGACAACAGTTGCAGAACTGATTCTAATTGCATAGAGCATGGGTCATTTGGCATTGTGTCTTGGGCCTTGTGGTGTTCTTAAAGTCTTGTCTCAGGGGCCCCATTTTAACTTTGCCACTTGTCTGTATCTTGGCTACAGTAAAACCAACCCAGAAATATGCTGTCTTTAATCCAAGAAATAGAAAAAGACATTGAACCACTTGTTTTTAAGGTGGAGCCTCTGAGACCAATACTTTGCCATAATAGGCTGGGACAGCACTCTGAGCTAATGCCCATGTATTCTGAAGAAAGATTGGAATTTTTTTTTCTTGGTCCTCGAGCCCATCTATCTTTGGTTAGCTGTGTTTAGATGGCATGCAAAGCAATGTAAGTCCTGTCTTTGGTGGAACGTCTTTAAAAAATCATAAATATTCATTTGGAATTTTTTAAGATAACTGTCAGGAGAAAGTGTGGGCAGTGTACAAGAGATGAGAATGCCAGACTGTTGATAAATGTTGATATTAAAAATGTATATGCATGTATACACAGTAGTTTAATATATTATCTTCCCATTTGTGTATATTCAAGGATTTCAAACTGAGAATATTTAATGCAAGGTTTAGACTCCAACAAGTAATTCCTACAGTGAAGGAGGTGACGGTAAATCAGCACCTGAGATGGAAGACAGTCCCCACACCCTTAATGGCTTGCCGAGGGAAGACAAACCTTATGTGAAAGCTCTTGTGGGGGATTATGGGTAAAAATCTCTCACGAGACTGCATACCAAGTGCACGGTTGTTAGGTCACCTTTATGGATATTTGCTCTCTTAGAAACAATGGTCAACACTTCACTGGATCCTTTGACAGTCCATAGTAAGGCCCTAAGTGCCTGAGGCTTTGTTTTTCACTTCTTAAGTCAGATAAGATTGTTAAAACAAGAAATCAGGTTGCATAAGATGCCTGCAGCATTAATTCCCTCATATGAAAACAAACACATTTTTCTACTCCTGGAATGTGAGATTGTTTCCATTGCATGGCAAGGCTGAGGATCACAGGCATTTCTCAGTAATGCTCTGGTCAAATGTAAGAGAAGCCAGCAGCAGGGGTCATAATGACTTCATCCAACCACCTTGTCGTCTCACCAGAGCTGGATTTAAGAAACTCAGCAAAGCCCAAATCAATTATACAGTCTAACAAAAGAACAGCAAGGCAGTCCAGATAAAAGAGCCAGAAACAGCTTCAAAAGCATAAAAATATAATAAGGTTTTATATAAGCCTCCAACACCCCTGGGGTGGGGCTGAGGAGGTAGATCTTGGAAGAAGGACCAGGACCCAGCTCTACTTACATTTCTTGTTAGGCTTATCCCTCTCTTTCTCTGAGGTCTGCACTGTGTCAGCAGAGGTCATAACCTTCTGTGTATTCATACAGATCTGTAATCTAGAAGAGCAGATGCCATAGAATAACCATTCTCGACTGTGGGTCTTGTGCCTGCCTGCAAGTGTTCCTGCTGCATCTGAAACCTCAGCTAAGACAATCTCTATCCCATGGCTTACCTTTGCTTGTTTTTGGCCTGGGGATAAGGCACTATTCTTGGATTTTCAAATGGCTCATTCCTTTATGGTCTGTAGTGGGCTGGAAAGTCCATGAATAGGACAGCATGTAGAAGCAGTTGCCCAGACATACCAGACATGAGGCGTATTGCTAATATCAATGACCTTGTCACTCCGAAGTTGATGCAGATCATTGGGACTGTTTCTCTAGTCACCCGCGGCCCAGAGAATAGGCAATCACCCTGCAAGGATGTGTTATCACCAAGACAGATCATAACAATTACTGAATCTGATTCTTAAAAGCCTAGCACTAAGTGATGTAGGACGGAAATGTCTTAGTACTCATAGGCAGTTAAGCAACTGAATACAATAAGCTTGGAGGTCAGTTTTGCTATCCCACAGGGAAGAAAGCATATTCCAAGCACAGCTGGCTTCAGAGGTCAAGGACCCCAGAGCAGATACTTACCTGTTTCACCCTACACAGCCCTAAAGTGGTTGGGAGATAGATGACAGCCATGTTCCCACCTGATGAAGAGACATTCCCTATTTGGGAATGAGGCCTCTTTTTGCTGAGGTTAGCCAGGTGAGTTCAGATTTGAATGTTGCTGGTAACAGTGAAAGGGCTCAGGTCCTCATCAGCTCAGGCCTATTGTGAGAGCTTTGGGAGGTGAAAAGCAGAGACCCAAGTGAGAACACAGGAAGCGAAGTCATCTGCATTTGCTTGCCTACCAGATGCTCTGTGTCTCTGCTTGCCGTCTCACTGGACCAGTGTTCCTTATAGAATCATCCTTACACTCCTGGTTTTAGAACAATGTCTGGGTTGAAATTCTCTCTCATTATTCTAAGCTTCATGTTGCCTATTGCCTCTCTCTCTGGCTGCAGGACATTTGCTGATGACCACTGAGTCAGTTGGAATAACAAGCTAACTGTGGGGTCAGATTGTTCTTGCCTGAGAACTGAATGAATTCTAAATGTAGGAAGGAAATTGGTGTCCTTTGTACTATCAATAAGCACAAAGTAAAGAAATGTCATAGAGCAACTTGAAGAGTCACAAACTGAAGCAAATAATTTGTGATTGGTGACATGAGTATATGTGTAGGCCAAAGAGAAAAAGTCGGGGAGAAAAGAAAGGAAAAACAAAACAAAACAAAACAAAACGCAGCTATAAGCTATAGCTGAGCAAAGAGAAAAAGGTTGGGGGGAAATGAACAATGTTTAAAGATAAGAATATTATTCATTGCTCGTCATTATACGATTTGTATCCTCTATGAAGAAGACTGGAAATGAGCCTCTATTCTTTCACATGTGTGTGTGCATGTTTTGCATCCAAGTGTGTATGTGTAGCCACCTATGTGGGTTTACACGTGTGTAAATGTGTGTGCATGTGGATGTGGAAGCCTGAGACAGATGTAGAGTGTCTTCCTTGATTGCCCGCCCTTTCACCTTATTGATTGGAACAGGGTTTCTTGGTTTACCCCAGAGATCACACATTCAGTTATCTGAGCTAGCCTGCTAATTTCAGGGAGCTCCTGGCTCTGGGTTCTGAGTTCTGGGATACAGGTGGACTACCAGAAGCACCAAGAATTTCTATGAGTGATAGGCATCTGAACTGTGGTCCTTATACTTGTACATGCCAAGCACTTTATCCTCCGAACCATTTACCAGTCCCCAGGTTCTGACCTCTGTGGAGCCCATTTGTCCAGAGGCTATTCTTACTATCAAAGAAGACCTTTGTAGCTTTTGTCCCCAAGGGACTGTATGTCAAGTAATAATCCTACCACTTCACCATCCAATCACTGTGTACTATTAGCAAAGATGAATCTGAGTTTTGCCCTGAAAGACTTTCTTTGACTATATTTTTTGCTCTTGATTATTGTAGGACAGCCATCAGACAGGGAGAAATAAAATGTTCTAAGAACAAGCTAGTCTGAGCATCACTTTATGACCCACACATTAACTATTCAGAAGAATTTGGTTGGTATTTCCAAGAAAGGGGGCATATACACTTGAAACCTGAAGAATTAGTGAGAGCAGAAGTCAGTGGAGAAACGAATTACCCCTAACACTCAGGTGATATGGGTTCCCAAAGGCAACAATAAATTCAGTCCTTCTGAATGACTGTCAGGAGCTCAGTGTGGCTGTAGCAATTTAGTGTGTGTGTGTGTGTGTGTGTGTGTGTGTGTGTGTGTGTGTGTGTGTGTGTGTGTGTGTGTATTAAGAGAAGTGGTACCAAATTAAAAAAAAGAGAGACAAAGTAGTAGGCTACAACATCCTGTAAGTCCTTAACAGGGGCTCTAGGCTTAGTCATAGAACAGTCAGAAAGAATCAAAAGACTTTACCCAAGACACAAAAAGCTTAGACCAGTGTTGTTGCAGAACATTAAATATCTAAATTTAAAACTTTTAATATGAAAACAGATTGAAGAAGACTATTGCTAAACTGAGCCTGCTAAAGCCTTGCTAACCATGTTGGCTTCAACATGTCCTCAACCTCTTCTCTAGAACAAAGTCTTGCCAAGTCTCGTGCAGTTAAAAACCAATGACCTGCCTGAAAGCCATGGGAGATTTAAAAAGGTAATCTAAAATAGAAGTGAACCTAGAATCAGTGGGCTTCCTGTTTGCGCAGATTTAGGAAAGTCTCCAGAATGCTCAGTGCATTTATTCTATTCTGGAAAAGCAATGACTCAGTCAGCTAATCTTTGCAGGGATCCCTGCAGACGTAGGTGCATGTGGTCATGCTCTCTTCTGGAGTGTGGAGACTGTGGTCAGAGCATCCATTGCTCTCTTGGTAAAGGTCAGCTGTTACACAAACATCTGCTTCAGCAAACATCCCAGTCTCAGGCATGAATGAGGCCAAGTCATTCCTTTAGCCTTAAGGCCTCTTGGATGAGACTTTGCTTATATCAAGAATCCAGTCACACAGGTGCATTCTCTCTTCCTACAGAGTTCCACTGTGCATCCCGTAGGATGGCTGTTAATTTGATGTCCTTCTGTCGCAGTGCTGGACTTACCGGTTTTAAGTGGTTTAATAGGAGGGAGGTTTGAGCAATATCAATCAATCAGAAGGTGTGAATTGTTTGTAAGGAGGGACTATCCTTCTCCTTTAGAATATCATCTACCTTTCCTATGGGGAAGAAGAAACTACGACTCTAATTCACATACATATTTTTCTCTCTTCTTCCTACAATAGAAATATGGCTGGTTACCTGAAGTTTATGGCAATGAAGGAATCATTTTCCCCCATCTCAGAGTCCTGTGTACAGCTGAGAAAGGAGCCAAGATTAAGTTTTAACATTTCCCTTTTCCTCTTTTCCTCTTTCATAAGATAAGCAGGCAGAGCCCAGTTTCTAGGAGAAGCCAGAAATTTACTCAGTTAATAGTTTGGACTCATGGTCCCAGCCATTATTCCTCTTTATCACAGATATGTCTGAATATATTCTCTTAAATCCTAAAATGCTGATGTTTAGCATAAAACAGAGTGGGAGCCAATAGAAAAGAAGTAATCTAGGGAGATTCTGGGATTTGTAAGGATGGGACTGGGAAGAAAGGAAGGAGAGAGGCTGTGATCAGGATGTAAAGTGAATAAAAAACTCTTCACAGGAAATAAAAAAAAAAGCAGACTGAATTGTTTTTCCTACCCTTACCCAGTGGCAGTCTGCCCATGCACTGTGTGTGTCTTCTTCAGAGTTCCACATCAAGATTACAATAGAGAGAGAGAAAGTGTAAATACAGAGCTTGTTTTCTGAAGATATCTCAAGTGAGAATCCTAGAGGAGACCCTGCTATTGCCACCCACATTGCTAACCTTGTATAACTCTTAACTGCATTTTAACTACTTATCCTTATTCCCCCCAAGTAAGTGTAGCACCCACCCTTGATCAAAGAAACTTCTATTTGCAGCAGATGGAGACCATCACAGGAATCCACAAATAGTCAAAATGTAGAGAACAGCTGACTGTGGGATTCCCAGCCTCAGTGGATATATATGAAATGCAACTGAACCCAAGGTTCAGGACACATCACAGAAAAGGATGCAAGACTATCACTAGAGCCAGAGAATCAGGATGTCTACTATAAAACAAGTGTTTTCTATACATAACAGCAAGCTGCACCCATGAAATCTCAGCAATACAGAAGTCTAAAAAAGACCTACACAGTGACAACATCACTGAGATACCATGGATAGGTGAAATCTCAAAGACTCTTCTCTTAGAGAGGAGAGTTTCAGTCAGTCATATACATATACATATACGTCATATACATATAATATACATATATATCACACATATTCAGACATACATAAAATTAAAGAAATCATGAATTTGCTAGGGAGTTGGGAGGCACAAGACAAGTAGAAGTCGAAAGAGGGAAGAGTGTTAATCATCAGATTCAATGCTTACACATTAAAATCTCAAAAAATATGTAGAACGAATCAAAGGGAAAGTGGGAGATACAAATGAATTTTTTTGGCAACATCAAATGCCAGGTTCGTATGACACATCTAAGTGGAACTATCAGGGCATGCCAGCACAGGTCTCTGGGGAAAGACATGGGCTGAACATCACCAGTGTACAGGAAGTAATTGAACCACAGAATTAATATTCTTATTCCTTTTCCCACAACAAGATTGCAGAACAGTGCCATTTCTCCTGAGGCCTTTTAATGGATACAAAATGTTCTCTCTTAAAGGGGCAACCTAAGTTTTATGTTCCAATTCATGGAACTTAAGACTCGCTGTATTTCATATGTACTAATTCTCAATAGGGGGCTGAACCATTGCTGCTCTGAGGTGACAGAGCCCTGGGTGAAATCAGATGTGAGGATAAAGGGTTACTTAATTGTGCAATCACAGGAAGCTCCAGGGTGAGTTTGGTGGGAGGAGGTTTTGTAGACTTTTTAAGGACTTAAGAGATGCTGAGAATCGATGCAATTATAATCATATCTGGCACAGTTAATGAAACTGTTACTTACAATAAGTAACTGGATAAGGTAGTGCATCTCTGTGATACCACCACATGGGAGCTAGATGTGAGAGGATCAAGAGTTCAAAGTTAACCTGAGCTACACAATGAGTTCAAGGCCAGCCTGAGCTATGTGAAACTCTGGCTTGAGAAAACAAATAACAGCAACACATACAGAGCAATAAGGATATTTCTGTTCATTGCATGCCTAGTGGCATGCATGAGACAATGTAATGATGTGCATGATCAGATGGCCTGTGTTATATTTTTGCCAATAGGCAAAGACTCTCTGAAACCTTTCTTGGAAAAGACGAATGTGTTGGGCAAGTAACTCAAACACTTCTTGAATTCTTCATCCTGGTGACTCATGTCCACTATTTTATGAGAGGAGAAAAATAATTAAATGACCTTTTGACTTTTCTTCATGCATTTTGTCTTCTAATAATATTCTCTATCTAATTTGTATTGTTCACTTTCAAATATTTAAGTCTCCTAATATATCAATCAGTATGTACTGATCCAAATATACCAAGCAGGATTAATGCATTTGCCTGTACCTAAAGTTGATAGTATTCTTTAACACTTCAACAACTTTACAGACACAAATGATTTAAGAACACTCATATTTCAAATGTACCTTTTCTAGGACTGCATGCTCCTCTCTTCTACTGCTAACCCAACACTGGTGCCTCTTGCTACGTTAGAGCATCTGGGTGACCACATGGACTTGTGTCTGCTCTTAGAAATAAAAGAAAATGTATGATTAAATTATAGGGGTGTAGAGTTTTTCTTAAGTGTAATTTCTCCTCTCCCCAAAAAGTAGATATATAAATTCATACAAACACTAATTAAAACATCAGCTCTAACTCTTTTAGTCATTACTCACTCTGTTCATGGCCCAGTCCTGGAAGCTCCTACCCTCCATAGAGTCTAATCTGTGCCTAAAATGTTCTCAACCCCTGAGACTTGCTGCTGAATAAGTTCATCCTCCCTAGTTCTTTCTGAACTCTGGATGGCTGTTTCAACTCAGCTGTTCTGGCTCAAAACTTCTTTCCAAGATAATTGATTCAATATGGCTTCTCGTTGTTCCTGACTGAATTGCTCTGCTTGGTTTTAGACTAACTCTGACAGTCCGTTCTAATCTGGCTCTGTCTCACTCTGTCTTCACCTGTGTCTAGCTTGTTCTCTCTTCAACCTGACTCTATAAAACGCTCCTGTCAAAACTGCACACTTCCTTTTCCCCTGCACTGCTCTCTCTTAAGTAGCCTCTCTTTTCTCTCATTTTGTGTGAGAGTTGGGCATACCCTATTCTGTCAAATCTTTCTCTGAGGCATCTCTTTGTCTGCCACTCAATTAGACATCATGTTCAAACATGGGTGCTTCTTTCTACAAACTAACTTTTCCTTCTTTGTTTGGAATTAAAAGTGTGTGCTAAAGACATGTCTGTATCCTTGCCAGAGGGGCTAAAGTGGGATAGTAAGGACTGAGCCACACCACAACTAGAAAGTTTTTTTTTTCTTTTCAGTAAAAATTTCACGATTTCAGGGTTCACAGCATGATCAAATATCCTGCAATACCTTCATATAACTCAGGCACTTGAGAGATAGAGGCAGAAAGGTCAGGAGTTCAAGGCTCAGTTACACAAGAGTTTGTGCCTAACATGTGCTGTATAAGATTCTGTAATCCTAAGCAAATAAACAAATTGAAAACTAGTATAAACTCTTTTAGGCCCCTTGGTCTAGCAAACTTTATATGCCCCAGTACAGGAGAACGCCAGGGCCAAGAAGTGGGAGTGAGCAGGTAGGGGAGCAGGGCAGGGGAAGTGTATAAGGGACTTGTGGGATAGCATTTGAAATTTAAATGAAGAAAATATCTAATAAAAATGTAAAAAAAAAAAAAAAAAGAAACAGAAATAGAGTAAGAATGCATTTCTTTGCTGTTTTCTTTTCTGTTCCCCCACAGCCAATGTTTTTAGATTATAATCTTCAGTTGGCCAAGAAAAAGTCAAGCATATTGCCACTCTTAGGATAACAGAGGTCATGAGGAAATCATCCTGCTACTGTGAGTTTAATAGTTCATGTTATTGTTGAATAGTTCATACACCTCTGCAGCAACCCAATGGGAAGACCACAAAGCTGGCACCTCTTGTCTCCTTTTTACTAACTATTGATCATTTTCATGCTGTTGAATGGCATCTGTTCCAAGTGTTGCAGGCCATCTGCTGAGGTCCTGTTCTCAAAATCTGATTTCTTCAGTGATCACACAGACCACACTCATCTTCCTATGGCATCAAATAACACAAAACACTCCAAAATAAACATGGCCTTACCTGCATCTACTACACTGATGGACTTACTCAAAATGGCCTATTATGAATTATGACAGCATACAATTCAAAGACTTATAAGCCTGATAAAATATTTGTCTGTATTTTATTTTTTAAGGATCATTATTTTGAATTTGAAATTTTCCTTCCTTCCTTCCTTCCTTCCTTCCTTCCTTCCTTCCTTCCTTTCTTTCTTTCTTTCTTTCTTTCTTTCTTTCTTTTTATTGGTTAATTTAATTATTGACATTTCAAATGTTCTCCCCCTTCCCAGTTTCACCTGCACAAACCCCCTATCCCCTTCCCCTGGGTTTGCAAATTTCCAAACACAGTTTTGCTTTGTTTTGTTTTCTTTTATTATCTTAAAGATTTCAGTCCATTGTTTTGAGACTTACATGGCTGGTGGGAAGTTGCAGTGGTCATGTCCTCTTCTGTTTCCATTTTCTCTGGCCGAATGTCCATACTTTTTCGTTGTCTTTGGTTTTCAGTAACTTGCTTTTAAGAACTCTATGGTGTGATTCTGTCCGTTCTATTGGAATTTCTTTGAAGCCCTTAAAGTTTCCATATAATTCTAAAGTTTTGAACAACAATTTTTCAAAATGCTTTCCCACTCATCTATCCTGTACTGATCTTTGCCAGGCTGCCTTACACTCTCTCCACAGTCACTGTGGGTTTAGATTTATAGATGTGTTCCTAAGCAGCATACAGTTTATTGCCAACCTCTTCCCACATATTTCTTCACTTTGGAAATTGTATTTTTGATTACCAGAAGTGGCAGCCATGTTTTTTTATATATTCTACTTCTTTGCTTATTATGGTCATATTTTACTTTAATTCTTAATCATGTTCATTATAATGAAGCTGTCACCAACTAATTGATTTATTCCTCTTGGTTCAGAGCCAATGTCTACTAGTTAGATTTGCTTCCAGCTCTAGGTAACATCTTGCTCCTTGTTCATTCTGTGTTTATTTCACTTGATGCTGACTTCTGCAAGTTACATATCTGAATATCTGGATTTTATGGCTTTCTTTATTGTTTATAGAATTTTACCTTGGCTGTAATATTCTTACTTATATATTAATTGAATAGTTCCAAGGTTTGTTTAGAAAAGCCTCTAGGGAAGAAAAAGAATGCACATCCTTCATAGGTTATTCTAGCCATTTGCCAAGTTTCTGCACTTCCAGTTTTAATGAATCTCACGGTGTTCATAGGGGGTTTTCTAGTGTGAATAAAACTTGAATGCATCCCAGTCTCCAAAATGTTTTTGGAATGATTAGTCTTTCTATTTCTCTATTATTCTTTACAGAAATCTCCTTTATGCATAGAGAACTTTTCCTTGGTAACAGACCTGGAGCATCCTGTGCAGATTCCGTCCAGGGCCTGTCTTGTGATAATCGAGTCAGAAGCTTCCTGGGGACTTCCTTTCCTGCAATCACAGCTCCTCTCCTACACACAGCAAGTTTCTAGTGCTGTTCTTGCCATTAGCCCTACTGTGTGCAAAGTGCATCCACACAGAAATCTGCTGCATATCTGAAATTGCCTCTGCTTCGTCCTTAAGAAGCCTAAACTTGTATGATCCTTGCTGACTGTGCAGTCTCACACAGAATTCAGTTGCCTGTGGTGGGAAGACAGCAAGGACTATACCTTCTCTATCAGGGCATCAGCATTTCTAACACATCTTTTGTCCCATGCTTTATCAACCTATGCACCTCTCAGAACCTCATGATGACTTGATTCTCAAAAGCATGTCCTATGTTGCTTACAGAACTTTCTGTGCATGTTAGGAGAGATCCTATTTTACTAACTTGTGTATTTAAAAGACATGTTTCCACTCCCATGAAGGTATCAAAACATATTTTCAGACAACAAAAAATGACATATATTTTACTTCGAGATGGGCCACAATCAATTCATTGGAGAATATTGACTAAACATGGTAGTTTATACCACCAGGAATAAGTGTAAACACATAAGGAAATTACAACTGTATTGTGGCAATTGTAAGTTCTGTCCTCTTTGCTTGAGATTGAGGATATGAAATATTAATTTAAATATAAGAAAATAACATACATTCTAATCACAGTGGAACTATACACAAGAATGCTAAAATTTTGGGTGTATATAACTAAGCAAAAATTCAATGACCTAATTATATGTTTGCTCAAGAAGAGCCTGTTACTAACTTGAAATGAGGAACTAGTATTTTGCTTTTATATTTTGATAATGAAGGTAGTGTTGGATTGGAAATGAAAACATAATAAAATCCAGTTGTCACTCACATGAAATGAAACATTCTATACCCACATTTTTTATTTTGTTCTTCATTAGTGGCTATAGATTTGCAGAAAAGCATTACAGTTCCCCAACTTCCCATGATAAATAAGAAACAATAAAATGCAAGCATCACACCTTGATATCAGTAACTCCAGGTCTGACTTCTCCCAGTAGAAGCAGTTTAGTGCCAGAAAGTCTATACCTCCTCTTCCTCCTCCTCCTGCTCTTCCTCCTCCTCCTCACCCTCTTCCCCCTCTCCTTTTCTTCTTCTTTTTTCTACTCCTTTTCTTCTCCTCCTCTTCTTCTTTTTCTCCTTCTCTTCTTCCTCCTCCTCCTTCTTCTCCTCTACTTCTTTGTATCTTGCTGTAGTCATTTAATGTGTTTCCCTAAAAGAATATTTCCTGCTGTATATATCTTACTGATTTCTGATTTCTTTATAATTTCTAGCATTACTTATTTAATGTAGAAAGTCCTGGGTTTATAAACGTTATTCAAGAAGTATAGAAAAAGATTATGGTAAATAGTTAACACAAAAGTTCATGGGAATGGGGAGAAAAGTTCATGGGTATGGGGAGAAGTGCTTGCCTTGCAACTATGAAGACCAGAGTTAAAACTCAGAAGGAATATTTTTAAAAAATATTAAGTATGGTCATACATGATCATAATCTTATCTATGGGATTCAGAGACAAGCAGATATCTAGGTTCAACAGGTAGTCAGCCTAAGCTGCTTGGCCATATCCAGGCCATTGTAAAACTTGTCTCAAAAATGAAATTGGACTGTGCCTAACAATAGCTGACATTGTCCCCTGACCTCCACATTCATATCCAGATATGTCCCTGCATGTCTGCACATACATACACACATAAAAATGTCCTAAATTGTATACATTCTTTTTTGTTACTTTCTTCAGTGAACATTAATTCATTTTAGTTTTACTTTCATGTTAGTAGTATACACTGTGTGCTATATACATATGTATATAGGTAAAATTATAAAATATATAAACACACCCTTTTCTCAAAATAAACAAACAAAGAAACAAACAAGCATTAGAAGCACTAAAGAGAATAATAGACTTTTACTACAAAAAATTCAATATCTCTTCTTGTCAAACTTAGGCCTGAGTAATTTGGAATGCAATGAAGTATTGGGCCAATACTCTTTTAACATTTAAAATAGATGCTTTTTTAATTTTCTTCCCAAGTTTTACTCCCCTCTCTCAAGTCAGCATTTGACTTTAAGCTACATATATGTTGACAGTATTATAGAAACCTGTAAGTATAGATACAATGATCAATCAGGTGGTGAGTATATCACTTAAAAAGCAAAATGAAAACGATGGTCTGTGAACAGGGGGAAGCAGAGGGAAGTCAAATTAAAGACGTTTCTTTCTTATTCATGGCATAAAACACCTCTGCAGTGACAGAAACTTCAAAAGATGTGGATATCTACTTATGCTTTTTGCAAGAACGAAGTTTCTCAAGTCATCATCAAAGGCATGCGATGGACTACTTGAAGTGTTCCTGAATAGATGCTCAATTCTTAAAATTACTGTGACTTTCTTGTATCCATTAACTCCATTGTAAAAATTCCATTGATTTAAAACAGCTGCTATTACAGATCTGAGCCCTGGCCTATTGTCTCTTTGTATCCTTTGTTCAGCAGTCATATATGTCAATCATTACATTAATCACACAAACAATAGAAGATGTGATAAAGAAAATTTCACCAGATTATCAGCATTTGGGGACAACCGGAAGGCGAAATACTAAGAAACTAAGTCCTATATGGAAAACAAAAGGGGAAAAATTTCAGGAACAAACTTCAAGCTGTTTTGAAATGAGCTGATCATTAGCTACAAAAGGAGCCATGGTCTAAAACCTTGAAAGTTTTACAATCACAGCAATAACAAAATTAAAGTACATGAAGAATGCCAGAACAGAATGACTATATCATCAATGCCTGATGGTGCAAGTCAAAGCTGAGAGCCCACTCCAAACTGTGGCCACTGTAAGCTTAGGGTCGGCTTTCTTTTCACCATCCAGATCCATCATCGATCTTCTCCCGTGTCCTGTCTTGCATGCTGTAAGCCTCCTTTTCCTTGAATGACTTCTGGTTGGATTTTGGATGGTAACAGCATAGAGGACAAACAGAACAGTGCTCTCCTCTACGCCTCATCTTCATCTGCAGGGCAGTGACACTGATCCCAGACCACAGAGGTCAGGGAAGCTCCTCTGGTCTTGTTCCTGGCCTCACTGCACACCAGAGCACTGAGTTCCTTATTACTTCTCCAAACATACTATCAATAATTGGTTTCCATTGTTACTAACTTCAGAATTTATATTAGTTATCTTAACCACTCCCACCATTCAGTAAATTATCCCTTAAATTCTCTTGATTTGTATCCCTTGGGGGTGAATTTCCTTTCCTATCAGGAGCCTGGCTTATGTAATAGGCATTTGTTATATTCATTAGTGAGGATACCCATTCTGTTTTCTACTGAAAATAAGAAATACATGAATGTAATTTTATATTTATCAAGGTATGCTCAGGTCTAGACTACCTGAAGGAATAGAGATTTGCCACACCAAACAGGAGAAAATATAGCCAGGTTGATGGAGAATAGTGGGTACCATATTTTATACAACACCAAAATGTTTTGTTTTATAGCTTTGAATCCATTAGATTTTCAAATTATCACCAGTAATAAGAGTGAAGTAGCTTCTGAAGACGAGAAATTTTGAACATTTTCAGCTGCTGGAAATATTTCCCACTGATTCCTATTAGTTTGACTCTAACCTTCTCCCAATGAGCCTGCAGTGTCATATTTCACATGTCTGACCTCACTGGTCCACAATCAACTTTCACATACTTGAATCTAGTTGTTATCTCATTGCATTTCATTCCCTCGGCTAACTTATTCAACTAACCAAACTCTTCCATATCTGATCAGACAATTTATATAAAGTTTATTCTTCCATTTTTTCCTCTACCATTCAAATTATTCCTCATCAGATCTTGCTAGTTTGCAATACTCTAAAATAGACTTCCCTCCAATTTTCCAATGTGGGTCAATTCTTTTTCTCTCTGATGGGCCAAGCCAGCATTTCTGCTATTTTGCATCGTCTCTATTCACCTCACATATTACAGCAACCAGTTTACCCCTGACAGCTGCAACTCAAACCTTATCAACTCTTGACTCCTCTTTATTCATTCAGACCCAGATTACATCCAGGTCCATATGGAAATCAGAATGAATTGGTGTGTCTTCTGCATTTTTTATATTGCCTTTGCTTTATAGAAGATACTTTTTTAACAATTAATTTATCTATTACTAATCTTTGTGTCTTCCAGTGGTCATTCAGGGTTTAAAACATAGGTTTCCTATCTTTTGGATATCTGTTTCCAAATATTCTGCAATGTATGAATCATTTAATAGCCTTGGACATGTCGTTATAATCAATCACTCTGATAGCACCTACACTGATAGCATTGTTCTATTAAACAAACCCTTGGATGAATGTGTCCTTACAAGATGAAACATTAATTCAAGGAGTCATTCAAAAAAATTTAGAAGTTCTACATGGCAAGGCCTCTTTTAGATCTGGACACAGAGAGAATGAGAACTTTCTTGGTCTGGATGTTGACTCTTTCTGTTCAGCTAAGATAATCTATCTTATTTCAATGATTTAAAGATTTTTTTCAACATAAAAGCAAAACTATCTTTACAAACTCTTGTAGGGCCTCTATCATCAGAACTGGAGGATAGGCAAGATGGAGTAGAGGTGATACTGGTGAGTAACACTTACAGACATTAGAATTCAGAGTGCATAACTTGTTGCAGATGCAGCCATCCATCCATTGGCACACTTTCTTTGCTGTCATTGTCAAGCCCTAAACACCAGAAAGACCCTTCTCTCCTCCTGCTCACACTGAATACAGCATATTAAAGCACAGCAGCCCACAGTGGGTATAACTGAAATGAAGCATCCTGGTTCTGTCAAATGAATTTCTGAGCATAGGCTTTGTGTCAGTCCTAGCCCTCGCTCTGTCTCTGATAAGTGTGGGCACTTCAGAGATTCCCAACTTGTTCTAGGTCTTCCATTTCTTTTCTGTCATCGAGAGGCTAAGATTTGATATCTCCAGGCTCTTTATAACTCTAATTTTCTGATTATCCCATCTTGCTTACAAATTTGGTGAAGGCAACAGAAGGAGTCAGTTCGTCCATTTGCAAAGAGAGTTGAAAGCTGGCATAGGAATTCAGGACTGCATGTGGGAAGATGTGATTATAGTACAATCATTATGATTCATCAAGAGAATAAATTCCCTTGTTGGTTACACATACACACTCCCCACCCCTTCCCACTCACAACTTCTACTTCCTGGTTTAGGAACAGTCTAAAAGTAGAGGATGGTTGTGGATGGAGTGGGAAGAGGGGAGGGAAGTATTCTCTATTTGGAAGAGACTTTCTGGAAGCTCTTTCTCCTGCTCATTTGTACCACCTACGGCATACAGTGCTTTTATTCTTCCTTACAGAATGTTTGATTATCATAACCAGACAGAAAGTAATAAGTCAAAATAGTTATTGTCACTTCTTTCCAAGCATAATGAATTCAGTTAAAACATTTGCATACATACACAAATGATGTTTTAATTTATTGAATAAATTTAAAAGGATTTTGAAATGAGGAGACAGAGTCAAATGAAAGCAAAGAATTGTTCTCTAGTAAGGAAACTCCAGTCACATTCCAATGCCTATGGGGAGATAAAAAGTAAAAAGACACAATTTGCCCTTTAAAAGCAATTTTCTACCTTTTTGTACTGTGATAGAGTGAGCCCATTTTTAAGTAATCAAATAGCTTAAAAGCAGAACTTATAAGTCAATATTATTAGCAGGTAATATTATCTCAAGGTCTTGCTAGGTGATAGAGCTGGATCTGCAGTCTGAGATCACAGCATGGAAACTACTGGACTTGAACTGTTTCAGTGATTGTGAGGAGCTCATGCCAGCACACTGCACTTAGCTGAGCTTTTTGTGGTCCTCAAAGTGAAAGGCAATTTCCAGTGAGAGCAAGGGAGCAAATCTCATTTCTCCCTGATGCTCCTTGCAAGGCACCACTAAACCTCCTGGAAATCGCCCAGGAAACAATCAAAGGTGAGAACTGAACATTGGAACGAGGTCAACAAATTGTTTAGGAACCCTGGATCTGAGTGGACAGGAGAGTCCATGAAAGAGGAAGGCAATATGACTCTTACGTGTTAAGAACCTTAAGCTGGCAGCAGGTGATTGTTACAGACAGTTGGCATTTCTCTAAGTCTATAGGTTGAAACCCTTGCCTGGTACTATTATTTATTTGGAAAAGGGGACTAAGGAAGGGACTAAGCTTGGGTGAGTTTATGAGAGGAACTCTCATGATGTGCATATGCTTGAACAAGGAAAGGAAAATACATTGAAGAATCTCTTCCCATGAGCATGAAAGCACTCTGGGAAAAGATGGCCATTATCAAGGCAGGGAGAGAGCCCTCACTGGAACCCAACCATGGTGGCTTCCTCACGCAGCGTCTGGCACAGGACTACATAAAGCTAAATAAAGTCATCACATTTCATTGTGGTAGTTGGTTAGAGTGGCTTGAATTAAAGCAGTGACCCCCAAGGCTTCTTCTTCCCTATGGAGACCATCACAACTCTGCTAACACTATTCAGCAGAGACTGGCAGTCTAGTGAGGGCTTCTTCAGCAGCTTCCTATCAATTTCCAGGAGCATTCCTTGCCTGCTGCTGTGAGCTTCCTGGTCAGCCATTGCCGAGAGACATGAATGGGAAGACTCAATGTTAGCTTTGTGTAAGATACTGTTCTGGCCCTTGGTCACATGAGGGAAAATCAACAATATTCATTTATCAGAAGTTACACTTGATGATCTTTCCTAGTTAAGGCTTGTAAAAAGGCAGCTGAATGAGAGCAATATGACATTTTTCATTGTGTGTACAAGTGCAGATATTGACACACAAAATAAGATTTTGGCACTTGGCATTCTTTTCTACAAAACTCATGGCACAGTTAGACTGAAGTCGTCAACATTTCCCTTTCCTTAGTGCAATTTTCAGGGTTCTCTTTAGCATTGTCCTCAGGCTTGCCACAGATTTTTGAAATGCATAACTCATGTTGTTGCAAACCTAAGATTGGGCTGATTTCACACATCCCTTTATCAGAATTCATGTTCTCGGTAGAGACAGTTATCCACACTACAGGTTTTAAATATGGTTTTCTATGTGACTGAGAACAATGTTCCTCCTCAATGCACTCTGTAAATGGCAGTTGCATGCTTGAATCTGGAGAGGCATCTGTCTGCCTACTGCACTACTGTTCTGCTCCACAGTCAGTAATTGGCTTTGTCCTTGTGTTCAGCTCAACACCGAGGAAATGGCAATAGTTTAATAGCCCCTAACTTGCTTGGAGGAAAAGAAATTCCCTAACTCAAATCAAGCTTCGAAGCTAGTTCACATGGAGTTAAATCATGGCACCTCTGCATGGTGTTAAACATCTCAGTGACTATAGCTTCCCAGGGAATAATTATTTAAATGATTGAGGCTAACTAGCTAATAAAGGCCCAGTCAAAACAGACAAGCATGCTTCTGAACTTTTGTGTTTACATTATGTTTATACTACCTGTGAAATGTACTCCATTCACCTCTGCGATAACGAGATGTTTACTTGTGTTTTAAGTGGTTATCTTTTTATCATTTTATGTTATTCATAGAGTAAATGCAAAGACAATAGGGAACTTTCTATACTTCTTTGTAAGCTCATATTTTTTTTCGAAACCAACTTTGAATAAGAGTACTTAAATGCTTTAACCTCCCTTCTTGCCCACTACTACAAGAGGTTGGGGAAAGAAAGGATTAATAGGGCAAAGAAGGATATGGACCTGTTTAGAAATAGTTCTTTGATGTGAATCCAACTGGCATTGTCAGGGTATCAGAAGTTCACTTCACATAAATCAGCAGTAGCAGCTTGATCCACCTGAAAACACCATCCACAAATCAGCATCTGAGCCAGAAGAAACGCCAAGACTCTACCACTCGACCAAATGGAACACCACCAGTTCTTTGGTGACAGTTCTATTTATGAAGTCATGAAAAATGATGACGAGCAAAGAGTGGCAAGGTGAACCAATATGACAAAGTATCATCAGTGAACACCACTGTCAGCAAAGCCCAACAATGACCAGCAAAGAATGGCAAGGTGAACCAATACCATACAGCAGTGTCCACTGTCTGTTGGGTATATATTACACCCTTTCCAAACATCATGTGTTCTGTCAAGCATCTGCTCTAGCATATCACATGCCCCTTTTCCAGTTAGCTTCCTGAAAAACCACATCTCTGTTCTCAGCAAAACATACTCCCATGTGTCTGTTTCAGCAAAAACATACTCTCATAAAACAGTTTCCCGAAAAATATCACATGACACAATTGAGTCTCCAACAAAATGAGAAATTTCACTTCTTACCTAATGGTCTCAATATAGTACAATATTTTGTCACATCTATCAAATTATAAAATTCACATTCATTAGTTACTACAAAGAAAACTGATTCTAGGCCAGGATTTCTACTTCAGTCACTGACATAGCTCTGGTCTGGGGCTACCCCAGCCTTTCCCCAGTCTCCTCCTCTCTGATAGTTTCTCAGACTTGTTTTAATGAGTTTGGCAGTCTTGAAGATTACAGGCCAGTGAGATATTTTAAGAAATGCCCCATGTCATATCTAAATTAGAAGAAAGTTCCAGGTTTAGGGAAAGAAACTCATACGTGTGGTCTTGTCAATCATATCAGGTAACACTGATGGCACCAAAAGTCATCATTTCGACACAATGGCTTTCATCAACCTTCACCACCACAGAGTTGGCATTTTCTTCTTTCTGTCTGCTATAATTTCAAAAGATTCTGTTCACCATTTTGAAACATATAAATTGACAAAAAAAAATAACAAAACGTTTGTATTGATTACCTAGATTTTAATAAGTCTTAAAATTCAGTTGTTTTTGCTTCAGTAATTTTTATGAAAAGGATACCTATTGAATTGATGTATGCTACTCCACAAGTTTCATTTTCTTTTTATCCATTGCAATGACAAAGTGATAAAAAATTAATGTTGAGTGAAAAGAAGTGAGTTTCAGAATGAGTGGCAGGATGACAGCATTTATATATATTTAAAGACAGAAGTAATAGGATGTGATAGACTCTATGAATATCTATGATAGCATCAGAGTCAAAGAACCAAAATGTTTACTGTATACTCCATCCTTGTCTTTTCTGTTGGGATTCCCTCTGTCTTTTAATATCTACTTTTAATTTTATCATGTAATAACTTTCATTAGCAAATGTTTGAGGATACAGACTGCCTGCCTTATGTTGGCTATCCAAAATATTCTTTAGTGTGCACAAATTAATTAGGTGCGGAAACACTATTTTTTTTTCAAAATTCAAAGAAAATTTTATTTCTGTTTTAGAGTATCTCTTACCAGGAACTGAATGCTATCATTAATTTACTAGGTATTCTTTGAAAGGTTAATAAATTTTCCCCCTTTTTTTAAACTTTCAGTATTTTACATCACATTCAATGATTTTACTAGCATGAGTCTATATGTAATTCCATTTTATTTATGATGTGAAGAAGTCAATGTATTCCTTTGATCCTTGAAGAATTTGTATTTTTATTTCCAACTGTTGCCTAAGTCCATTGAAAACCTTCCTTCATCTGGTGAACAAAGCTTATATACCTGCACACCTAGAAGTTATCTGATTTCTGTTTCTCCCCTGTCAGAACATGGTCCAAGAATGAAGTCATGCAAGGAGAATTACGAGTGCTTGTGAGAAAACTCCAAGAAAACAATCCAAGAGTCTTGTGACCTCAGTTTCTTCAAAGCATGGAATTGTTCTTGGAAGGCATGCTCATGGTCCTCCCAGGTGTAGCAGATAGGAGTGAGTTTCCTTCAGCTGTTGCTATTCACATGCCTCCATGTTTTTGTCGTATGTGGCTTGTCCTTGTGTTTGTACATTTTACTCAGGTGATTCTTCTTAACTGTCAGAGTATAAACTGTCTGATGCTCTGAATAAAGAAGGGTATTGCATTAGACTTTAGTCTGCCTCACTTTAGGCCTCGTTATTCCATATTCACCAATCAAAGTGGTAAACACTCCATGAAGTATGCTTTTATGCTGATATTGTTACTTTCCTTGGAAGACTTTTAACCCTTGCTCCTACCTACAGATGCTTCTGTGGTTAGACTGCTTTGTCAAGTATTTTCATCTAAGATCCTCTCCCAGGTTTCTTTCTCCCTCTCTTTCTCTCTCTTTCCTCTGTGACTTCATTTCCCTCCTTAACCCAAAAGTTGACCATTATCATTCAAAAATTTAAATGTGATTCATCATTTAAATTAAGATTTAATTTACTCTATCTAGATTTTCTGTTTGTGGGAGAGACATAAACTGTTTGGACATATCATGACAGTTTCTCATGCTGATGACAAATAGCCAAATGTCATTTTGATAAGATAAAATAGTTATCAAAAGATAATAATATAAAACAAAACCTTCCCAAACTACAATTTCTATTTTGCTGACGACTGAAGTCTCTCAGAATTACCAGATACACTATGTGTGTAAAAGGAAACAATGTTGCTAGGGAGCATTGTGTAATTATTGAGACTGCTTAGATCGCTGCTTAGAAGCCATGACTCATTATCCAGAATGCCCAGATTAAAATCAAGCTCCAATATTGCCCAGTTGTGTGACTTGGGGCTAATTTTTAAAATATCTGTATCCTCAAGCTTCACTCCCAGGTACCAAAGCTTATGTAATTCTGATGCATTATTGATCTAGGTTTTGGTTGCTAATTTTGGGTGAATTTCTCCATAGAGTTCTAGCAGGGCCAATTAAGTATTGCCTCATTGATGTTCCAAAATCAATAGGCTCAATTTTTAAGTCACATGATAGAATATGTATTTTTATAAGCATAAATTGGGAACTGGTTTCAAAATCAACTCCAAATAAAGGTGATTCCTCAGAGAGTAGGTTTTGTGATAACAATTTGTTTAAAAACAACATGGACCATGATTCAAACCTATATGGAGAATAAATTTGTGTGTCTTGCTGCTTTTGAACTGATCAATACTAAAGGCTTAGATTTCCCTTGGAATTTGGGGACTTTATTGGACAGTGTGTGCCATAAATACATAACTTAGTTGTACAAAAATTGGTCAGTAAGTACTAAAGAAATGGACCAGATTAGTCCGTAAATGAACCCCCAGTGTCCACAAAACAGAACAGTGGAGTTTGTATGTCTAGGTATGGCAATTACCGTATCAGATACAGCCAGACTGGAGTTCCTCAATAAATAGTTCAAGAAAAACCACTGGGGCACGATGGGGGAGCCAACATTATCTATTTACTATGGACTGCTAAAACCCGTGACCTGGGGTAGAAAGCAGCTTGAGGAACCAAAGACATCATTTTACAGGCGTTGTAATAAAAATAAAGTTCATCAAGGGAATGTGCATGAAGCATAAGAAGATTAATGCAGCCGCCAATCTCAGAGAGTACAGAGATATTTTATAGCTCTGCCAGGCAGATATGAACATTCTGTTTCAAATGATCCCAGCGAGTGAGGAATGAGAGGAGAAAAGTGAGAGGCAACCACATCCCCCTCCAACACTGTTTAGATCTCCCTGGTGAAGTGCAGCTTTAGGAAGATCTGTGTTATACAAGAGTGAAGAGGGAAATGATAGCATTTCAAGTTTTTGGCTTGGTGGCAGAGGAAAATTCTCTGTAAGTTGGTAAAAAAAAAATTAAAAGTACAAAGATACGATACTTTTTCCAAATGCACGTCTCTGATGTGCTCCACTCCTCTGGTTACTCATGAATCCAGTACCGGACAGACAGACTAAGGGTTTTACTCACTTCCCCTGTGCAGTCAGTTCTCTGAATTTGAGTTGTGTTTTTTGATAATAGCCGGTGCTTTGGATACAAGGCAATGTAAACTGTGTGAGAAACATGACAGAAGGAGATTTAAACAGAAAATGTTTGTATATTTTAACCAAATGCCTATCAGGAGACACTTCAGATATTTCATAGTTACCTAAATACAAAAATGTTATATCATCATGGTTTGTCATAGCATGTATCATTTGAAGAGTTCCAGGAAATTTGGGTCAAACATAAAAGTAACTCAAAACCTACCATATATTATCATCATTTGACCCAAATTAATGGATATAGCTTCTACATTACTCTCTTTATTTAAACATTTTTCCACTTAACTTAATAGCATGTCAATTTACAAACTCAGAAAGAAGGCTCACTGCTTGGCAGGGATACAGAATGGGACTTTCATTTTGGGTAAAATTCTCATGAGTGTATGAGTGTATTAGTCAATAAGGCACAGTGAATATAATATCTGATTTTTCCAAATTTTGATCACTTCATGGCTTTCTTAAGTGTAGTTTTCTTATGAGCCGTCATGCTTTTGTTCTTTCTTTTTCCTCTTTTCATTTGGTTGGAGAAATAAAGAAAATTGAAGTTTGTATGCTCCATAGAAGCTGGGTGGGTCAATAAAGAGGAACTGAGGAATGCGGTTCCATGACTAAGGTTCCCAAATCTAGATTGTCATTTGAACTATCTGGGCACCAACGTAATGGTGTCAGGCCACAAGTTACCCATTAAGACCATACTATGCTTTATTTGATTGCCTTTCCCCTTTCCTGTTTCGTGCCTTTGTTAATTTTTTCTCTTTCTCAATGCTTGTGCTTCAGTGTGGACCAGTAGGTAGCTTCTTAATGAAGGCACATCATCACTTCGGGAGCTACTCCATCTTCACTTGTCTCATTTCAGTCACTATCTCATTAGCTTGGTGTTTGTATACATTTTGGTGAGCCTCTTTCTTCCTTCCTTCCTTTCTCTCTTTCTTTCTTTCTTTCTTTCTTTCTTTCTTTCTTTCTTTCTTTCTTTCTTTCTAAAAAGACTACATTTTATGGACTTTGCAATCAGATGATGCCAAGCTCAAAGCCTGTCCTCTGCTATGTATTACCCTTACTGTGAGCTGGGGCAAGTTATTTAAACTCCCTGCTGTTGAGTTTCTTCATGTGTAAAATTGCAATGGTGATGATGTTAAGGCTATGTGAACTATAGGGCAGTTATGCTGGGATTACGATGTTTGACCAGAACCTGAAGCTAAATCCACTGCCCACAAAATCCTTGAAGCCTTTGAAGCCACTGTGGTTCACTTAGCATCCTCAAACTTGAAAAATATGTTCCTATTTTTATATCTGAGCAGTGTTAGGCTGGTCTGTTTCATCTTTATCTACCTCAACATCTGAGTGTCGATCCAATATAGCATTTTGATCATGAAAAAAATAAAATTATAAACAAAACTATATTCTCTAGTGACAGAGGAAAATTAGAGAGAAGGTGTTTTGTTGTTGTTGTTGTTGTTGTTGTTGTTTCCAACATTGGTATGAATGCCATCCAGATCAGCACTAGAGACTCCTTGTGAGCAGAGAACACTCAGCTAGTCACTGTTGCTGTGTTGTGTGTAGAATCTGGACGCTAGGTCTACGGTCCAGGATGAAACCTGAAACTTGATTTGTGTATATCTAGGTACTTCCTTCAGAAGATGGGGTAACTTTGATCTTCACCCCTTTCGGGAATGACTGAAACGGAAGGGGGTAAAAAACGGATCACAAAGGAAGTCTGCGTGCTTTGCCTTAGAAGCCAACAAATGCCTGTCTCGCTGGCTCATTGTAAAGATCAAATAAAATAATGCCTGACAGCACAAAGGCTCATGCCAGAAATAGAGACCGTTATTACAAGGAGGAGGCAGCAGAAATATTTGTTGAATTGATTATAACATTTTGCTAAATTGTCTACCTGGCTTTCTTTCCTATGTCTGCCCTGTAGGAGACCGGTCTGAGGCCCCACCATGACTTTGAAGGAGATCACTGCATTTTAAACTCCTTAGAAGACTGTCTGTGAGCCTTGTGTAATCAGCGTATAAAGGTAAAACTATCCATATGTTGCTTTGAAAAGCTGAGAGCCATTCTAATTGCCTAGCAGGAAAGAAGGACCATGCCCTGTGCTTGAAGGCTAAGAAGAACTGATAGGAAAAGGATTACATGTATCGTACCTCCATGGGTTCTTTGAAAATCAAACTGTCTGACAATGCAGCCGGGACAAGGCTGCGCTGGGCCTTCCCAGGGCAGACGAGCTTAGGCTTGCCGTCACAGTGACTTCGGAGCCATCGACATCCTGGAAATGAGACTGCCCTTGAAAGAGCAGGCTCCTGTTAATTATCTCTGTTCTTCTAAGTACTAGCAAGGGGGAAACTATTCTTCCTGAGGTGGGATTCAGATGATTTTTGTCAGTGGACATGTTTGGAAATACAGGGCTCACTCCATAGACACTGACCATTTTTCCTGTTCAGCGCTGAGCCTGCAGTGCTGGGAGCTGCCAATATGACTCTCCACATGTCATCTGCACAGCCCCCTCAATGGACCACTGGAAACCTGGATGATGATAAATAGCTCCACCGTTGACATGTTTTCTATAAATGTTAATTCTCACATAAGCAGCATAAGTATTTTTAATGGACACTTGTACAGACCTTTAAGAATGCTCAAGGAAAATGTCATTTAGAGAAAGATTGAAGGAAAGACCACATGTCAACTGGCGACTCAGACCCTGGACACTCTGGCTATCATTTGTACATCATCTCTTGTCTGAACTTTAGCTCCTTTTCTATGTCTAGTGAAACTTTGGTTTTTCTCTTATTACAGGGTCTGGAAAACACATGCCCTATCAGAAATAGTCTCTTCCTGGTGTGCTAAGAGTCCTGGTCACTTCAGCTCCTGCGTTCCTTAAAAGTCACTGGTGCCAAGCCTGCTACTCACTAAGTTTCACAATCGTTTCCATGTGTTAGCCTGCTCTAGTAAGCAACAGAAATTAGCCTTCTATTTCCATTTATCATTCATAGTTTCTATTTTTTTCATTTTCTTCAGATAGGAAATATTTGCCACTTGTTTTCTTGAAATGCAAAAACTTTGTATATGGTGAATTTTTGCCAGTAGAAAGGAAAAGTTTCTCTTGGTGACAAAATTGGTGGTTGGTCCATGAACTTTTTATGCACTCAATGTTTCAGCAAAATTCTATCACCTTTTGGTCAGTTCATACAAGCTAACACTGCTCGTACTTCTTGCTCTAAAGGAAGTAATTACGTTTCTAAATGTTTCCTTTTTCTTCTTTTTCTTATTTAATATGTTTATTATCTTTTCAGGAATAAACTGAACATCAATTTCTCACTTTGCTTTGATGAAAATGGCAAAACACAGAAAAAACTAAGCACAAAGCTCTCACCTAAATCTAATGAATCTTAAGTTTGCCCTGAATGTTTCCATTCCTTTACGAAGTAGGCACTACTGATATGGTTGGCATCTCTTTGTCCTCTCTTCAATGACATTTCCTTGAAGGCTCCTAAGAAACAATCATTGTCAACCACCACCTTGAGGGTGAGATGTTTCCATCTTTCAGGTATGTACTGGTTGGCTATTTATTTATTTATTTATTTATTTATTTATTTTTGGATATTTATTTATTTACATTTTGAATGTTATTTCCTTTCCCAGTTTCCCCTCTGGACATACCCTATCCTATCCCTCCTCCCCCTTTTTCTATGAGGGTGTTCCCCCACCCACCTACCCATTCCCACCTCCCAGTCCTGGAATTCTCCCTACACTGGGGCATTGAGCCTTCACAGGACCAAGGGCCTCTCCTACCATTGATGACTGACAAGGCCATCCTCTGTTACATATATGTCTGGAGCCACGGGTCACTCCATGTGTACTCTTTGGTTGGTGTTTTAATCCCTGGGAGTGCTGGGGGTCTGGTTGGTTGATATTGTTGTTCTCCCTATGGGGTTGCAAACCCCTTCCCAGTTCAAGGAACTGAACCTCTGACATTGTATATTTTAGACAAACATTCTGTTACATCCTAGTTATTGTTTGTTTGTTGGTTTGTTTGTTTATTCAGTCAGTCAGTCAGTCAGTCAGTCAGTCAGTCAGTTAGTTAATCGTAGCTGGTGAGATGGCTCAGAAGGTAAAGGCACATACCACACAAGCTTGATGGCCAAAGTTCCATCCATGGAACCCACAGTGAAAAGAAAGAACCAACTTGCAGAAGGTGTCTTCAAAATCCACAATCACACCACTGCACCATGCATGCACTGAGATACATACACACACACACACACACACACACACACACACAAACACACAAACACACACACACAAACACACACACACACTCACACACACAAACACACACACACACACACAAACACACACACACACATACACATGGATGATGATGATTATGATTATGATGATGATGGTTTTAAAATTATTTTTAAAGACTCTTGGTAGGGATTATGGGACATGAGTAACTATGTCTTTGAATAATGTTCATTGAATTTACACCATACCTTTTGTGACTCTCATTGAGAAACATGGAACTTCTAAAAGAAAAATTAGATTACTTTGAGAACAGAAACTTTGAAGGTATTTAATGTTGTATATTGCCATATGAACAAAGTATTTGCTTAGACTTTCTTTTGAAGAAACCAATAAATTTGCCAGTATACTTTTAAACATGTCCTTTTCTTTCTACCTTCTAAACCTGTCTAAAGTCAGCTGAGTTCTAAGGAGGCATCCTAGGGCACCATGCTTTGCTATCAACAAAGAAGCCCCTTGTGGGACATGGTTTTCAGTGCCTTAACTCAGAAACTTCAAAGCAAAATGGGTTTTTTTTTTTTGTTTGTTTGTTTGTTTGTTTTTACTACAGGGACCAAGATTACACTAGAGTTATTTAAGATATTTTTGACAGTCATTGTAATGTTTTGTGAATACTAGCCTGTGTTGTCAGTCTTATATAAAAATGTCTCTAATGAGTATTAATTCTGTGAAACTAATTGGATAGAGTCTGTCTCTAAATTCTTTAGGTTAAGAAATTGAATAACTTCATATAAGAATATAAAGTTATGCCATTCAGTAGTGTTGTAAAACCATTTGTCAGAAGGTACTAGGTACTCAAAATCCCAAGTCTGTAAGTTATAAAATAAGAACTGAGCATCAAGAGGCAGAATGCAGCATGGTGTGTCACTGGGCATACAGGGAGATAGAAAGAAAGAGGTAGCAAAGCTGTACCTCCATTGCCTACAGAGTGTCTATAGCGGGAAGGTGGTGTGGTGTGGCACTGGACATGCAGAGATATAGAGAGAAAGACAGAACAAAGTGTACCTCCACTCCCTACAAAGAACCTCACAGTAACTGAGAATAGCTTGCTTTTGAAGGAAAGTGCATTTCATTTAGTTACAATAAAGCCATATTTTTAGCCAGTAGATTAAATTGGTCACCTACTCTGGAGGCAGACTGCTGGGGGACCCAAAGAAGACTAAGCCACTTTTCTGTTATATACATGCTGGGTCCTGGGTCCAGCCCATATATGCTTTTGGGTTGGTGGTTCAGACTCTAGAGGCCCGCAAGGGTCCAGGTTAGTAGACCATGTTGGTATCCTTGTGGAATTTCTATCCCTCTAGTTCCCTCAGTCCTTTCCTCAACTCTTCCACAAGACTCTCTGAGCACTTTGAGCCCTGTCTAAAGTTTGCCTGTAGTTCTCTGTATCTGTTTCAGTCAGCTGCTGTGTAGAGCCTCTCAGAAGACAGTTATTCTAGGTTCCTGTTTGCATTCATAACTGAGTACCACTAATAGCATCAGGGACTGGCTCTTGCCCATGGGATGGGTCTCTCAAGTTGGCCCAGTCATTGGTTGGCCATTCTCTCAGTCTCTTTGCTGTGGACATGTGAAGTAAGGGAAACAGCCCTCTATTGCTGATGGGAGTATAAATTGGTACAACCACTCTGGAAATCATTTTGGCAGTTTTTCAGAAAATTGAGAATAGTTCTACCTCAACACCCAGCTATACAACTCCTGGGCATATGCCCAAAAGAAGCTCCACCATACCACAAGGACACTTGTGCAACTGCATTTATAGCAGCTTTAGTCATAATAGCCAGAGGCTGGGAACAACCCAGATATCCCTCAACTGAAGAATGGGTATAGAAAATGTGGTTCATTTATACAATGGAATACTACTCAACTATTAAAAACTAGGACATCATGAATTCTGAAGCAAGTGGATGAAACAAGTAAATATCATCCTGAATGAGGTAACCCAGACCCAAAGGACATACATGGTAAGCATTCACTTATGAGTGAATATTAGCCATAAATTACAGGATACCAACAATATAATCCACGGGCTCAAAAAAGCCAAATAACAAGGAGAACCTGAAGAAGGGTATTTCAATCTCACTCAGAAGGGGAAATAAAATTGTCATAGGAGGTGGATGAAGGGAGGGAACTGAGTAGGAGAGTAGACATAGAGGGGGAACGGGAATGGTGTGTTATAAAGAGAACTGGGGAAAGAGTGCTGGGAGATTAAATGGATATAGATGTGGGTAGGGAAATCTCTAGGACATGCCAGAGATCTGGGGTGGGAGAGGCTCCAGGGAGTCTAAGAGAGTGACTCTAGCTAAGACTTCTAACAGTGGGGGATATCAAGCCTGAAGTGGTCACCTCCTGCAGCAACCAGGACTTCTACTGGAGGGGTAAGGACACCAACCCACCAATAAAACCTTCGATTCAAAATTTGTCCTGCAATCAAGAATTGCAGGGACAAATATGGAATAGTATAATCTTAAGAGGTAGGTTAATCTATTATACTTACATTTCTTTGTGAAAAGCCAAGATCATAATCTTATGTACAGTGTGTTCTATAACTAAACACAGTGTCAAAGTAAAGGTCCTACCAAGGTAGCCACAAAACCAAAAGTGTGTGACCAATACTTCTATACTGTTCCTGCACCAAGTTTTTTGCTGATATGTCCTACAACCCTACCACATGTTATTAAAACCAACTTGCTATTCCATGTTTGATGCTATGATGCTGTTGACATCGGTCTTATATTGTAAAGCCATTATTAAATAATATAAGACATGTTTAAACACAAGTATCATGATATTCAGCAGTTCATGTGGTAAGACACATACTAAGAGACTGGTAGGTGGTTCTGTATGTATCCCAGGTATGCTAAGTGAAAGGCTGACTTATGTCTCTAGAAGGACAGAAGACTGCAAAAGGTTTTATGACAGGGCTCAGAATTGAAGGCAATTTGAAGATTATAAACACTTATTTCTTGTGTACGTTTATGAGCATGGAGGAGATGAGATGAGAAATAAGAACTTGAGCTCTCATCTAACCCAATACTTAACTCATGAAGCAGAGACACCGATCAGAGAGAGATGGAACATCTCTCTTCTCCATCTCCAGAGGCGCAGTGGTGAGCTGGGTTAGCACAGTGATAAGGACACCAAGGGCAACAAGCTCTGAACTTACACTATGTGAAGACTTGGATGGAGTCCTCAGGGAAGTCCAAGTCCAATGGCAGTAAAAAAAAATGACAGAGAATTCTTTCTCATATCTGCCAAAAGCCAGTGAATGTGAAATGATGACAGATGGGATCTGACTTGCTCAGTGTCCAAGGTTTCTTTCTGTACTGACAAAATGTGCTTAAATTAGATTAAGGTGGATATACTTGCATAACTGTGTAAATAACCTAAAACCAGTGACTTCTGGGCTATACATTGGTAGACTATCCACATGAATTATACTCTATTACAGTGTCTTTACAAGAAATGAGATGAGCCTAGGAGATGGCTCAGGAGCCAGGCATGGTGGCGCACACCTTTGATCCCAGCACTCAGGAGGCAGAGGCAGGCAGATTTCTGAGTTTGAGGCCAGCCTGGTCTACAAAGTGAGTTCCAGGACAGCCAGGGCTATACAGAGAAACCCTGTCTCAAAACACCCTCCCCCCCCAAAAAAGAGCACTTGCTGTGCAAACATGAGGACCCAATCCCACCTCATACACATGAAAATCCAGAGGTGTTGGTATGCACCTGTAGCCTAGTGCTATGCTGCGTGGGGTTATGAAGATGGTGGGGGTTTACTGGCTGATAGCCTAGCCTCAGGTTCAGTGAGAAGTTTGACTCAAAGAGTCATAGAATAGGACAACTGTAGTCCTTTTCTATCATCTGCCTACACAGGGACACAGGAACCTTGACACATTTATACATAAACAAATACACACACATACGCTCATGTATACACACAAGCATGCACAAACGCGTGCGCACACACATGGGTAAGCATTACAAATTTAGAAAACATGAAGAAAAGAATTGAGAACAAAAAGAGAAAGACTTACTGTGTTTTGGTTCAGTCAAAATCATTTCTACAAACACACAGAGATGAAAATTGAAAATTTACCTATGCATTACACCCCAAGACAGGCCCTAGAGCAGTAGTCAACAGAAAAACAAGTAATACTATTTTCTTAAAGTTCAGTCAGTTTTTCATTTAAGCCAACATGCTAAAAACACCTATCAAACTTTAATTTGGAAATTTTAGAGCTGACTGAGAAGTCACAAACAAGCAAGCTTTTATTCTCTGCTCCTTCCTGGCTTCTTTTCTAACATTCCCCAGTAGAGGTGAACCCAGGCTCATTTGTCACATGCTTCACAGTGACACTATTTAATTTCTATAAAAGAGAGCATGAAATCAACTTTGAAAAGTAGTTGAGGATATTGGTAATAGAAGCAATCTCAAACTTTACCAACCCACCTCCCCCCCCCCAAAAAAAAAATGAAAAGAAAGAAAAAAAAGAGAGCAGGATCTTCCAAGACAGAATTTGTTGACAGTTTCAAAACTGGTTTTTAACACACACACACACACACAAATCTATATAGAACAAAGAAAGTTTCTATTCTCTAGCCTAAATCCAGATGTGGAGAGTGGAAAGCCAGGGCTGCTGAAATCGCTCAGAGGCTGACAGCATGCTGAAAAGGACTCATGGCCAGAGCTCAATCCCTGGATCCTGTAGTGGAGAATCAACCAAAGAAAACTGACTTCAGAGCTACATTTGTCTACAGTGTTCTGCATGTTTGAAATTTTCTTCTATGATTTCATAGCCTTCTAAGAACTTAGAGTAAAACTTTTTGAAATAATGTTTATGATTATTTAATTTTTGATGTTTTCAGTGGCTTTTTTCACTTACATTAACAAAATATCTCCAAGACGTAACCCCACCTTCAAATATATGTAACATAAAGTACATGTATATATATGTGTGTGTGTGTATATATATATATATATACACATATATATATATATCTGTATATATACATATATGTATATATACATATGTGTGCATATGTGTGTGTAAAATATCCATTTGCATAATAGTACTATATCAATAAAATTACTTTTCAAGTGAAAACTGGAAATCTTTAGGAAGTATTATCTCTAAAATTGTCCAAGTAATACTAAGTTTATCTCCCAGGTCATCTGTTAATAACATAGAAAGAAAGAAATAGATAATAAGAAAAGTATTTGACAAGCAGATTGGAATTAGAACTTTTAAGTTGAAGTGTTTTGTGCCTCTGCTGAGAGTAAAAGATACTGAAGGAGCCTGGATGTCTTGTCCTCTTGCTTAACAAACATAGGAGAGGCATCGTTCTCGTGCCTAGGTGAGCTGCCATTCTGCTTGTTAGAGGTAGGTCAACTCTCATTCTGCCTCACAGCCATGAGTCATACCTTTACATTTTAGTGTCAGAAAATGTCCCCACAAGTCCATAAAGGTGAAAGTTTTGCCAGTATCACTTGGTTCTGGACATTTTTGTCTGTTTCCCACTAACTGCTCCCTTATCTATTATTCGTAACTCTTACTTGGTCTGTGTATAAGCCACTAGTTTTAAGTGAAAACTACAAATATCCTCCTCCCTCACATGTTCTGCCTTTCATTTTCTTATGTTGAACAAGTTAAATTTTAATTTATTACAATTTATCAAAATACTTTTCAAAATTGGTACTTGTGTCCTGTCTAGTAAAACGTTTCTACTGTAAGGTAGTGGAGCTATGTCCCTGTTACGTTCTGACAGTATTGTATTTCTATCATCACAGGGAAATAGAGCTTATTTCAATATATGTAGATACTATGTTGTATTTTACTCCTACATCATAATTAGCAGTCCACAAAGTATTTATTTCTGTGTATGCAGGAAGGAATAAACATTAATACTGGCATTCTAGTAAGTAACACATTCAAAAGTATCTCTTTTACAATTCAGTGTTGAAAATCAAAGTACCAAATATACGTAGGTATACTTGAATTCCACTTAACATATTTTTCTATTTCATTGCCAATGTCGATTGTCCATTATTGCTAATAAACAGAATCCATATTGGGTGACTTCAAGCAATTAATTCACGGACTCCTCTAGACTGACTGGACTCAGATAA
Organism: Mus musculus; assembly: GCF_000001635.26. NCBI lineage: Eukaryota > Metazoa > Chordata > Mammalia > Rodentia > Muridae > Mus > Mus musculus. The sequence goes on along the minus strand of NC_000072.6, from coordinate 36,189,782 downwards.
ATTATTATTATCCTGGATAAAGGAAGCTAAAATTTAGGATAAGCAAAGGCTCCAGGAGGCTGGATATCAAGGATGGCTACTTCATTACCACATCTGCTCTTAACAGCTAGAACAGTCCGAGTCTGAGTAGGTCGGTATCCCTATCTCTTAGGATGGTCTCTACATGGCTAATAGGACCATCTCTGTTAAACTGTGCACATGGACCTACCTTTGCTTTAGACTTTTGAGCCTGTTTATCATAAGTACTTAAAATACTCACTATATGCCTCTTTAGATGATCGTTTTGTCTCTTCTAGCTGCATTTATCAGCATTCTTTTATGTCTCTTAGATTTTTATGGAAGTCTTTAATATGTTGAATATAGATACTGGAAATAAATACTTTTAAGTTAATAAACTAATATCTACTTTGTTATGGTGGAATATGTATGGAAACTTTGTTAATCTAGTCAGAAATCGTGAACTAATGACTTCTGTTTATACCATAATTGACCATGACTCACTGTAATCCTCATAACTTAGATATTATTTTATGCTCAAGGAATGGTCTACTCAGTCAATGATGTTTGTCAACATCTGTTCCTGGCTAGGCTGTGAGACTTTTCATTTAGCATTGAATCTTCACTTTGTCAAGCCACATCAAGCAAACCAGCTTCCAGCTTCCCCAGAGTTCATATCCTCACTCACTGCTTATTAGGAGCTGAGTGCTGGGGGGTAAGAAGAAGGGTGTTTCCTGACATGTTTTGGATCCTCAGCCTTTTGCAGCTTTAGTGGTATAATTGAAGATTTGGCTGGCCTGAATGCACGCAGACAGTGAGTACCCTAGATAGACTGATCCTGGGGTTCTGACTTCCCAAGGGAGCTCCTTTCTCTAGATTTCATGTTCATTTTGTCCTGCTTTTAACTCAAAATTTGCTTTGGAATTGCAATTTACTCAGTTATTGTTATCTTGAAAGATGACAACAGGGCCATTCAAAGTGCTTTCTCTCTCCAGGCTGAAGGTAGAAATCTCTGCAGGACTCTAAATGTCCCTTCCTTTCCCTGGTGGTTCCAGTCATCCTGAGAGGCTGCACTCTGGGTGCCAGCCTTATTCTGACATGTAAAAGCCTGGGGCATACTGTAAAAAAGGCATGAACATTTGTTAATAAATAAGTTATAAGTACATCCACATGAGAGACCTCTCTACAACAATGAAATTAAATAAAATATGTTTGTCCGCATACAAATTTTATAGATCTGGCCAACCCACCTTAAAATGTGGAAACACTGAAACAGAGAGGAGCTGGGGTAAAAATATATCTGCATTATGCATCAAGATAAACATTTATAGAAAGCAACACTGCAAATCTACCCTGGTGTGTTTTCATAGATACCTGTGCCATTTTGAAATATTAGGGGCATTGGGAGATGAAGCACCACCTCTTCATAAATTTTGAAACTCTGAATGTCTGATTTCAAACCTATTCAAAGCTTCAGGGAATGGAATATGAAAGAATTTTGCCTTGTCCCCTCTAACTATATACTCCAAAAGTCATAGTTCATAGTTTTTCTTTTTCATTTTCTTATTTTTGGCTTAGTAACCTCCACATTCTTTTAGCCTTCGATTATTTATACTTAACCAAATCTCACTTCTGACCAGTGTCCTTTCAGGAGTCCAGCACCCCTAATCTATGATTGGGTAACCTTCTGAGCGGGACACATTGCTGCCCATTTCTGACCACTGCCTTCTTCCCCTTCCTTTTTTTCAAGCAGTGTCACCTTGTGTGCACACGTGTGCTGTATGCCTGTGCATGCACAGGCTTATGCAGAGATGCTCAACTGTGCTATCATTGAAGATGGAGATTAATTTCTATCAATCTTTCTTTAGTCAATTCTTCATCTTTTTTTTTTTTTTCACACAGAGTCTCTGACCTGAAATTCACTATGTTGGCTACACTGACTGGACAGCAAGTCTCAGCATATACTTGTCTCCACCCACTTCATTGGGTGTTATAGGCACACACTGATGTGCCCAGCCTTTCTGTGAATTCTGGGAATTGGGATTTGGTTCTTCAATTTGCATACCAAGTACATTACCAACTGAACCATCTCTCCAGCCCCCATATCACATTTCTTATACTTGGCCTTGAAAAAAATGTATTTTCTTTGAAAAAAATCGTGTGGTTATGATATTTTCTCCTTTTAAAGTATTAGTGGTTGGTTTGTCCATTCACTTAGTTCTCTATTTGAGGCTGCATTTTTCATTGCCTTTCTTATAAGCCCTGATACTAAACAACACATTTCACAAAAGCTGCCCCTTTGGATGATACCCCTGCCTCTCTCTGTTTCTCTCTGGTCCCAAATATGTGATTTGGCTTTTAAATTCCTACACTCTAACAGTGGATACTGAAAAAAACCTTAAATAAAATGGTCAGCTCTGGATAATGGACAGTGTACTATGGACTAGGATGATCCTATCTTTCATGCTGTAGAGATAAGTTTAACAAGTTCTACCTGCAATAGTAAATGTCTGTACACAGAATACGCAATGATGCATAAAGGTGTAAAAGACATAATATGTTTCCTTCTCGCTTTAAGAAAGTTTTACTCACTGTTATTGGTCACAGTCCACTTACATGATATTGCCAGTCAGATGGAATATGAAATTAATACATGTGATAAAATATTGAAGCCATTTCTCTCCCAGTTTCCCTGTAACATAGAAGTATGAAATCAGAATCCATTTCCACTCTTGTCTCTTACACTTACACACCCCAAGCTGACAGCCTAGGCTAGGGGCCAAGCTGTGCTGTAAATTCATGCTGACTTGTGAACCTTTTGGAACATTGCAATGCTCTTTCCATTCAATTTGCAGAAACATTCATGCCTGAGGCCTTGAGCATGCAAAAAATAATTTGTTGTAGATGTGATAGGAATTCTGATCTTTTGCTGGGAATATAAGATATCAAATATGCAAGACAAGTAGAGAATAAGAGAGAATAAGGCAGAATTTCCTGATTTCCCCACATTACCTCTATTACTTGGAGTTTGCCTTTATTTTTGCTTTGGAATTATTATTAATAAATTCTGATCTTATTCTATGTATTTTATTTGACATTTTGTTTTAGATAGCTTCAAGCGACTGAAACTATCATCATATTGACAATATGACATAGTGATTAGCATTGAACCTTGACTAAAAAGCATAAATTTAAGAGAGTTCTGATTTTCACTAGCTCTGTGAATTTAAGATTATTTAGATAAAATTTTACTCTGATCTGCTCTATTAATTGAGTAATATAATGGTATTAAAGAAATGAAATGTTTGTATGTATGTGTGCTGAGTATTCTGTTTGCTCGTGCCCCACTCCTCCATTTTCATGACTTCTTTTCTCTTTTCTCAGTTCTTCAGAACTCATTACAGAAAAATTCCCTTCCCTCTATTTTTATTACTTCTTTTAATTTTTGAGATTATAATTATATCATTTCCCCAACCCCTCAAACTCTTTCACATATATCTCCCTTCTCTCTTTCAGATTCAAGACCTCTTTTTTTATTAACATACATACATGTATTTACATATATCATTCTAAAAACATAAACACAACCTGATCAGTCTATATAATGTTACTTGCATGCATGCTTACACTGACCACTTGGTGTTGGATAACCAATTGGTGAGTTCTTACCTAGAAAGGACTATTTCTCTTGCTCTCAGCATTCCTTAGCTACCTGCTGCTTTGTGTGTAAGGTCGAAGCCTCCTGGCTTTCCCCTGTTCACTTGAGAATGCCTATCATTGCTGTCCTCATTAAGTTCACGTTAATGACTAGGACAGGACAATAACCCCAAAGCTGCAGTGGTGACATGCAAACCTTCATGGTAAACAACAGCTCTCTAATTGGACTTAAGACCTGATCAACAGAAAGAAGTTATGTCTGGGCCTGGAAACCTAGTCATTACCCAGGACTAGTGAGATGAAGGATGTTGGGGGAAAACCTCTACTTTACTAAACCTCGGTCTTTAAAATTTATAGTTAATTACCAAATTCATCAACAATAACATATGACGGTTTGGGTGACTTCCTTTCTGCTCTTACTGGGGTGTTCTGGTACAAGTAGGGTGAGTCGCCATTTCTCTACCCATGTTGGAATTAGCTTTCTTTGAACTCAGTTGTTTCTGTACACTGGAAGCATTAGTTGCTGCCCTTGATTCTTTGTGTTTAGGGTGGTAATGACTTTCTGCCATTTCCAGATTCCAAGTATCTCAGAATTATTTATTCAGTTTCAACCCCTTTCTATAATTTTAAAATAATCACTTCATTCTGAATCAACATTTTAAAAGGAATCCCGTTAAGACTGCTATTTGTTGATTCAATAATATATACTTCATTACTGAGTAAACAGAAATATGCTTTCTATTAACTTTTAAATACCCAATATTTACTAGTAATTTTATATTTTCTGTACCAGGAAAAATTCCCACTTTGAATCTCTTTGCCTTATGTTATTTTTCTTTTAAAAGTGCAGCAAGAGGAAAAGATAGACCCAGAGGTTCAGAATCGTGGGTTTGTAAATGGTTTGTAAATTTTAAATGGTTTGTAAATTTTCACCAATTTTAAGATTTAATTATTTTATTTACTTAAAATATATCAAAACAAACTTTTCAGGGGAGAGTCTCTGTCTCTGACTCTCTCTCTGTCTCTCTCCCTGTCTCTGTCTCTCCACACATACACACACACAAGCACACATACACACACACACACACATACACACATACACACACACACACCCTAAATTACAATTTAGAGGGATAACTCTAATGATTTTCCTCAAAACCATCTTCCAGAGAGTAGATCAGGCTTGCTTAAAGTAAGCCCAGTTTAACCAATCAATATTTCCTACTATCTTGTATCCATTCTTTTTAGCAAACAAAAGCAGCCATCTTTAGTAGCTGTGAGTGCCCTTGGCATCTTTGGAAATCTCCAAACATCTTTCCAGCTGTCTTGATTCTACAGAGAGGAAACAATAGGAAATTTGCCATCCTCTTAAGACCTTTGCTCTGCTTCTTTACTCTCCTGACTATAAATAAGAGCAGGGACAAAAGAAATGTTATCTGAACTGCCAAGTCCCAGAGTAGCACTGTTCTTTGAGATGTCTGTTTTACACTGACTGACAAGAGCCCAATGCCCTGAGCCAAAAGAAAAAGTAAATCTTTATGGTCCAGCTGGACTACTAATCACCAGGAGCAGCAAATTAGTTGACAAATCAAAGAAAACCTTGGCTGGAGGCAACTTTGTGGATGTCAGTTCAATAGTTTGCTGCACCTACACATATATAAGTGAAAGAAAACCAAACAGTCAAATACTTCATGCTTGCTGCTGCCCAGGCTCTGAAGCCTGAGGAAAGGCAGAGAGATGAGCATAATCGCAGTCAGATTACTAGTTCTCCACTGTATACACTGGTGTCTCAGTGCCTACTCCTCACATACTGAGCTCCCTCTGACAAAACCAAAAATTTCTGTGAATACCAGCACCAGGGCAATGAGGAGAAGAAGAAGGAGGAGGAGGAGGAGGAGGAGGAGGAGGAGGAGGAGGAGGAGGAGGAGGAGGAGGAAGACTGAACACACAGACCATAACATGTAGACTTTGGAGAACAGAAGTGCTTCCTCCATGGTTGTGGATCTTCTGAGAAGGGTCAATTAGTAGTTACCACATTTGTTCCAGAGTCTGCCTAATGCTAAACATGAGGCATAGTGTTGGAACGTCCCTAATGCTTGAATACCTAAACCACCCAGGCTTCTGTGAATTTTAGAAAGTGAAACTCAATAAAACTTTGAGCCAGTTCAACCAGGAAACTACATCAGGAAAGCCTTAAAGTCAAAACTGTTCCCAAATATATACTACATGTATATTGCCATTTTCCAAACAATATCATTAAAGTGGTCATACATAAATTAGTAGGAACACGTGAATTATTCAAACCAATACATTTCAAAGTGAAAATTAATTTTATTAATAAGTCTTTTCCAAGACCACAGGACTAAGACAAGGGCAAAACAGGATCACCTAAATACCATTCAATTCTAGCTTGGGTAGTGGTGCCACATGAGGTAGTCATGGGGCTGAGGCTAAATGGTGCAGACAGTGACATGAATAACAGCAATCTGGCAATGAAGTCACTTCCAGTTTCTTTGCTGATTTAGGAAGCCATCCTGCAAACGATTTGGCCAATTAGATGCCTCACTATAATCCTTTGTCAAAATTTACCAATCAAAGACAAAGACATTTGTTGTCAATCATTTTACACACACTATCATGATAAGAGGCTAAACCCATTGAAGGCTTTAGAACTCCCCTCACCACCACATACCACGAGGTATGTTATAGTATTTGTGTAAAAGGAGATATACAAATGATCATGATATAGGTCCTAAGCTCTGGAGACAATATTGATTTATATAAACTCAAAATACTTACCATAAAGTAGAATAAAAAATACATAATAAATAAAAATATTAAAAAAAAACAGTTGAATCAGGTTTTAAAAATTATTTATTATTCTATGTGTTTCCTACATAGAAAACAACAATATAGAACCCTCTGCACAGGGACTTGGTAAATTATTTAATTGGGATACTTATCTAGACCTTAATTATGCTAATTAACATAGGCATTTCCCAACAACACAGGTGTTAAAAATAAAATGTCTTGATTGGTCCAGTCATTTGCAACCCAGGCTCCCAGTAAAAGACAGATAATTGAGAAGTTGTTTAAGCCTAGTCAGCTTTGTCAAAATGCATTTTCCTTTTGGCTTTTATTCCCCATAAACTGCAGCCTGCAGCATCAACTGTCTCCCAGTGCACAGGCATAATCCATTTCCCAATGCATAACAAGTTTATGAGAGGGAGCTCCTTACACAAGCAACTTTCTGAGCAATCTAATAGGCTGCAAAGAACGAAGCTGATTGTTTCTGAGCAGTGTGAGCAAGGTATGAGGTTGTTGTACCTTTGGGAACAACAAGAAAAACCAACCTGTCACCTAAAATCATACCTTTCACAAAACAATGAAATACTGTGCATGGCTTTTTTCCCATAGACTAGGATACTCAATTGCTTTTCTTCCTTCAAAATATTGTTTCTGCCCTTGATTTAAAGTCTAAGGATTCAAATTTTAGACGTTAATACTGCTGCTAGTTGTTGTAAACAACATAATAAAAGTTGAAAAATCATCTTTGTTACAAGCTAAACAAATATAACGCATCCCAAACACAACAGTTATTTGCATAAATTTGAATACATAAAAGCTTGAATTACCCCCTAGGAGAATAAAGTATAGCTACCATCTTGATCCTGCTCAAGGCAGAATTTACTATTGTTTTTCCACAATGCAGTAAATTCTGTGCCCTTTTCAATTCAAATTAACATATCATGGATATTACCTAAATAAACAGAAAAGTAAAATTCCCCTTTTGATGTGGGTAGTCCTGTAGGTCTCTTATATCTAATTATGGCTGATTGCATGGAGGAAGAGGTCACAAATGAGGCATCATAATGCATTCCCACTACTAAAGGATATTATGAGATCTCAAAGGCATTTCTAATTTCTAACTTAATAATACTTGATATTTTGACAATCAAACAAGTTTCTCAGGAAATTCATATATTTACTATACAATTATTATAATGGATGAACTCCACTGCTGGATTCCAAAATATAATACAAACAAAAAAAAAACTGAAGTTAGCAAAAGATTGACAATTAAGTTAGCAATGATAAAAATTAATAAAGACTATTACTGAGGATGTGGAGTGCTCAAAAAATGGACCTAGGATGACTGCACTCTGGAAGATCCAACAAGCACCTGAAAGAGTCAGATGCAAGTATTTGCACCCAACCAATGGACAGAAGCAGCTGACCCCTGTGGTTGAATTAAGGAAAGGCTGAAAGAAGCTGAGGAGGAAGGCAACCCTGTATGAGGACCAGCAGTCTCATTTAATCTGGACCACCGAGATCTTTCAAACACAGGTCCACCAAACAGGCAGCATATACCAGCTGATATGAGGCCCCAACACATATACAGAAGAGGACTGCTGGGTCTCTGTTAAATCAGAAATGATGCACCTAACCCTCAAGAGACTGCAGGCCCCAGGGAGTTTAGAGGTCAGGTGGGGTGGGGGTAGGGGGTGGAGACATCCTCGTAGACACAGGGGTGAGGAGGAGGTATGAGATGTGAAACAGTCAGAGGGTGGACCTGGAAGGGGGATAAAATCTGGAGTATAAATAAATAAAGACTGATTTTCTGATGTCTAGAATCTTAGTCAAGGATTCCTTCTATATGTGTCAGTAAATATGTACATACCTATATGTGTATGAAAGAGCAAAAGGGAGGGAACAAAGAAAAGATGGCAGGGTGAAGGAGCAAGGACAGAGATAGATATAGCTTCATATATTGTACCAAAGATCATATACTACTTAATGCCTCAATAATATAAGTAATATTATGCATTACATTTTATATAAATACTCTACAGTCAATCAGTTATAATTTGGTTATTTTCCATTGTTAAAAGCAAACATGAATTACTTATTATATTCATTTATATACTATATATTTATTATTATAATCATGATTCTCCCATGAAACCCAATATTAAGTACATTTTACTTAACTGTAGTCCCTATAATCAAGACAGTATTTATCATTTAAAACCGTCTTCAATGTATAACAGTATTGATCATTTTTTATTGCTGTGACAAAATATCTGAGCAAATCAAATTAAGAGAAGAAAAGTTTATTTTGTGCACAGTTTTAGAGATTTCAGCCCACGGTCATTTTTTTTTTTCCTACCCTGTTTTCAGCCAGAATAGTTTGACTGAAAAAAAAAAAATCATAGCAGAGCAAAGCTACTCACTTCAAGATAACTAGATAAAAAGAGTTAGAGGAGAGGGAGAGAGTCAAGATAGATAGACCTTCCTGTGGCACACCCCTAGCTACAACCTCCAGTGAAATAGGCCCTACCTCCTAAAAGTCTGTGCTCAATCTTGGATTAATCCATCAATGAAGTCAGCACCTCCTGATCCAGTCAATTTCCAAATGTCTGTCAGCTTTCAACAAAGTCTTCAACATGGGAGCCTTGGGGAGTATTGTATGTTCAAAATACAGTAAAAAAAAAATACATATAAATAAAAATACTATCATATGCTTATTAATTGGTACACACACACACCATGTTCCTCTCTTCCTCTCTTCTGATTATAAAATTAGTCTCAAAGAAGACATCATCGAAAGGTTTAAGTAACTAGTTAATGAGATGCTTATTGTTAACATTTCTTTAATCAAGATGCAAGAAAGGAGCTAGTAACACAGGGATGGAAATGCTAAGTGTGCATGAAGCCCTTCTCACACAGTAGCAGGAACAAAGGGAAACTCACCAGGCATTGTCTATAAAACGGGTTAACTTGTTAAGTAGTTTATAACTAACTAATATTTTCAGCTAAATGCTTTCTCAAAATACACCAGACAACATACACTCTGTTCAATAGTAAGATTTTTAGTACGGTAAGTGAAAGATGACTCTACCTTGTTTAAGCATAGCCTGAGTCCCTCTCTCCTTCAGGGTGGTGAATGTGTCAGCCAGAGATGGCTTTTGATGAAGCGAAGGCCAATTCTGTGGAAAGTTTATGAAGCTATGTAAACAGAATTCATCATTCCTCCAGGGTGAAAGGCACTATATAAATGTGTGATATTAAGGTGCTTAATCAAAAGCACCTTTTTCATATCCTCTGTCAAGCTAAATAAACAAAAATGCAGAAGAATATAATGTATCATTGCTGGACTCTCCATCAAAAACGCACACAACTATTCCATTTTTGGTAAATTCTATTTGTCCAGCCTCCAGCTCCAGAGATTTCTAAGTGTTTGTTGAAATGTAATGCCACCCCCTTGCCTACCTCCCACATCACTGGTTAAATCACTTTCTAAGTGCTGGCATAAATAAAACTACACGCTGAGCTTTACCCAATCACCACCAGAACTCTTAGCCAACAGCAGGATGATCACAGACTGTAAGTGCTTTCTCTCTTTTATATAAAATGAGTGAATATGATTTAAGTTTTTATAAAGTGCAAAATATTGGGATAGTCTAAGTATGTGACACTTAGGTGGAATTGACTTGACAATTTTGTCAGGAATAGATGGACCATGATAATATTGGCTCATACTCCCGTTGACTGCCAAGGTTTAAGTTGAATGGATTTATAGGAATTACCAAGATTTCCCGTCTTTTTTAGAACAGTAACTTACGAAGTTTGGCTTGTTTACCGATGCCCTCAAACTCTCTGGGCACACGCTATGATTTGAGTGTGAAATATCATTCACAGGATTATGTGTTTAAACATTTGCTATCCAGCTGCTGGTTTTATCTGGGGAGTTTGTGAAACCTTCTAGACGTGAGGTTTAGCTGGCAGACAGAAGATACAGGGATGGGTGTGGGAGTAGTGTTACAGCTGGGAAGCTTAAGACCAAGTTCTCTGCTTAGAAGTCAGCACTACACTCACAGACATCAATTCAAGCATAGAACCCATCTGCCATGTCTTCCCCACCATGGAGGACTGAAACTCCTTAAGCTATGGGCCAAAATAAACTTCTCCTCCCTCAGGTGGCTTCTGTCAGGTACTTTGTCTCAACCACAAGGAAAGTAACTCACACAATGAGAACTAGGCATATTTTAGTAGGAAGAGGGGCATGTGAGATGTAATCCAGTATACCATTGAAGGAAGAGAAGATTCAGTGTGAATTTAGGTTATTGACAATATCCACTTGAGGTTCATAGGATTTCTAATACTATCTCTCTCATCATTGTAAGAATCTATATGGGATGGATCCTTGGGTGGGGTAGTCTCTGGATAGTCCATCCCTTCATCTCAGCTCCAAACTTTGTCTCTGTAACTCCTTTCACGGGTATTTTGTTCCCTATTCAAAGGAGTAATGAAGTATCCACACGTTGGTCTTCCTTCTTCTTGATTTTCTTGTGTTTTGCAAAGTGTATCTTGGGTATTCTAAGTTTCTGGGCTAATATCCACTTATCAATGAGTGCATATCTAATGACTTAACCCATACACTATTGCATATGCTAGCAAGATTTTGCTGAAGGGACCCTGATATAGATGTCTCGTATGAGGCTATGCCAGTGCCTGGCAAATATAGAAGTGGATGCTCACAGTCATCTATAAGATGGAACACAGGGCCCCCAATGGAGGAGCTAGAGAAAGTACCCAAGGAGCTAAAGGGGTCTGCAACCCAATAGGTGGAACAACAGTATGAACTAAGCAGTACCTCCGGAGCTCGTGTCTCTAGCTGCATATGTAACAGAAGATGGCCTAGTCGGCCATCATTGGGAAGAGAGGCCCCTTGGTATTGCAAACTTTATATGCCCCAGTATAGGGGAATGCCAGGGCCAAGAAGTGGGAGTGGGTGGGTAGGGGAGCAGGGTGGGGGGGTATAGGGAACCTTAGGGATAGCATTTGAAATGTAAATAAAGAAAATCTCTAATAAAAAATGTAAAAAAAAAAAAAAAAAAAAAGAACCTATAGCCCTGAGTATTTAGTATGTGATAGTTGCTATGACACACACTTTATAAGCACTCTTTAGTTCTAAGGACTCCATTAGGAAAGTGATGCAGCAAATAGAACAGATTTCATCTTAGACATTGACCTTGATACTCCTAAAACAAAAATCAATCTGGCAGTTGTATAAGTCCACAGAACAAGGGTTCATTACCAGACTACATTGCTGTAGAGAACAGGCTAATGTCTAGACGCAGAGCAATGGAAATCCAAATACAGCTTTTGTGCTGAGTTTCTGTCAATGGGGGTTTCAGTTTTCCTAACTGATAGGGCAAGAAAATCTGTTGGGCTAAGGTAGGTCATCAGCTATACAGGTCTTCACCATATTCCATAAGCTAGAGAAAATAAAAACTGTTAATATGGAAGAAGTAAGTGTAGAGGGCTGATGGCTGAAAAGTAAATATTTCTGGATACTATAGAGGAGGAAAAATTATGCAGCAACCATCCTTCAGGATGCTATTGTTGAAGCATATTGCTTACCTTAGAAATGATTTTGGCCATTACTACAATAGAATCACTTTTGGGGGTTCATGTAAATATCTTTAACAAATGCTTTCCTCTGGCTTTCTTAGGATCACCCTATTTTTCTCCTCCTTTTAAATCAGTGTTCTCACTAGTTTTTGTCACAATCTGAAAAAGAAACTGAAAAAGAAACATCAGTTGAGAAACCCTTCCATCAGTTAGGACTGTAAGCAAGTCTGTAGGGTATTTTCCTGATTAATAATTGGCATGGCAGGGCTCAGATCATTGTATATAGTTCTAACCCTGGGCAGGTGGTCCTAGGTTGTATAAGAAAACAGGCTGAGAAGACCATGGGAAGCAAGCCAGTAAACAGCATTCCTCCATAGCCTCTGCTTCAGTTCCTGCCTCCAGGTTCCTGTTTTAAGTTCCTGCCCCAACTTCCCTGAGTGATAGATCTTTATTTGGAAGTATAAGATGAAAAGAATCCTTTTCCCACCAAGTTTTTTTGACCATGGTGTCAATCAGAAAGTAGATAGAGAACTATGATAATCCACATGAATTGGGAGGTAATGCTGAAGAACTTTCCATTCATAGCAAATTATGGTTCGAAATAATTTCCAACGGAACACTTGACAACTGTGCTGAGTATAAGGAAATGGCTACTGCTTACACAAGAGGTCACAGCACACCATAGCTATTTCATTATGTACTAGGACAAATTTTTACTCTTCTTAACCATGAAACAAGAAAGCATAGGTCATAGGTTCTAGTCTCACTGTGTTCTGGGTGTCTTTGCCCTTCACTTATTTATTTTTGAAAGCTGACTTTGCACTCCAGGCTGCCTTCTCCAATGTGTGCTTCAGTTGTGTGCTCCTCAAAGCCCTGTTGCCTGAAACCCACTTCTGGTGATTTCACAAAAGGTTTTCACACAATGAAGAGTTAAATCAGGGGACCAACCATGAGTGTTTGTGCATCAGGATTAAGACTGTACAACTAGTAATTGATCCTTTATTTTTAATCCCAGAGATACTATGTTCTGTGATAGGGTAGAAGTCATAGATTTTTACACATTTGTTTCAGAAGTGTGCTGTGATTTCAATCTTTATCCAGAAGTAAATGAGTATACATAGTAAGGAAAAAAAATAAATGGAAATAAATGTAAAATCGCATTTCAAAATCTTTCAGAGAATGTGATGCAAAAGTATGATTATGTTGTCAAAAATATCAAATAAAGAATAGTCTACAAACAGATGTTTCATAATTAGTATAAGAAAATGTACCATAATATGTTATTAACATTTTATATGAATTTCTGTTAGGCAGAAATAGAAAAATTCTTGGAAATTATAGCAGATAAATGAGCTTTCAAAAGCCTATGTCTGTTCCTTGGGCACATCATTTGGAGGGGTGGTTTGAAGATAGATCTAACAATAGAATCATACAATATTCGGTTAGAATGCAAACACATCTAACATCCCTAACCTCAAAAAAAAAATCCTGTTAGAAAAATATGTAAGAGTTACGGGGTTAGAGAATTTGTTAACCTAAGAATATTTGTGGAAGGAAACTGGTCTTCCCAACACAAACTTAGCATAAATGTTTATAGCTAATGGGGACTCAGCATAGCATCCACTCTGTTTTGCCTATAAAATTCTCAGTGTGGTAGGATTATCTATTATTCTTACACTATTGAAAACATTTTAAGAGTCTGATTATCTTCCCACCATCATAGACTCAGTAAAAATCTAGATCTTGGTATTGAGCTGCCAATATATATATATATATGTTTTAGTATCCTAATAGTAAGAATAATTATAATCACAGGCCATTGGAGTCCCCTAAAGAATCCAAACGCCTTGTCCAAGTTAACATTGTGTGTGATGCAAAAGTAATGAATGCTTTCAGAACAAGGTGATGGAAATTATATTAAATCTGATAAATATAGGATCAGTCCATGATATATTATGCAGGTAAAGTGGATAGTTAAAATGTCACAGGAAATGAAAGTCACTGGGCACTAAAGTGAAGCCAGGTGTCATAGATCTACATGCAAACTTATCCTTCTCCAGCCTCAGCCTGAGAACTATTGGAGTCCAAGTCCCTCTTCCTCTAGGATTAGAAATAACAAAGGACCAATTACTAGTTGTGCAGTCTTAATCCTAATGCAAAAACGCAGATCCCTGACTTAACCCTTCATTCTCTGAAAACCTTTTGTGAGATCACCAGAAAGGCAGAGGAGGTGGGGGGAGGGGGGGTCATCCAGGCAACAGGACCTTAAGGAGCACACAACTGAAGCACAGGTTGGAGAAGGCAGCCTGAAGTGCAAAGTCAGCTTGTACAAATAAAAAGTGAAGGCCAAAAACATCCATCAAACAGCGAGAACAGAATGTTTGACCTACGCTCTCTTGCTTCATGGTTAAGAAGAGTAAATATTTGACCAAGAGTGTGTATGCAATGAAAGAGCTAAGGTGTGCTGTGACATCTTGCGTAAGGTAATAGCTTTGTGAATTTCAGCATTAACATTCTTAGCACAAAATACTTCTGAAAGCAATGTTTATAGTGAAAGCTTATTCTTAGTGTTTTCAGGTATTAGTGAAGAGCAATTACTTATCCAAAATATTTTTGAAAATCTAAGTCCCATCTGTTTATAGATATACTGCGGTTTTCAGGTGCCTGACAAAACCATCTTTCTCGTGCTATTTAAAGATTAGGTCAGATTTAGAATAAGCTCCACCACCTTGCTCTGAAAGCATTCATTACTTTTGCATCACACACAATGTTAACTTGGACAAGGAGTTTGGATTCTTTAGGGGACTCCAATGGCCTGTGATTATAATTATTCTTACTATTAAGATATTAAAAAAATTATTTTTTAAGATAGATGGGAATGAATTTTTAAAACTAATTCCATTATTTGGACATAGTAATAAACATCCCCACAATAACAAATGTGTTTCTAGTACACTGCATCTGATGTGGCCCTTCTGGCCCAGCCATCAGCAGGGAATTCTATTTTAAGTTACCTCACTAAAAGGAAAATGACTCATACTGGACCATGCTTCTGTATTCACCCTCCCTGTCAATGCAAAGCCACATTAATTTTTGATAAGCTATCAAAAGATAGCCATACTTGAATTTACCAATGAATAGCCATGCTTAAACTTTATGAGGTCTGTGACCATGAAAAAGTTCTTATAAACCTACAGGATTTAAAATGATTAATTACCCTTGAGAAGAGTTTTTGCTATCCTCGGTTTTTTGTTATTCCAGATGAATTTGCAAATTGCTCCTTCTAATTCGTTGAAGAATTGAGTTGGAATTTTAATGGGGATTGCATTGAATCTGTAGATTGCTTTTGGCAAGATAGCCATTTTTACAATGTTGGTCCTGCCAATCCATGAGCATGGGAGATCTTTCCATCTTCTGAGATCTTCTTTAATTTCTTTCTTCAGGGACTTGAAGTTTTTATCATACAGATCTTTCACTTCCTTCGTTAGAGTCACGCCGAGATATTTTATATTATTTGTGGCTATTGAGAAGGGTGTTGTTTCCCTAATTTCTTTCTCAGCCTGTTTATTCTTTGTGTAGAGAAAGGCCATTGACTTGTTTGAGTTAATTTTATATCCAGCTACTTCACCGAAGCTGTTTATCAGGTTTAGGAGTTCTCTGTTGGAATTTTTAGGGTCACTTATATATACTATCATATCATCTGCAAAAAGTGATATTTTGACTTCCTCTTTTCCAATTTGTATCCCCTTGATCTCCTTTTGTTGTCGAATTGCTCTGGCTAATACTTCAAGTACTATGTTGAAAAGGTAGGGAGAAAGTGGGCAGCCTTGTCTAGTCCCTGATTTTAGTGGGATTGCTTCCAGCTTCTCTCCATTTACTTTGATGTTGGCTACTGGTTTGCTGTAGATTGCTTTTATCATGTTTAGGTATTGGCCTTGAATTCCTGATCTTTCCAGAACTTTTATCATGAATGGGTGTTGGATCTTGTCAAATGCTTTTTCTGCATCTAACGAGATGATCATGTGGTTTTTGTCTTTGAGTTTGTTTATATAATGGATTACATTGATGGATCCTTAATCATCAGGGAAATGCAAATCAAAACAACCCTGAGATTCCACCTCACACCAGTGAGAATGGCTAAGATCAAAAATTCAGGTGACAGCAGATGCTGGCGAGGATGTGGAGAAAGAGGAACACTCCTCCATTGTTGGTGGGATTGCAGGCTTGTACAACCACTCTGGAAATCAGTCTGGCGGTTCCTCAGAAAATTGGACATAGTACTACCGGAGGATCCAGCAATACCTCTCCTGGGCATATATCCAGAAGAAGCCCCAACTGGTAAGAAGGACACATGCTCCACTATGTTCATAGCAGCCTTATTTATAATAGCCAGAAACTGGAAAGAACCCAGATGCCCCTCAACAGAGGAATGGATACAGAAAATGTGGTACATCTACACAATGGAGTACTACTCAGCTATTAAAAAGAATGAATTTATGAAATTCCTAGCCAAATGGATGGACCTGGAGAGCATCATCCTGAGTGAGGTAACACAATCACAAAGGAACTCACACAATATGTACTCACTGATAAGTGGATATTAGCCCAAAACCTAGGATACCCACGATATAAGATACAATTTCCTAAACACATGAAACTCAAGAAAAATGAAGACTGAAGTGTGGACACTATGCCCCTCCTTAGAAGTGGGAACAAAACACCCATGGAAGGAGTTACAGAAACAAAGTTTGGAGCTGAGATGAAAGGATGGACCATGTAGAGACTGCCATATCCAGGGATCCACCCCATAATCAGCATCCAAATGCTGACACCATTGCATATACTAGCAAGATTTTATCGAAAGGACCCAGATGTAGCTGTCTCTTGTGAGACTATGCCGGGGCCTAGCAAACACAGAAGTGGATGCTCACAGTCAGCTAATGGATGGATCATAGGGCTCCCAATGGAGGAGCTAGAGAAAGTACCCAAGGAGCTAAAGGGATCTTCAACCCTATAGGTGGAACAACATTATGAACTAACCAGTACCCCTGAGCTCTTGACTCTAGCTGCATATGTATCAAAAGATGGCCTAGTCGGCCATCACTGGAAAGAGAGGCCCATTGGACACGCAGACTTTGTGTGCCCCGGTACAGGGGAACGCCAGGGCCAAAGGGGGGGAGTGGGTGGGTAGGGGAGTGGGGGTGGGTGGGTAAGGGGGACTTTTGGTATAGCATTGGAAATGTAAATGAGCTAAATACCTAATAAAAAATGGAAAAAAAAAAAATAAAATGATTAATTACGTGGGTTTTTATAGGTATGTGTGCACATGTATGTAATTGTTCGTGTGTGTGTGTGTGTGTGTGTGTGTGTGTGTGTGTGTGTGCGTGTCTCTGTGAGGGTGAATGTGCACATGTATGTGCTTACACATGGAGGCCAGAAGCTGTGGTCTGCCCACTTCCTTTATCATTCTCCATCTAAGTGTTTGAGCCAGGGAATCCAACCAAACTGAAGCTCACTGATTCAGCTAGACTGGCTATTCAACAAGCAACAGAGAATCTCTGTCTGGGGCATTCCCAACATTGGAATTACATGATCAAGTCACTATACCTGATTTTTGTTTGTTTGTTTGTTTGTTTGTTTGTTTCTTTCTTTCTTTCTTTGTTTCTTTGTTTGTTTGTTTGACAGATTGTTTGATGGATTGTTTTGTTTTGTTTTTATTTTTTTTCTAGCTGTTCATCATCTAGCATAAACTCCTGGTCTTCACACTTACATGGCAAACACTTTAAAAACTCAGCCATCTCCCAAACTCTAATTATCTACCTTAAACTCATATTATTTTAGTATGTGTGTGTGCATGTGCATGTGATTTTGGAGGGGCATGTGTGCACGAGTACATGTTGGTTACATATGCATACACATGCATAGGAGGATGTGTTCAGCTATGTGTACATGTATGGAGGCCAATTGTGGAGCACCAGGTGTCTTCCACTCTTTTTTTTTCCTTTTTTTTTTTAAAAATTAGGTATTTTCTTCATTTACATTTCCAATGCTATCCCAAAAGTTCCCCATGCCCTCCCCCCACTCTCTTCCCCCCCTCCCACTTCTTGGTCCTGGCATTCCCCTGTACTTAGGCATATAAAGTTTGCAAGATCAATGGGCCTCTCTTTCCACTGATGGCCGATTAGGCCATCTTCTGATACATATGCAGCTAGAGACACAAGCTCTGGGGGATACTGGTTAGTTTATATTGTTGTTCCACCTATAGGGTTGCAGACCCCTTTAGCTCCTTGGGTACTTTCTCTAGCTCTTCCATTGGGGGCCCTGTATTCCATCCAATAGCTGACTGTGAACATCCACTTCTGTGTTTGTTAGGCCCCGGCATAGCCTCACAAGAGACAGCTATATCAGGGTCCTTTCAGCAAAATCTTGCTTCCACTCTTACTAACCAACTTTATGTTTTGATAAAGGTCTTTGATCAAGCCTGGGGTTCACTGTATTGGCTTACTTGCTGATAGGTGAGGTACTAGGAGTTCTCTCTGATCCCAAGCTTACATTTATAGACACTTGCTTCCACACCTGACTTGTAAATGAATATTAATGATCTGATGTCAGGTTGTCATGATCACACAACACACATTCTACACACTAAGCTATCTCCTCCTGTTCCAACATTTAAACACTGATTGACTGTTTTCTATATGGTAAGCATTTCTCAGTTTCTAACAATGATGACAGTAACTACAGCAATGATAACAACAATAACAACAGTATTCATAAATATAGACACATTCAGAACAAGTGGAAAGGGACTCTCTTCCATAGGAATTTCTACATGTAGTCTGAAAAATGAATTTAACACATGGATTGTAAAAGCATAATTTTATTAAAATAGCTTCATTCTTAAAACTAAGCTTCAATAAAGCAGAGAGACAAACTTCTCAGAGGCAAAGACTAACACAATTTACAAATAGTTGTTTTTCTTAATTGAGTCTGTTTTTAGGTTTCCTTTGTCTCTGCCTCCTTGAAAATTAAAAGCCACAGTCATTTAGGTGCATCTGATAACAACTACATTGATCATCCATTGGACATTTAGACCACATCCTTTGAGTGTTGGAAACCTTGGGTACCATTGGCCATTTACAATTTTATATATTTTTTACTCTAACCCTTCTTTATAGAAGCTTCTTTGTCTTCACCCACACATTTCCATGTGACAAAACACCTCAAAAAATAAAACTAAAGTAAACCCTTAAACCTATCACTGCATCTGTGGATAAAATCATTGATGAGCCCAATGATCCAACCTCCTTCTGAGGAATTTACTTCTAAACAGTGCTCTGTTGGTTACCCAGATTTCAGTACCTGAGCTAACAGAGGTAATTTCAGACCCAAAGCTAATACTATTCCTTAATTTTTTAAATCTTATTTAAAGATATTTTTCTTTCTGTTTGTCTCTAAATATTTGTGCTTCAAGTCATTTTGTTATCAATATATTAATGCACATGTATTTTTTTCTTTTTAGCTGAAATTATGAAAATCTGACTACACAGTTATCACCTTTCTTTTTGCTTCTCCAACCCAAATTTCCAGGTCAAACTTTTCTTCATAGTTTCCTTTCACCCTTTTAAGACCATAGGAATTTCAACTTTGGTGTCTCACAAATTGACTTTGTTTAAATCTAACATCTATATCTCCAAGCCTGTATGTAGACCAGTTTTGTTACTATAACAAACTAACTGAGACATGCCAACATTACAACACAAATGATTTATTTTTCTCATTGTTTTAGAAGTTCAAGGTCTGCCATTTGTATCAGTTCATCTCTTACAAGGGTTGTCTTGACTATATCATATCACAGTGGAAGTGTTTGAGAAAGATATTGCATCCCAAAACAGTCTTTAGGGACATATGCCTCACAACCACTTAAAGTGTATCTCCCAGTGACCCAAGGACATCCCTTTAGAATCTGTTTTGCAAGTGTTCTAGCACATTTCAATACTATGAATCTGAGGACTAAACTGACAAGATGCCAATCTTAGGAAACAAATTGCATCTGGTACATAGCAACATAGTACATTTCCTATTGCTCAGAACACCCAGAAGTATTTCCTTACCCTCATCTAATATTTAATGTTTTATTATTTCACATCTTACTGCCTACTCACATCTGTGATTTCAGTCATTGCTTTAAGTTCATGTTTTATTTCGTATAACCATAATCATAAAAACTTATAACTGTCCCTTTTTTTATCTATCTTCCCTAACCTAATGCTTCCAAATTTGTTTAAATCATTGTGAATTTTCACTTATATTATCTTACAATTTCCATTATTATCACTAGTGAAAGCCAGTTAAAATATTGTTGTAGTTTGAAAATGAAATGTACCTTCCATTGGATCATCCACCTAATCACTTGGTCCAGAAATGGTAGCACTACTTTGGAAGACAATAGAAACTCTTGGAGGTAGGGCCTCACTGGAGAAAGTAGGTCATCACATTGGAGGGCCTAGATAGTTTTGAGCTTCATGTTCCTTTCATAAATCCTTCCCTTCCACCATGGATTGCATGCATCCTCTCAAACTGTAAGTTAAAAGAAAGCTCCCCTTCCCTAAGTTGCTTCTTGTCAGGTATTTGGTCACTGTAACAAAAACAAAAACAAAAACAAAAACAAAAACAAAACTAATATGAGCATTATCTCGGCAAGGAAATATTTATAGGCACCGTGTCTCATTTCAGTATAATTACTAAAAGAAGCCTGCAAATTCCACTGGAAAGTTCATAGCCTAACATAATGATAAGTGGTTTTCTTATATTTATCTGAATAAACTATGAAACCTTAGAACCATTCTGGGTTTATCTTTCTGTCCCCCCAATGATTCATATATGCATACATGATCCATCAAGATATCCAGTCAGTTTTATCCCCAAATATTTACAGAATCTGTTCAGTTTATGCTACATTTCTGCCTCCCCAGGTTGAACTATTAACTTGAGTCTAGGCTCCCACAATAATGTTTTAATCAGTGTTCCAGTGTTTGTCTTGATCTAGATGTCCCTTCCTCATCCACACCCATAAAAAGCAGCCATATGTAGTGATCATTTAGAAATTGAAATTAGGTCATATTCTTTCCTTATGCACATCTTTCCACTAGGAGGAAAATCTAAACCATCCAACTTCAGATTTCTCAAAACATGGCTTCAATTCTAATTTTCTCCCCCTTCACAATCTACCCAATTTATCATTGGTCTTATTTTCTCACTGAATTTTACTTCCCTGGAGGCCTTTGTTTTGTCCTTTATGGTCCTAGAAAGCAACATTTGTGACTCCTTTATTTACACCTCTTACTCTATTAAATAGCAGAAGTCCTCTTTCAAGAACCTCATGTCCCATGATTGGATCCGATAAGGTGGAAACCCATATGCAAAGATGCTTCTGTAGTCTTGCTCATTAGAAGAGAACTGGCTGTTTTATTTCTGGTTAGTATTTGCTCACAGCTAATTATGTTTGGATTCATGAAAATAATTTTGTTGGTTTATAAACTTTATTTTCCATTGTATGTATTTTTGGGTGAGATAAGATAGAAGGTCAATTTGTAAAGACATTTTATTCTAGAATTCAAAATTTCTTTTACATTGTATAAGATACTTAGTGCAATTAGCATGAAGATGAGATAAGACTATAGAGAGGTCAGTGAGGAGAAAAGAGAGGAGAAGCCAGACCATCAAAGAGCTGCAGAGACAGAATGGGGAGGGATCAGAATGTCATGAAAGGTCTGTAAATCCTTGAGGTCTTAAGGAAATTGTCTTCTGGTAGGGGCGGGCACTTCAGCACTCTGATAATTGACAAAGGAAAATGATCAAGCTGGCTCTTGGTGAAGACACTAACACATTTTGTCTAAGCAGTAGATGCTTGTCATTTTATGTATAATGAGAAATGCTCTTTATCTTGTCAGTGACTGCTGTGTAAGGTCCAAGCTCCTTGGATAAACAAATCCTACCTAATATTAAGTTAGCCCTACAGAAAAATTCCAGAAGTAAACTATGAAAGAGATCATTTTAACTATGTGAGAACACTATAATATTTTAGGAGGTAGGGTATTTAAATAAAAAAAGAAAATAATTAAATTCTATTTTCTGACAAGATCACATAAATTTCTGTTTAGCTATGAAAAGGGTCTACTAGTCTGTAACTTTGTATTTCACATGTTACTGTAATTCAAACATAGGATAAATTATTAAGTTTGTCAATGGTGAGGAATCAAATAATTTTAGTTAATATTTCATTTTATTTAAAGAATATCATATGAGAAAATTATCCATCCAATCAAAAAACATATTTTTCTTTCATATATAAATTCATTTATAGTGATAAAGAAGAAAGAAAATAAAAACTAAAATCAAATTATAGGGTTACATATGTAAGAGATATTATAAGAAAGAGGTGATTTGGGGGCTACATGGCTCAGATCTGAGATTTCCAACTCAATATCTCATAGTCTTAAGAAACTGAAATATCAATACTATCAAAATGTGTTCACAGATTCAAAACCAGGGATGGGAATTACAGAACTAGAAAAAGATCCTAAAATTTACAGGGGAAAAACCCCAAACAATCTTCAGTAGAAATTAAGACATGGAGGGATCCATGGCTCCAGATTTATATGTGGCAGAGGATGGCTTTGTTTGACATCAATGGGAGGGAAGGATCTTCATCCTGTGGAGGTTTTATGCCCTAGCTTTGGGGAATAATGGAGTGGTGGGGCAGGAGTGTGTGAATGGAAGAGCACCCTCATAGAGGCAAAGGGGAGGAGGGAAAAGGGTAGATGGGATAGGGGTCTATGGAGGGGTAATAGGGAAGGGGATATCATTTGAGATGTAAACGAGAGGAGTTAGAGAAAGGACTGAAGGAGATGAAAGGGTTTACAACCCCATAGGAAGAACAACAACATCAACCAACCAGACCCCCCCACTCCAGAGCTCCCTGGGACTAAACCACCAACCAAAGAGTACACATGGAGGGACCCATGACTCCAGCCACTTATATAGCATAGGATAGCCTTGTCCAGCATCAATGGGAGTAGAGGCCCTTGGTCCTGTGAATGCTCGATGCCCCAGTGTAGGGGAATGTCATGATGGGGAAGTAGGAATGGGTAACATTTGAAATGTAAACAAACAAAATATCCAATTAAAAAATATTACACTGTTACAGTAAAAACAGGTACCAATTAAACAGAGTAGCAAAGAAATGATCCATACATGCGTGGCCAATTTCCAACAAAGTTACCCAGAACTCACAGTGAGGACAAAGCTGTCTCCACACTAAAATGTGTTGAGTAAATTAGATATCCACATGAAGAACTGTGCACTTCATCAATCATACAACCCCATAAACAAGGGTTAACAGAAAATGTATGAAAGAGATACATTTAAGACTTAAAACTGCAAAGTTAGTTTAAGAAAGTATAGGGGAGACCTTTACAATGTTGGTCTACACAGTTACTCGGGTGAACATTATCCCAAAATCATAACTAACAAAAGAAAAAGTAAACTAATAAAATACATCAAATTAAAATGTTTCTGCACAACAAAGTAAGCAATTATAAATTCAGAGGGACAAGCTTAGAACATGAATACTTACAAATGATACATCTAATTAGGATCTAATATCAAAAATACTTCAGGATTCAAACATTTCAGTAATAACATCACAATCTGGGGCCTAGAGAGACGGGCTCACCAGTCACAGGCACTTGCTCTTGTACAGGACCTGGGCTTGGTTCCCAGCATCTGCACAGTGGTTCATGATCATCATTACTGCATTTCTAGGGAATCAGCACCTTCCTCTAACATCCATGGGCACCAGACATGCATTTGATGAATCAAAAAGATGCAGCGATCCACAGCCAAACATTAGGCAGAGCTCAGGGAATTTTGTGGAAGAGGAGGAGGAAGGATTAAAAGAACCAGAGACATTAAGGACAAAACAAGAAAATACGTAGAATCAACTAACAAGGGCACATAGGGGCCCAAAGAGCCTAAACCACCAACCAGAGAGCATGCATGGGGCATATCTAGTTCCTCTATACATATGTAAACTGATGTATAGCTTGGTCCTCATGTGAGACTTTTAACGGCAGGAGCAGAGACTATCTCTGATTCTGTTGCCTGCCTTAGGATCCCTTTCCCCTAACTGAAAGGCTTTATCTAGCCTCAGGAGAAGATGTAGCCAGTCCTGCTACAGCTTGATATGCCAAGATGGGTTCATAGCCATGGGATGTCTCCCCTTCTCTAAGGAAAAAGGCAGGGGGCATAGGAATTGGAGAGGTAAAAGAGATGGATCAAGAGTGGAAGCAAAAATCACAATGTAAAGTAAATATGTTAATTAATGAAAAAAACTTATACACATAGAATAAATAAATCATGAAACATTCTATAAAGAAATTCCAATTTTTAAAAAGTCAAAGAATCCAAATAGGCATTTTTTAACATAATTGTGCCCCTACATGACTTATCAGCATAGAAGGATAAATGAAAGTCTCCAACTACTTATCACATCACCCCATTAGAATGGTTATTATTTCAAAACAATAAAACAATTAAAAGTAATATCTGGCCGTATCTAGAAAAAAATGAAATCATTGATAAGAAGTTAATATAACTACTATGGAAACCAATACTATATTTTCTTCAAGTATTCATCCTTTTGTAGTCACTGGATGAAACTTACTATGCCAAGATTACCCTTCAACCTACCAATGCCAGTTCCCCAGAAGGCCTTTATGCTCTCTCTCCTATAAACGTTTAACTGCCAGAGCTCAACCACTTTCCTTGGATATTCATAGCAAACTTCCACATGCACTTCCCCTTTCTGCTACATCTACATCTCAACTTTCTTTTCTTCTGAGCCTTTACTGTCCCAGAATCCTTACCAATCAATCTTCTGCTTCATTGAATTCCTACCTACAAAAGGGGCATGGCCTCTCACTGTTCCTAAACCAGATTTGTTCTTTCCTCTTTGAATATAGAACAAATCAAAACCAAGCTAAGCAAGAAAGGTACTTCCCTGAAGCTTACATCTGTACCACCAGTGTCAATGGGTCCTTTGGGTTTGGTCATAAATCCACCACATGGATTCCTGTAATTCAATGAGAAATAATACTTAGAAACTGATATGAAGAAAAGAAGGTTTATTTACAGGTTAGTCAAACTAAGGAGGGAAAAAGACTCCAAGTACCAGCTAAAACCAATGTTTTCCCCACTCTTTGAGTGGTAACTAGTTGGGAAAAAACTCAAACATGCAGTCAGTCTCCCATTCTGCTGTGAGCCACTGACCTCAGCTGTGGGCCACACCTTTCTGGCAGGAGTAACATGCATCTCACAGCTGCAGACTCTGTAAGGGTGTCTATTTTCCTGCAGAGGAATTGTAATCCAACAACATGGCTGCTCTGGCAAGGGATCATATCCAACAAACTTCTAGGTCTATGTGATGTAACTAGAATGGAAACACTCTGCATTACAGTATGATCTAGCTGGAATATCGACATGCCGTTAGTATGCATCTTTAATCCTTAATAATGAAGGTAAGATTAGTTCATAGAAGAAAGAAGTCAGTTTTGAAGTAATGTCTGAGTAGCAAAGTGATGAATCAGAGAAAGATTTGACAGAATGAATCAGAGATAAAATACACCCAACTTATACAACGACACAGCAAAGAGAGAATACTTAATAGCAGTGAAAGAAAAAGTAGGGGTAGGGGTTATGTGTATAGGTGGCAGTTTTCCCGAGACAAGTTACAGAGATACAGTTGAAGACAGAATTAACCAGAGAATGAGAAGAAGCCAGAAGATTGAACATATTGCCCAAGTTAGTATGACACTAAGCAGAGCAATTCAGCCAGAAGCTGAGAGAAGCCAGATGGAATCAGTCAGCCTGGCAGATTCAATTTTACAGAGATTGGAATCTTCCAGGCCTAGGCCTAGGGATAGTTAGAACAGAGAAAGAAACTCTATGGGTGCAGCCCAAGCTGTGATTTGCATAGTTTGGGTATGGCTCTAATATCACTTCATCTGAGGAAATAAAAGAGACATTTACACTCCCCGCCCTGCCCAGCAATCCAATTATCTTGGAACTGGTAGTCTCAAATGGGCCCTTTGTGGGAAGCTTTCACTGTGTCCTCATAAACTACTGATGCATAAGTTATGTTCTACTCAAACTACTCCTCTCCTTCCCCAATATTGAAGTTTGGTTGATGATTTCACTTCCCTTTCATCAAAGAAACAGAACAAAATTCAAGAGTTCCATAATGTCCCACCATATATCTCCATCCCCTTGTGTCTGAGTTTGGCTCTCCTAATTATTGTGATAACCAATGTATCTGAAACCCTAGACAAGAATGCTGAATAGGATATGGGTTGTCAGAAAAGAGCAGTTAAGGTCACTGTGGAAAGTGTGAGTCACTGTCATTTCATTAATGACGTGAACTCTGTAATTATGATCTACTAAATGCAACATCAATATGACACAGGTAGATTTTCAAATGACAACACGAAATCAACTGACCCAGTTCAAACTTATGATGTTTTCTGTGGCAATCATCAAAATACATACTCTTAAAGGCATAAGACAAGGGAGTGTGTTGAGGGAGCATATTTAGGTCATTTTACCAGGGCACAGAATAGAAAAAGAAGATCGCAGACAGATCCTGGGTGTTAAACTCCATCATTTGTTAATTGCAATCTCTAAGTCAATTAAACACATTTCACAGATGGTTCCCAACTCAATCAAAACTCAGGTCACAGAGATGGAATCACCACCACGTTAAAGAAGCAAAACAGCCTTCGGTTCACACCATGACACCCAGTTAATGTGTGGGATATGATTCTCATTCTAGATAAATTCCTGGGTTAATTTCTGTAATTGGAGGGGGTGAAAAGTTAATCATGATGGTGTTCATAAATTAGTCAGATAGCATGACTAACAGGACCCAAGAATCTTTATTAAATAAACTACATTCTTTGCAACTAGAGCCTAAGTTACAGAGAGTTTTGAGTCTTGATGGCTTCCTCTGTTCCATTGCTCCTTCTAACCTTGCTCTGTCCCTTATCCTATCCCAGGTCACCTTTTGGCATACTAATGCCAAGTCTGCTTTTACCCAAAGTGCAAGCCTCCTATGCTCTCATATATAGGGAGGCTGCTGGATCTCAGCCCACGGAATCAAATGAAATGGTTTTCTGTCAGACTGAATACTAATTATGTCTCCATGCCAAAGCTAGGTCTGCATAATGACATCATTTGCAAGTAGCTTGGAAGTGGAATTGCAGATAGGGTTTGCTTTGATATTTATGGGCATAGAGAGTGGTGCTGTACAGCTGGTCTACCTGGCTGTGCTGACTGACTTGCTTTCAGAGGTTTCACTTTGGAAGTTCAGGGCATCTGGGTTACACTGCAGAGTAGGTAAATTGTTTATTGCCTAAGTCACTGAGATCCCTTTTGGTTTCAAAACTCACAACTCAAATGCCCAGGAAAAAATTTTGAAAGAGCAATTACTTCTTTTGTCAAATGGCTGTTATCCTTTTTCAGGTAATTCATAAGGCTTAGCATGATTGGCATTCATTCTGAGACAGTGTAATTTATGCTGCTGGTACCAACACTTTCATGTCACTTCTAAAATCATCTCAAACTTAAAATAGACAAACAGTTTCCTTCACTTAACCCCCTACAGTTTCAATATATCTTCCACTCTTCTGTGGTCTGTGCAATAGGATCAACCATCCATCTAAAATCACAACTTTTTCCCTTGTGATGAGGCTTATATATATATTGCTACACTTACTGTGTTCAAGTAGCTAAATAACTAATAAATATATGTTATGAAAGTAATGGTACACAGCTCAGTGTTAGAGCATCCTTACATTAAATATATAAGACCCTTGGTCTGATTGTCGATTGTCAGCAGTCTGAATAAGAAAGGAGAGAAAGAGAAGACATGCATTTACCAGGGAGAAAGGGAAGAAGAGAGGGAAGGAGGGAGGGGCAAAGGAAGAGGGAGAGATAAATGAAGAGAGGAAGAAGAGAGAGAGAACGAGAGAAAGAGAGAGAGAGAGAGAGAGAGAGAGAGAGAGAGAGAGAGAGAGAGAGAATGAGAGAGAGAACGAGAGAACAAGAAACCTTATTTTGAGAGAACAAAAGCACTGGATTGTGTTGAGCTGCCCTGGCCTGTGGTCTGGGGAAGTGACCCTAGTGTCAGCTGTGTTTCACTCCCCTGAGCCTTGCTGATATTTGCCTATTTGACATTTCTGTTGCTCGTTTTTATTATGTGAAACATAAAGGAACATAAGCTTTCTCCAAGTTAAACATGGCTAGAGGACCTATAACGGGTATTTTAGAAGATTAAACAATATGGATCACACATTAGGAAAACAGATGCTATAATTATGAAAAAATAGTACAGCTGAAAAATATCAGTAGAATCTTCCTGCTTCCTTTCTGGCATGCATGCTAAAAAATAATCAGAGGAACATGTTATGATATTCAGTATGTGGTTTGTTCTGGCAGTCATAAGAAGAAATAATGTTTATCTACATATCTAGTTCTAGAGTTGAAAAAGAATTATTTCAATATAGGTAAATTCTACCTAAGAAGAAGGGCTAATCTCAGAGGTCAAGCGACAAAGATTGTCTGTGGCAGTCATTATTCTGCATTATTCAGTTTGCCAAGGTCACACAAGAGTTATTAGTACAGAGTGACCTAAAATGACATCTGACACCTGGCCTGATTCCTGCCTAGAATTCTATATAATTTTCCAATGCTGAAGCAGAAGTTTCATATGCCAACCATCCCATGCCTCATATTGAGGATGTTGAAAACTCAACTAGGCTGTCGGTACATGCTACATTAAGCAGATACCATAGTTATGTCCCAAAATACATTTTCTTCCTAAAGGAACCCCATAGCATTACTCAGCTCCATGGACTTTTATCCCCAAGAATATAGTTATTCTTCTTGGATAAGATGTTCAAAGGCCAATTAATTTTTTAAAATGAGGGCTTTGGAGGAAATATTCTATCACCCACTCCTGCTCTGTGTGTGTGTGTGTGTGTGTGTGTGTGTGTGTGTGTCTATACACATGTACCTGCATGTGCACATGCCTGTGTGTATATGTGGCTATATGTACATGTGTTCATGCATGCGTGTTTGTGCTTATGTTCATATTTGTGTGTGTATGTGTGCATATGTGTTCCTCTGTGTACATGATGTGCCTGTGGGTGTGACTGTGTGTAAGCTCTCCCTCTATGTCATGAGCATACCATGTCAGAAATATGTGTGTGTGTGTATATATATATATATATATATATATATATGTATGTATATATGTATATATATGTCTTCCCAGAGTTCCAAACATTTCCAAGTTTTAATAAATTTACAAGGTATAGTGGTTTTGTAGCAGCAATTTTCTAAGTAGTTTTGATGACTTATATGGTTCTCACCAAAGAAGGTTCTCCCAGTGAGATCTTAACTAGCAATTCTAGCACTCAGAACAGACACTAACTAGTTCCATATGCTTGTAAGTTACAGAATATCTTACAGATGGTTAAGAAGACCACAGCAGGATTAATTTTTCATCTCTACTCTGATTAAGCTTGGGATCAAACAAGAATATGATTTGAATTCCATGTCCATGACACATCTTTTGCTTTGGGATAAGTTACATAAATGTCTGTGTCTGTTTTTGTTGTTGTTACTGTTGTTGTTGTTCTTCTTCTTCTTTTGCTAGTTTTTTGTTTTGCTTTTAGTCTAAAAGCAGGGAGGCATGACACATAATCAAAACACTAAACACACAGAACAAGGAAAGTATTAAAAACTGCAAGAGAAAAAGGCCAAGTAAAATATAAAGGCAGATCTATTAGAATTACATTCAACTTCTCAGTGGAGAAATTAAAAGCCAGAAGAACCTGAACATATATTCTGAAGACTCTAAGTGACTATAGATGCCAGCCCATACTACCATAGCCAACAACACTTTCAATTAACATAGATATTCCATGATAAAATCAAATGTAAACAATATTGTTTCACAAACTGTCCTACAGAAGATATTAGAAAGAAAACTTCAACTTAAGGAGGTTATCTACACTTATAAAAAATACAGAAAATAAATAATCTCACACCAGAAAAACTAAAAGAATGAAAGCACATGCA
Source organism: Mus musculus (assembly GCF_000001635.26). Classification (NCBI taxonomy): domain Eukaryota; kingdom Metazoa; phylum Chordata; class Mammalia; order Rodentia; family Muridae; genus Mus; species Mus musculus. Next base: position 36,159,509 of record NC_000072.6, on the reverse strand, counting down.
AACACATACACCACACACACACACACACATACACACACACAAAACATACACAGCCAATACAACCAACAACAAAGTAACAGGAGTTAGCAATCATTGGTCACTGATATCTCTCAATATCAATGGACTCAGTTCCCTAATTTAAAAAAAAGCACAGATTAACAGAATAGATATAAAATAGGATCAATCCTTCTGCTGCATGCAAGAAATATACCTCAACATCAAAGATAGATAATAATTCAGGTTAATGGGTTGGAAGAGATTTTCCTAGCAAATGGACCTAAGAAACAAGCTTGTATGACCATTCTACTAACAAAATATACTTCAAGCCAAAATTAATCAAAAGAGACAGGGAAGAATACTTCATACTCTTCAAAGGAAATAGACACCAAGATGATTTTTCAGTTCTTAAGATCTATGTCTCAAATGTAAGGTTGCCCACATTTGTATAGGAAACACTACTAAAGCTTAAATCACACATTTGTCTTCACATTGATAGTGGAGACTTTAATACATCACTTTTACCAACAAACAAGTCAACCAGACAAAAATTAAGCAGAGAAGTACTGGAGCTAACAAATGTTATGAACCAAATGAGTCGAGCAGGAATCTCCAAGATATTTCACCCAAACACAAAATAGTACACCTTTTTCTCAGCACATCATGAACATTCTCCAAAAGTGATCACATAGGTTATCACAAAGAAAACCTCAACAGATATAATAAAATTGAAATATCCCCTTGCATGCTATCAAACCACTATGGATTAAAACTTGATTTCAATAACAAAAGAAAGCCTACCATTCATGGAAACTGAACAAGTCTCTATTGAACAACTGCTGGGTCAAGGCATAAAAATAAAGACACCCGAAAATTCACTGAATGCACAATATACCATAACTTATGTGACAAAATGAAAGAGGTACAAAGAGGAAAGTTCATAGCACTGAGTGTCTAAATAAAGAAATTAGAGAGATAGCATACTAGCAACTCAACAGCACATATGATAAAACAAACATAAAAGCTAGACCAAAAAGAAGCAAACTCCCCCAAGACAAGTAGACAGCAGAAAATAATGAAACAGAGGTCTGGAATCAACAAAACAGAAACAAAGAAAACAATTCAATGAGTCAAGGAAATAAAGAGTTGGTTCTTTGATAAAAATCAATAAGGTAGGCAAACTCTTATTCAAAGTAATTAAAAAGCAGAAAGACTATTCAAATGAAGTCAGAAATGAAAGGGGGACATAACAACAGACACTGAGGGAATCCAAAGAATCATTAAGTCATGCTTTAAAAATGTATTTTCCACAAAATTGAAAAGTCTAAAAGAAATTGATACTTTTCTTGATAGATGCCACTTACCAAAGTTGAATCAATTTCATATAAACACTTTAAATAAAACTATAACTTCTAAGAAAATAGAAGCAGTCATTAAAAAAATCTCCCAATCAGAACAAGTCCAGAATCAGATGGTTTTAACACAGAATTCTACCAGACTTGCAAAAAAGAGCTATTGCCAATCCTACTCAAACCATTCCACAAAATAGAAACAGAGGGACTATTGCGAAATTCCTTTTTATGAGGCCACAGTCACTCTGATACCCAAACCACACAAAAACTTAACAAAGAAAGAGAATTAAAGACCAATTTCACTATGAACATATAACAAAAAATATGCAATAAAATACTCAGAAACTAAATCCAAGAACACATCAAGAAGATTATCCACATGTTTAAGCAGACTTCATCTCAGAGATGCAGGGATGGCTTAACATACAAAAATATCAGCCAAAATAATCTGCAATATTAAAAAGGTGAAAGAAAATAATCTCACATGATCATCTCATTTGATGCTGAAAATTCTTTGACAAAATCCAACATCCTTTTTTTCCTTTTTTTATTAGATGTTTTCTTTATTTACATTACAAATGTTATTCTCTTTCCTAGTTTCCCCTCTGAAAATCCCTCCCTCGCCCCCTTGCTCACCAATCCACCCACTCCAGCTTTCTGGCCCTGCCATTCCTCTACATTGGGGTATAGAGCTTTCACAGGACCAAGGGCCTCTCCTCCCATTGATGACCTACTAGGCTATTCTCTGCTATATATGCAGCTAGAACCATGAGTCCCACCATGTGTTTTCTTTGGTTGGTAGTTTAATCCCAGGGAGGTCTGGGAGGTACTGGTTAGTTCATATTGTTGTTCTTCCTCTGAGAAGGCAAACCCCTTAGGTTCCTTGGGTACTTTCTCTAGCTCCTTCATTAGGGAGCCTGTGCTTGGTCCAATGGATGGCTGTGAGCATCCACTTCTGTATTTACCAGGCACTGACAGATCCTCTCAGAAGACAGCTATCTCATGCTTCTGTCAGCAAGCTCTTGTGGGCATCTACAATAGTGTCTGGGTTTGCTGGTTGTTTATGGAATGGATCCTCAGGTGGGCAGTCTCTGGATGGTCATTCCTTTAGTCTCTGCTTCACACTTTGTCACTGTAACTCCTTCCATGATTATTTTGTTCCCCCTTCTAAGAAGGATCAAACTATCCACACTTCGGTCTTCCTTCTTCTTGAGTTTCATGTGGTTTGTGAATTGTATCTTGGGTATTCGTAGGTTCTTGGCTAATATCTACTTATCAGTGAGTGCATGTCATGTGAGTTCTTCTGTGATTGGGTTACCTCACTCAGGGTGATATCCTCCAGATCCATACACTTGTCTGAGAATTTCATAAATTCATTGTTTTTAATAGCTGAGTAGTACTCCATTGTGTAAATGTACCACATTTTCTGTATCCATTCCTCTGTTGAGGGAAATCTGGTTTCTTTCCAGCTTCTGGCCACTATAAATAAAGCTGCTATGAACATAGTGGAGCATGTGTCCTTATTACATGTTGGAGCATCTTCTGGGTATATGCCCAGGAGTGGTATTTCTGGATCCTCTGGTAGTACTATGTCCAATTTTCAGAGGAACCACCAAACTAATTTCCAGAGTGCTTAAACGAGCTTGCAATCCCACCAGCAATGGAGGAGTGTTCCTCTTTCTCTGCATCCTTGCCAACATCTTCTGTCACCTGAATTTTCGATATTAGCCATTCTGACTGGTGTGAGGTGGAATGTAAGGGTTATTTTGATTTGAATTTCCCTGATGACTAAGGATGTTGAACATTTTTTCAGGTGCTTCTCAGCCATTCAGTATTCCTCAGGTGAGAATTCTTTGTTTAGCTCTGCACCCCACTTTTTAATGGGGTTATTTGATTTTCTGGAGTCCAATTGCTTGAGTTCTTTGTATATATTGGATATTAGTCCCCTATCAGATTTAGGCTTGGTAAAGATCCTTTCCCAATCTGTTGGTGGCCTTTTTGTCTTATTGACAGTGTCCTTTGCCTTACAGAAGCTTTGCATTTTATGAGGTCCCATTTGTTCATTCTTGATCTACAGTACAAGCCTAACACACCTTCTTGATGATAGTCTTGGAGAGATTGGGGATACAAAGGACATACCTAAACATATGAAAGATAATTTACAGCGAGCTAAGAGCTGACATTAATTTTAATGGAGAGGAACACAAAGCAATTTCAGTAAAATCAGGATCACGGGAGCACCCAGGGGAGCCATCTTGGTTACCAGATCCCTCTGAGACTCATCTGTGCAGGTGAGAGTGTGGACTACAGAAGCTAACTGTTTCTGGGACAGGTGAAAGCCACAGAGCTTCTGAGGGAGACCCCGTGTTGGGCTCCATACAGCTGGGCACCTTCCCTGCCAGAGAAGAGGTGTTTACCCCGCCTGGCAGGGCTTTGCCAGAGCACCCAGGGGAGCCATCTTGGTTCCCAGATCCCCTGAGACTAGTCTCTGCAAGTGAGAGTGTGGACTACAGAAGCTAACAGCTTTTGGGACAGTCCATGTTTTGGGCCTTCATCTTCTGCCAGGAGGCAGGTCCAAACGCCAGATGTCTGGGCACCTTCCCTGCAAGAGGAGAGCTTGCCTCTAACCACTGAAACTCAGGAGAGAGCTAGTCTCCCAAGTCTACTCATAGAGGCTAACAGAATCACTAGAGGAAAAAGCTCTAACCACAAACAACTATAACAACTAACTCCAGAGATTAACAGATGGCTAAAGGCAAATGTAAGAATCTTACTAACAGAAACCAAGACCATTCTCCATCATCAGAATCAGACACTCCCACCTCAGCCAGTCCTGCCCACCTCAACACCCCCGAAAAGCTAGACCCGGATTTAAAGCATATCTCATGAAAATGGTAGAGGACATCAAGAAGGACTTTAATAACTCACTTAAAGAAATACAGGAGAACAATGCTAAAGAGCTACAAGTCCTTAAAGAAATACAGGAAAACACAACCAAATAGATAGAAGTCCTTAAAGAAAAACAGGAAAACACATCCAAACAGGTGATGGAAATGAACAAAACCATACTAGACCTAAAAGGGAAGTAGACACAATAAAGAAAACCCAAAGTGAGGCAAGACTGGAGATAGAAAACCTAGGAAAGAAATCTGGAACCATAGATGTGAGCATCAGCAACAGAATACAAGAGATGGAAGAGAGAATCACAGGTGCAGAAGATTTCAAAAAGAACATGGGCACATCAATCAAAGAAAATGCAAAATGCAAAAAGATCCTAACTCAAAACATCCAGGAAGTCCAGGACACAATGAGAAGACCAAACCTACGGATAATAGGAGTAGATGAGAATGAAGATTTTCAACTTAAAGCGTCATCAAATATCTTCAACAAAATTATAGAGAAAACTTCCCAAACCTAAAGAAAGAGATGCCCATGAACATACAAGAAGCCTACAGAACTCCAAATAGACTGGACCAGAAAAGAAATTTCTCCTGACACATAATAATCAGAACTACAAATGCACTAAATGAAGATAGAATATTAAAAGCAGTAAGGGAAAAAAGGTCAAGTAACAAATAAAGACAGGCCTATCAGAATTACACCAGATTTTTCACCAGAGACTATAAAAGCCAGAAGATCCTGGACAGATGTTATACAGACACTAAGAGAACACAAATGCCAGCCCAGGCTACTATACCCAGCCAAACTTTCAATTACCATAGATGGAGAAACCACAGTATTCCACGACACAACCAAATTCACACATTATCTTTCCACAAATCCAGCCCTTCAAAGGATAACAACAGAAAAAAAAATACAAGGATGGAAACCCCGACCTACAAAAATCAAGAAAGTAATCCTTCAACAAAACTAAAGGAAGACAGCCACAAGAACAGAATGCCAACTCTAACAACAAAAATAAAAGGAAGCAACAATTACTTTTTCTTAGCATCTCTTAATATCAATGGTCTCAATTCCCCAATAAAAAGACATAGACTAACAGACTAGCTACACAAAAAGGACCCAACATTTTGCTGCTTACAGGAAACCCATCTCAGGAAAAAAGGCAGAGACTACCTCAGAATGAAAGGTTGGAAAATGATTTTCCAAGCAAATGGTCTGAAGAAACAACCTGGAGTAGGCATTCTAATATCGAATAAAATCGACTTCCAACCCAAAGTTATCAAAAAAGACAAGGAGGGCCACTTCATACTCATCAAAGGTAAAATCTTCCAAGAGGAATTCTCAATTCTGAATATCTATGCTCCAAATGCAAGGGCAGACACATTCATTAAACAAACTTTAGTAAAGCTCAACGCACACATTGCACCTCAGACAATAATAGTGGGAGACTTCAACACCCCACTCTCACCAATGGACAGATCCTGGAAACAGAAACTAAACAGGGAAACAGTGAAACTAACAGAAGTTATGAAACAAGTGGATTTAACAGATATCTACAGAACATTTTATCCTAAAAAAAAGAATATAACTTCTTCTTAGCACCTCATGGTACCTTCTCCAAAATTGACCATAAAATTGATCACAAAACAGGCCTCAACAGATACAAAAATATTGAAATTGTCCCATGCATCCTATCAGATCACCATGGACTAAGGCTGATCTTCAATAACAACATAAGTAATAGAAAGCCAACATTCAGGTGGAAACTGAACAACACTCATCTCAACGATATCTTGGTCAAAGAAGGAAAAAAGAAAGAAATTAAAGACTTTTTGGAGTTTAATGAAAATGAAACCACAACATACCCAGACTCATGGGACACAATGAAAGCATTTCCAGGAAGAAAGCTCATAGCTCTGAGTGCTTCCAAAAAGAAACTAGAGAGAGCACACACTAGCAGCTTGACAACATACCTAAAAGCTCTAGAGCAAAAGAAAGCAAATTCACCCAAGAGAAGTAGACTGCAGGAAATAATCAAAATCAGGGGCGAAATCAACCAAGTGGAAACAAGAAGAACTATTCAAAGAATCAACCAAATGAGGAGCTGGTTCTTTGAGAAAATCAAGAAGATGGATAAACTCTTAACCAGACTCACTACAGGGCACAGAGACAGCATCCTAATTAACAAAATCAGAAATGAAAAAGGAGACATAATAACAGATCCTGAAGAAATCCAAAACACCATCAGATCCTTCTACAAAAGGCTATACTCAACAGAACTGGAAACCCTGGATGAAATGGACAAATTTCTAGACAGATACCAGGTACCAAAATTAAATCAGGATCAGGTTAATGATCTAAACAGTCCTATATCCTCTATAGAAATAGAAGCAGTCATTTATAGTCTCCCAACCCAAAAAAGTTCAGGATCAGATGGGTTTACTGCAGAGTTCTATAAGACCTTCAAAGAAGATCTAATTCAAGTTCTTCACAAACTATTCCACAAAAGAGAAGGAGAAGGTACTCTACCCAATTCATTCTATGAAACCACAATTACTCTGATACCTATACCACAGAAAGACCAAACAAAGATAGAGAACTGCAGAGCAAATTCCTTATCAATATCAATGCAGAAATATTCAATAAAATTCTCACTAACCGAATCTAAGAACACAGCAAAACAATCATCCATCCTGACCAAGTAGTTTTTATTCCAGGGATGTAGGGATGGTTTAATATATGGAAATCCATCAACGTAATCCACTATATAAACAAACTCAAAGACAAAAACCATATGATCATCTCGTTAGATGCAGAAAAAGCATTCGACAAGATCCAACACACATTCATGATAAAAGTCTTGGAAAGATCATGAATTCAAGGCCCATACCTAAACATGATGAAAGCAATTTACAGCAAAGAAGTAGCCAACATCAAAGTAAATGGTGAGAAGCTGGAAGCAATCCCACTAAAATCGGGGACTAGATAAGGCTGCCCACTTTCTCCCTACCTTTTCAACATTGTACTTGAAGTCCTAGCCAGAACAATTAGACAACAAAAGGAGATCAAGGGGATACAAATTAGAAAGAAAGAAGTCAAAACATCACTTTTTGCAGATGATATGATAGTATATATAAGTGACCCTAAAAATTCCACCAGAGAACTCCTAAGCCTGATAAACAGCTTCAATGAAGTAGCTGGATATAAAATTAACTCAAACAAGTCAATGGCCTTTCTCTACACAAAGGATAAACAGGCTGAGGAAGAAATTAGGGAAACAACACCCTTCTCAATAGTCACAAATAATATTAAATATCTTGGCCTGACTCTAAGGAAGTGAAAGATCTGTATGATAACAACTTCAAGTCTCTGAAGAAAGAAATCAAAGATCTCAGAAGATGGAAAGATCTGCCATGCTCATGAATTGGCAGGATCAATATGGTAAAAATGGCTATCTTGCCAAAACAATCTATAGATTCAATGCAATCCCCTCAAAATTCCAACTCAATTTTTCAATGAATTAGAAAGAGCAATCTGCAAATTTATCTAGAATAACAAAAAACCTAGGACAGCAAAAATTCTTCTCCAGGATAAAAGAACCTCTGGTGGAATCACCATGACTGACATGCTGTACTACAGAGCAATTGTGATAAAAACTGCATGGTACTGGTATAGTGACAGAGAAGTAGACCAATGGAATAGAATTGAAGACCCAGAAATGAACCCACACACCTATGGTGTCTTGATCTTTGACAAGGAAGCTAAAACCATCCAGTGGAAGAAAGACAGCATTTTCAACAAATGGTGCTGCCACAACTGGCTGTTATCATGTAGAAGGCGGCAAATTGATCCATTCCTATCTCCTTGTACTAAGGTCAAATCTAAGTGGATCAAAGAACTCCACATAAAACCACAGACAGTGAAACGTATAGAGGAAAAAGTGGGGAAAAGCCTCGAAGATATAGGCACAGGGGAAAAATTCCTGAATAGAACAGCAGTAGCTTATACTGTAAGATAGAGAATAGACAAATGGGAACTCATAAAATTGCCATGCTTCTGTAAGGCAAAAGACACCGTCAAAGAGACAAAAAGGCCACCAAAAGATTGGGAAAGGATCTTTACCTATCCTAAATCAGATAGGGGGCTAATATCCAATATATATAAAGAACTCAAGAAGGTGGACTCCAGAAAATCAAATAACCCTATTAAAATGGGGCTCAGAGCTAAACAAAGAATTCTCACCTGAGGAATACCGAATGACTGAGAAGTACCTGAATACATGTTCGCCATCCTTAATTTTCAGGGAAATGCAAATCAAAGCAACCCTGAGATTCCACCTCACACCAGTCAGAATGACTAAGACCAAAAATTCAGGTGACAGCAGATGCTGGCGAGGATGTGGAGAAAGAGGAACACTCTTCCATTGTTGGTGTGATTGCTAGCTTGTACAACCACTCTGGAAATCAGTCTGGTGATTCCTCAGAAAATTGGATATAGTACTACTGGAGGATCCTGCAATACCTCTCCTGGGCATATATCCAGAAGATGTTCCAACTGGTAAGAAGGACACATGCTCCACTATGTTCATAGCAGATTTATTTATAGTGGCCAGAAGCTGGAAAGAACCCAGATGTCCCTCAACAGAGGAATAGATACAGAAAATGTGGTACATTTACATAATGGAGTACTATTCAGCTATTTAAAACAATGAATTTATGAAATTCCTAGGCAAATGGATGGACCTGGAGGGCATCATCCTTAGTGAGGTAACCCAATCACAAAAGAACTCATATGATATGTATTCACTAATAAGTTGATATTAGCCTAGAAACTTAGAATACCCAAGATATAAGATACAATTTGCAAAACACATGAAACTCAAGAAGAACTAAGATCAAAGTGTGGACACTTTGCCCCTTCTTAGCTTTGGGAACAAGACACCCATGGAAGGAGTTACAGAGACAAAATTTGGAGCTGAGACGAAAGGATGGACCATCTAGAGACTGCCATATCTGGGGATCCATCCCATAATCAGCTTCCAAACACTGACACCATTGCATATACTCGCAGGATTTTTCTGAAAGGATCCTGATATTTCTGTCTCTTGTGAGGCTATACCAGGGTCTAGCAAACACAGAAGTGGATGCTCACAGTCAGCTATTGGATGGATCACAAGGCCTCCAATAGAGGAGCTAGAGAAAGTACCCAAGGAGCTAAAGGGATCTGCAACCCTATAGGTGGAAAAACAATATGAACTAACCAGAACCCCCCAGAGCTTGTGTCTCTAACTGCATATGTATCAGAAGATGGCCTAGTTGGCCATCAGTGGACAGAGAAGCCCATTGGTCTTACAAACTTTATATGCCTCAGTACAGGAGAAAGCCAGGGCCAAGAAGTGGAAGTGGGCGAGTAGGGGAGTGGGTGGGAATGGTATGGGGGACTTTTGGGATAGCATTGGAAATGTAAATGAAGAAAATACCTAATAATAATAATAATCATAAAAATCAAGATCATGACAAGGCTCTCCATATCTATTCAAAATAGTACTTGAAGTTCTAGAAAAATCAAAAAGACATCTTGAGATCAAGGCTATTCACTGGAAATGAAGAAGTCAAAATATTATTTGTGGATGATCTGGTAGTATATATAAGCAACCTCTAAAATCCTACCACAGATCTCCTATAGCTGATAAACATGGTTAGTGAAGGAGCTGGATAAAAGATAACTAAAAATATTAGTATCCCCCAAACACAAACAACAAATGAACTGAGAGCGAAATTAGGGAAACAACACATTTCACAATAGCCACATATAATACAAAATATCTTGGTGTAACTCTAACCAAGCAAGGAAAAGTCTTGTATAACAAAAGCTTCAAGTTTTTGAAGAAAGAAATTGAAGAAGATATCAAAAGATAGAAAGATCTCCCATGCATATGGATTGGTAGGTTTAACATAGTAAATGTGGCCATCCCATCAAAGTTCAAAGCCATATAGATTTAGTGCAATCACCTAAAAAGTCCAACATTAATCCTTTATAGAACTTGAAATTATAATACTCAATCTCATATGGAAAAACAAACAAAAACTAAGATAGATAAAAACATCTATGTGCAATAATAGCACATCCCTGATTTCAGTCTCTACTACAGCACTGAGTAATAAAACCCACATGGTATTGGCATAAAAACAGACCAGTGGATTAATGGAATCAGATTGAAGACATGGAAGCAAATCCACACAATCATGGACACCTGATCTTTTTATTAAAAAGTCAGAAACAAAGACCGGAACAAAGAACATCTTCAACACATAGTGCTGGTCAGACTGGATGTGAGCATCTTCAACACATAGTGCTGGTCAGACTGGATGTACGCATGTAGAAGAATGCAAATAGATCTATACTTACCACTCCACATAAAACTTAAGTCAATGTGGACCAAAGAGCTCAACATAAAACCAGGCACACTGAACCTAATAGAAGAGAAAGTAGGGGGTAGCCATTAACAGGCTGGCACCAGAGAAAACTTCCTGAACAGAACACCTATCTTGGAAGCGTTAAGAACATCAGTAAATGGGACCTCATATAACTGAGCAGCTTCTGTAAGGCAAAGGACACAGTAAATAGAACATAACAGCAGCCCAAAGAATGGGAAAATATTGTTACCAACTCCACATCTCACAGAGGGCTAGTTCATAAAATATATAAAGAACTCAAGAAACTAGAACAGAATAACCAAATAGTCCAATTAAAAATAAGGTATAGATCTAAACAGAGAATTCTCATCAAAGGAATCTCAAATGCCTTAGAAACACTTAAGAAATGTTCAATATCCTTAGCCATCAGGGAAATGCAAATCAAAAGTACTTTGAGATTCCATCTTACACCAGTCAGAATGGCTAAGATCCAAACTACAAGTGACAGCTCATGCTGGTGAGGATGTGGGGAAATAGAAACACTCTCTCGTTGCTGGTGGGAGTTCAAACTAGTACAGCCACTGTAGAATTAATACAGAAGTCCCTCAGAATATTGTGAATCATCTACCTCAAAACCCAGCTATACCACTCCTAGGTATATATTCAAAGTATGGTCAATTCTACCACAAGGATACTTGCTCAACCATGTTTATTGCAGCTTCATTCATAATAGCCTGGAATTGTAAACAACTTAGATGTCCCTCAACAGGAAGCTAGATAAAGAAAATGTGGTACATTTAAATAATGGAGTATTACTCAGCTGTTAGAAAACAAAAACAATGACATCATGAAATTTGCAGGCAAATGTATGGAACTACAATGGATCACCCTGAGTGAGGTAACCCAGACTCAGAAAAACAAAGATGGTACATGCTCACTTATAGGTGGGAATTAGCTATTAAATAAAGGCAGGCCAATCACGGTGCAATGTATAGACTCAGAGAGGCTAAGTATCAAGGAAGGTTCAAGCAGACATATGTATCTCCCTGGGAAAAGGAAATGGAATGGATTTTATAGGTAGGGATGGGGAAAAGAGGGATCAGACAATGAATAGGGTGGGATAGAGTTCTTGGAGAGACTACTGGGTTTGAAATGATTAGGGTTGGTAGGGAGATGAAAAACTTAGTGCAGTAGAGTACAAACTGGACACCTTCTATAGCCAGGCAAGGCTCTAGTAGTGGGACTGGGATATCAATCTTGCCACAAAATCTTCAACATACAATCTATCCTGCCTGCAAGATGCACAGGAGCAATGGAGCATAGAACTTGTGGGAGTGGCCAACCCATGACTAGTCCAACATTTGGCCCACACCACAAGAGGGAGCCCGAGCCTGATGTCCAGCTGTCTTGATGTGAGGGCTTGTGCCCAGCTCTATTGTATTCTGCTAGGCCATGTTTAGTGAATATACCTGGTTGCTCTTTTGGGGGCAGGGGCAGAAGAGGACTTGATCTGGTGTAAGAGGGAATGATGGGTATGGGGAAGGGACTGGGAGGAGTGGAGGGAGGGAGGGGAACTGCTGTCCAGAGGTAATAAATGAGAGAAGGATTTGTTAAAAAACAAATGATCAAAATCTATCAAACTCTCAAAGAAGAAATGTAAAAATTATACTTCAAAAGGGGACCCAAGCTATATCTTTATAAGATGGTTAATATGAATTACAAGAAAATGTAAGATAAACTATGTGAATTAAGAAGAGAAAATAAGCAAACACAGCTTACTAAGATTTTTTTTCTCATATGTTTCTTCCCCTAATAACCAACAACTTTGAAAATGTTCTTTATTTTTGATTCCTTACCATATCACAGACGATTTGGCTTATTATACTTTGAATTCTAATGTGCTAAACACTTTTAGGTAAGATCTGTTTATATACATCCTAAAATTGTGTTTGTTTATAACAAACATATCTGTATATTCTTGTGACTCTCTTCAAAATACAATGATATATTGTCTACCAATATACCTTCAAAAGATCAACATAGTATATAAATATTATCTAAGTGCAACTTTTTATAAAATATAACAGAATAAAAAATGTGATCTCAGCTATGATAGACATCCTAAAGAAAATATATTATATATCTATACATGAGATCTGCATTAAGTCATCAACCATAAATACAACCTTATAAGACGTCAATTATATAACCACTAGTAACATAATTCTCTGAAATTATAAATAGGTCCTAGTATAATTTTTATAATACAAAATCCAAAGTACTACGAGTTGAAGATGCATCTTCATAAACTATTTGTATAACATATTTGAGACCCTAGTTTCAGTATCTGGCACTGAAAAATGTTAGTCTATCATATTTCTAACAAGGTTATCCTTGGATAAATCAATATATCCCCAATGCTTTGAATTAATATCTAGAGGGTTTTTTTTGTTGTTGTTATATGAAAATTGGTTTTAAGCTCATATGCTTAAAGGAAAGTCTTACCAGTAGCAATAATCCTCAAGATGTTTGGAAACTCATGAGTCATGTCACACAGTGGCTTAGAACTTTGTTGTGGTTTGTGCATTGGAGTGTAAGAAACCATTCCAGACTCCCTGGCCAGCCCAGACGGAAATCTGTGCCAGGCAGTAAACAAGCCCATATTTGGTGGATGGCTCGCCCTTAATCCCTGATTGGCTGAGCAAGCCTGCCTGGTGAGGTGATGTGACCTGTGGTGATTGGTTGAGGCGTGGTTGTGGCTTGAGTGCATAAAATTGCTTGTACCCCAAGGCTCAGGGGATTTGAAGAGAGAAGCTGCCTGAGTAAACTGCTTTAAGAAGAACTGGTGGTTGCATTTTCCTTGCTGGTCAAGTTGGACACAACAAATGGTGCCGAAACCCGGGACCCAACTCCCCCACCGAAGAGATTCAGAACTTTCTGCAGTCAGGGTCTGCCACAGGCCCTCTGGTCCCCTGTGCCTGCGTAGAAAAGAGTCTCTAGAGTAGATGGGCAAGATTAGGATGTAGTGACAGACAGTCGAACACGCGAGAATGGTGTTGGATCTGAATGTAATGTTCTGGTTGAGCTTCAGACTTATATTACAACGAATTATCAGAGGATACAAATCACAAAAAGACAAAATACACTGAAAATCACCAGTTACAGCAGAAAGGAATTTGCAGGGACTAATTAAATGTTTACATTAGGGATAACAAGCCCTGCCTAGGATCAGCCTAAAAGCATCAGGGGGTTGTTAACTCTTGATAGGCCTTAAGAGTAGTGTGTTATCAGAAGCTCTAAATTCTTAGGTCTAGTAAAACTTATCCTGTCTGGACAGTTCCCAGTTATCAGGGTAGTATATCAACTTATACTTGACATGGAATGTAGCCTGTAGTAAAAGATTTCTATCTCAGTGAGACTTTTAGTCTCTATCTACAGACAGCTGAGTAAATGACAGATGTTTTATGGTAGAGCTTAATTAGTTACTGAATAGGTTAAGCTCCTTGCTGCTATCTGGAATCTAAGAACACTGGGAAAAGGCTTTAGCTATGTTAGAATACAATCTTAAAAGGCATTTACTATAAGGTAATACTATATAGAGTGCATGCACGTGGATCCATACACTAGACTAATGTGGATTTGGAAAATTAATCTTATGGGTTATATAGATTAGGGAGAAAATGCCAGGCCCCGGAAACTCTTTCCTTCATGAACCAGCTTCCCAGATTTCGCTTTGTCAAGCTGACTCCACCAGAGTGCCGTGACAAGGGTCTGTCGACAGGCTGAGTAAGGTAAGTAACTCACCATCCCGGGGTTGGGATTAGGCTCTTGGTAAGAGACAATTAGGCTCTCGGTAAGAGACAATAAGGCTCTCCGGCTCTGGAGATGAGAAAGTGAAAGTAAGAGGGTAGTGAAAGTAAGAGGGTAATAGGGACAGTCTATGGATTACTTTCTTTTTCTAGCCATTTGGGTAATTTTTCTTACTGCCTTTTGGTTTAAGGACTGGCCAAAAGGATGGCCAATTCAGAAGTCAGAACAAATATTACCAGGCCTGGGCTATGCAAAGAGCCCAGACATAAGTGCCAAGATGCTCCCTTGGGAAGATAAGGAAGGGCATGATGGGATGTTTCAACCATATGTGCTTGAGCTGCCCATTACCTTATGGGTTAGGGATTTGTTGAAGAATCTACAATTAAGACTTACTAATAAATATTCTGATGCCTCCCAGAAGATGATGAAAGACATGGGATGGCATCCATCCTTCAGGTTGGGAAAAGGGTTGCAAGAAAGGAAGTCCCCGATTCTCTCAATTAAAAGAAAGCCTCGGGAAGAAATGTTTTTTTCCTAGGGGCCACTGGGGGAAGCATTCCCATAACCTGGAAAACTGAGGAGCCTCAGTGGCCATTATCCTCAGAAAAATTACAAGCTGCTAAGGAATTAGTTGTGCAACAAGATAAAATAGTGTCCTATTTAGGAGCAAGGATCACCCCTACGGCCGTTTGGCCTCAAAAGATACAGTTGAGGGTTGATTCCTTGCATACTTTAAATGATTTTCAGAAATTGTTAGACAATATCAATTGGATTAGGCACTATTTGAAGATCCCAAATGTTGAATTAAAACCTCTGTTTCAAATTTTAGAAGGAGACTCAGAGTTAAGTTCCAAAAGGGAATTAACACCTGAGGCTAAAAAGGCCCTTACCCTAGTTGAAGAAGAATTGATTAAAGTCCAGCTTCAGTGTTGTAGAGAAGGGTTACCCATCATTTTGATAATATTACCTACTGAGATGCAATCCACAAGATTATTGTGGCAAGAAGGCCCATTGTTATGGATCCATTCCAAAATATCCTCTGGGAGGACATTAGATCATTACCCTACTGTAGCCTTGTTGGGAATTCAGCATTGTTTACATTTTTTGGTATAAAAACCAGCTCTTTTGTAATCCCTTATGATGGGTATCAGCAAAAGGTCCTAACAGCAAATATTGATGAGTGGGCTATTTTAGCCTGTATTAATGAGGGCTCACTTGATAATCATTATCCCAAACATTCGTTAATGACCTTTTTTAAGGAACATCCAGTCATTTTCCCTCAAGTGGTGAGGAAAACACCTATTAAGGATGCAGTTAACGTGTTTTCTAATGGATCAAAAACCGGATGTGGAGTATATATGGTAGAGGGGAAAGATCCTGTGGTCAGGCAGTATTATCCCTGTACTCCGCAGATGGTGGAATTACAAATAGTTATTGAGGTCATTAAGGATTGTGATTTTCCTTTTAATCTAATTTCAGATTCACAATATGTAGTTAATTTAGTTTTATCCCTAGAAGTGGCTGGCCAAATAAAAGCTCATAGTACCATCCAAGCCTTGGCCTTACAATTACAGAAGTTGCTGTGGGAAAGACTCCAACCACTATATATTGGACATGTCTGGGCCCATAGTGGGCTTCCAGGACCCTTAAGTAGGGGAAATGATATTGTGGATAATTGTACTTGTATGGAGTTCATATTTTTAGCATCCCATATGGAGTTAGCCTCAAAATTTCATCCTAAATTTCATGTTAATGCTAAAACTCTGCAGAGAAAATTTGGAATCTCTAGAGCACAAGCTCAGGATGTAGTCACTACCTGTGGACGTTGCCTTGAGTTTCAACACCCACCTTCTTATGGAGTGAATCCTAGAGGATTGCTCCCTCTACAGGTATGGCAGATGGATATGACACATTTTTCAGAATTTGGCAAATTGAAA
Organism: Mus musculus; assembly: GCF_000001635.26. Lineage (NCBI taxonomy): Eukaryota > Metazoa > Chordata > Mammalia > Rodentia > Muridae > Mus > Mus musculus. The sequence continues at coordinate 36,143,093 of NC_000072.6, read as the reverse complement.
TATGTTCATGTATCCATTGATACATGTTCAGGAATAGTTTATGCATCTCCCATGGCAGGGGAAAAGGCCTCCCATGTTATACGGCATTGTTTGGAGGCCTGGGCACCTTGGGGTAAACCCCAACAACTTAAAACAGATAATGACCCTGCATATACTGCCAAAACCCTGGTGTCTTTTTTGTCAACAGATGGAAGTACAAGTTAAACACAGCCTGCCATATAGTGCTCAAGGCCAAGAAATCATTGAACGAGTACATAGAACCTTAAAAGAATTATTAATAAAACAAAAAGGGGGAATAGGCTATGGCCATACCCCAAAGATAAGACTCTCCTTAGCTCTTTTCACCTTAAAATTTTTACAATTGGATAAGGAAGGTCACTCTGCTGCTGAACGACATGCTAATACTAGCCCCAGTAAACTGGGGCATGTTAAATGGAAGGATGTGTTTACAGGATCATGGAATGGTCTGGATCCTGTGTTGGCCTGGGTGAGAGGGTCTCTTTGCATGTTTCCACAGAATTGTGCAGAGCCAGTGTGGGTTCCTGAGCGGCTAGTGCGACACTATCAAAATGAAGAAGCTGATCCTGTTAAGAAATTCCTGTTAAGAAATTGGGCTGCAAATTTTGATGGCAAGATGAATGAGCTTCGCTCGGCGATTGTCACTGTGAATTCTACCCAAGTGGATCCTGGCTTGGCATTGGGAAAGAATGGGCTGGGATAGGTGCCCTCGCTGTGTGGCCCTTATTTTGGCATGCATGTTGTCTATATGGTGTATGTGTCGGTTGCGGAATGCCCAGGTCTGCACTGCCGCCATGGTGGTGCAAGCTTTTGCCACAGTGGAAGCAGGGCAGTCACCTCAGATTTGGCTTGCTGCCATGAAGAATGAACAATGAAGCCATCGCTCTATTGGGTTGTAAGGCTAAGCACTGCACAGAGGTTAGTCTGGAAACTGTTTGACAATCTCTGAGAGGTATGTCTGATTGCATGAGGGTTGAGTGTCCTAGTGTCCTTCCCTCAGGAAAAATGGCACGGGAGCAGGTCAGGGTTGCTCTGGGTAAAAACCTGTGAGCCTAAGAGTCAATCCTGTACATGGCCCCTATTTCTGCACACTGGGGATCAGACCTCTATCTTCACCCACAGAGCTTGCTTCAAAAGAATATAAAAGGGAGAATTGTGGGAAGCCATTCCAGACTCCCTGGCCAGCCTGAACATAAATTTGTGCCAGGCAGTAAACAAGCCCATATTTGGTGGATGGCTCGCCCTTAATCCCTGATTGGCTGAGCAAGCCTGCCTGGTGAGGTGATGAGACCTGTGGTGATTGGTTGAGGCGTGGTTGTGGCTTGAGTGCATAAAAAATGCTTGTACCCCAAGGCTCGGGGGATTTGAAGAGAGAAGCTGCCTGAGTAAACTGCTTTAAGAAGAACTGGTGATTGCGTTTTTCTTGCTGGTCGAGTTGTATGCAACATTAGAGGATTGTTAGCTCCACTGACCAGTCATTCTGAAGATATCCAAAGCACTGGAGCAATGCAAACATGCTCACATGTTCTCTGAAGTCCCTGACTGAGAAGCACTGTTTCTGGGGCATCACATACACTCTCATTCCACTCTTACTTACTATGGTCTCAACTGCAGGATCAGTTCAGTATGGTGACCCTGGAGACTTGCAAACTTAGAAGCAGTCACCACATCCTTCAGAAATGTCAATAAAGAGATACTTTATATTAACACCAAATTGTATTTCCTGTGTCAATACATTGCTCAGACTATCATTCTAAACAGTGACGGTGACATGACATATTATCACTTTCTTGTATCCTCACCAGCAAATTAAATAAGCATTTCTTTTCTTTACCTCAATTATTGAAAAAGAAGTATTTGATATAATGAATGGCAAAGCTTCATCAAATTAGCATATACATTTCCCTCTGTACTGGCACAGCTCACTATATGCTACCCGTTTATTAATAAATATACAACCAAAAAGGATCTATAAGAGACACTAGGAATAACCTTACTAAACTAAGAGAAACCCTGTCCTCATTATTTCAGTTATTTGTCTTAGGTACTAAATTAGTAATGTTATTTGCCTCTTACTTTAGGGGGGAAATTCAATATGTTGGACTTTCAGTGGCCATTTCTCTGCTTGAAGAATTCCAAGAGTGAATTCTCTGTATGTTTTGCTATCAACCCAGAGTCTTTATCTTTCTTTCCTACTAGCAGCATTGTTTAAAAGGCAAGGGTATGGACAATAACTGAACAATATTGCATTCTAGATATGTAATAGCTACAGCTTGAATTAGGGAAGAGTGTGGATTTGGATCAGCAAGTAGAAGACCTCATGTCCTGAGTTTGACCTCTGGAACCCATGGGGAAAAAATCAGATGGAATAGTATACATACATACATACATACATACATACATACATACATACAGAGAGAGAGAGAGAGAGAGAGAGGGAGAGAGAGAGAGAGAGAGAGAGAGAGAGAGAGAGAGAGAGAGAGAGAGAGTAAAAGCTCAAGAAAAGATGTGGTTGAGCTTCTTTATGTCAAGTCAAAATGTTATTAATATCTAAATAACCTGTTCCCATTATTTATGTAGTGGATAATATTTTCTTTATGATTACCATCAATAAATCAGCATAAAAACCTCCAACAAGATATTGGAAAACAGTATTCATAAGAAGTGCAATAAAAGATGCAGTATCATGGGCTGTGACATAGGCAGTGCTGCATCAACCGTATTAGAGAAAGAGAAGCAAGATGGTCCATAGACTTTTTAAGCGATATATACTTGAAAGAACTTGAACTCTGCTGTGACTCTCTCAGGGGCTGTCTGGTGAACCCTAACCCTGTGATGTGATGCACTGTCTGACTTTGTAATCCTTCCTTTGGAATCAGTGGAAGTTTCCATTATCCCAAAGCACCTGAATTCTACTTGTTTACAAAACCAGCATCACATGGATGATGACAAGATTTGGTACCAGCACAATTACTAGGCCCCCTTGGACAATGGCTGGAGTAGCATCCTACAACTCTCAGTGAGTGAACCAGGAAAACACTTCCCCAGGGGTCCCAATGGCTCTCTCTTCTCAAGGGAAAGTCTTTCACATGCATTTGTAATTGCATATCCTTGAGCCTCTGATGAGCAGAGTCCATCCAAATCTTGAGATGCCTTTAAAATTTCTTTTCTCTTATTCCAACACAAAATCCTTAGCTTTTTCTTTTCTTTCTTTTTTGTTTTCTTTCCTTTTCCATTTTTTTTCTTTTTATGAAATTAATCCCTTTAACAACCACATCTTGCACTTCCAGTGAATGTCCATATATTTTTTTTAAAAAAATATGTCTTTTCTGTTATTAGTTCCAAATTCTTCTACAAATCTGACTAGAACAATCAGCTGGCGATAATCATGGCCTAGCCTGATTCCTAAGATGTCTTGGAATTTCCTCTACAAATTAATCCAAATACTTTTATCCACTCTCACATATATTTACTGAATATGCATGAGACAGACAATATCATTATTAGAATGAATCTTGAACGGCTTCTACTCCAATTGCCAATACAGTCCTATTCCTGTAAAGACTAATGGGCTCAGTGTCCACATAGCTCCCTCTAGAATTGCCCATTGAACTGTACTTAGTATATTCTAGGCATTCACTAGCCCACAGCTCAGGAACTCTTCTTCCTTGTGTCAAAGCAGTGAGATCACTCAAATCCAGGCCTCCAGTGACAGAAGCTCCTCCACCCAAACCCAAGCCTCCAGAGAGAGAGAAGCCTCCAGTGACAGGGGGCTGCTTTAATTTTTGATAGTACTAGACTTGCTGATGTCTTTTCCTGGAAGGGGACTCTGCTGTATTTGCATTGACTATTTTACTTTTCCCTATATTTCAAAATTTTGACAACATTTGCATAGCTATCAGTCTTTTTTTCTGTGAAAAATAACCTCTATACTTAGAGATAAATTGAATTAAGTTAATTCTTTGACAATACCCAACAATAATAAATTGCATATTCTGATGAGTCTCCACCATCTTCTTTATCTCACTACCTCCCACCTCTACTTTCCCCTAGCTCTCTGTTTCTCCGGTTCATGACATTGTATTGTGTGACCCATTTAACTTAATCATGACCACATGTGCAACTTCTTGGTTAGTACTATTTATGCCTGGTGGGGTCACCAGTGGTTTCACAACTGAAAACACTGACCACTCCTTCCTCCGGGTCTCTTCATAACAGATCACTTGGCAGTGCAGGGTTGTCTCCACAAAGTCCCCATTTATCCATGTCTGGATTTTTTGTTTTTTATAGGCAAATGATTTTATTAATCCCTCTATTTAGTGACAATGACAAAAAGCCTGAAAGTAAAACAAATTCTCACATTGTTAAAATTTTTACCATGAATAATTAAAAGATGTTTATGTTAATTTTTGAAATTCTTCCCATCTTCAGGACAAGGGAATGATTAAAAAATAGCAGGTGATTGAAGCAATTATTTGAATCACATAAATGTGTGTGTATGTGTATATGTGTATATATATATATAATGTATACATATACATATATGTGTGTGTATGTATGTGTATATATATACATATACATACACATATATATGATTTTATTATATATATACATATATGTGTCTGTGTATGTGTGTGTATATATATGCATATGTATGCATAAATATGAAATGCTTTACCAGTGCTTGTCTGGATCTTGATGGGCCAATTCTTACACAGCAATCCCTAGTTGTTAGGAATCTATGACCTTAATGGCTGTGTGTGTGGAACAGATGATGGCTTCTGAAAACTTTCTTCCATTCTTTCAGTTTTTACATTCTCTTCAACACATTCCTCACAGTGTTCTCTGAGCTTTGAAAATCACAAATATCTTATTTAGGATCCCCATTTAACCCTTTTGATTCATCATCTTCTAATCTCAGAATTGAGGATTATTTTGCAACTCTTTCCCATTTTCATTTATTGTATATTTTTATAATATTTTGCTGATTTTCTTGCTTTGATTTAGTTATTCTTATTTTAATTAGTTGTGGGTGAAGGTAGGAAAGAATTTCTTAATTCTATATTGCTAATTTCACATACTCTTTGTATAATTCTATTGATTCAAATGCATATTAGTTTCATTGCTTTTATTTTTCTATAAATATTAAGTGTTGTTTCCTTTCCAAGTATGCATTTTATTGAGTCATGCATTATTGAGTTATTATATATTATACATACATTAATGACTTGTATATAAATTATACATATAATACATATATTAAAGGAAGGAGACCCGTCAAGATCCAGGAATTTCTAATTCCATGGGCATTTGCTTGACCCGTCTATCAGTTGATGAGATATATTACTGAATGTCAGATTGCACCTTGCAAATAGGTAAACTTCTAGGAGGCTTTTATCTACTTTTAGTTCACTGTACCAAGGAGAAAACTTCTTCTGTATTCTCAGGTATCAAGGAGTCCTACAATGATGGAATGTTAAGACAAAACCAGTATCCATAATATGCATTCAATACAGTATGTCCTATAACCTGAATGAAGATTTCCTACAAGAGAAAAACCTGTGTATACATTGCCATTCCAGCATGTTCTTTCTCTAGAAAATAGCATACTCTATTGGGCAATGACATGGTGAAATGGCAAAACAGGAAGTCTGCATCAGAAGGTCTGTGTATTGCAAAATGTGAATATCAGTCGCTTTCTAATTCTTGGCCATCATAACCTTTGTGATTCTTAGTACATAATACAAATCAGAGGAGACTGAAGATTTTAGTATTCTCCTTTCAAGTCTTGAGGTTGCTGCTTCTAACAAAGAAATACAAGGAAATCTTTTTATTGAATATTTTCTTTATTTACATTTCAAATGTTATCCCCTTTCCCACCCTCCTCCACAGAAACTTCCTATCCCCTCCCCCTCCTCCTGCTTCTATGAGGGTGCTCACCCACCCACCCACTCAATCCTGCCTCCCTGCCCTGGCATTCCCTTACACTGGGTTATCAAGCCTTCACAGGACCAAGGGCCTCTCCTCTCATTGATGCCTGACAAGACCATTCTCTGTTACATATACAGTTAGAGTCATGGGTCCCTCCATGAGTACTCTTTGGTTGGTAGTTTAGACCCTGGGTGCTCTGGGAGTCTATGTTTGGTTGATATTGTTGTTCTTCTTATGGAGGTGCAAACCCTTTCAATTCCTTCAGTCCTTTCTCTAACTCCCCTCATTGGGGACGCAGTGCTCCTTCCAGTGGTTGGCTGCAAGCAGGAAAATCTTCAATTGCATTTACCCCACTCACCTACAGTTGTTCTGAATTCAGTGAGAAAGTGTGGTGAAAACTTGCCTATCATTTTGTATTTCTGCTTGTGGTATGATGTTTTCTTTCTTTATATACCCTTATGAGGTTAGGCAACATTTCTGTCCAGAACCCCTAAAGTCAGATCTCTTGTAATTCAGATTTCTGCAATTTAGAAGGAATCAAAATTTTCTAAATGTTTTCTTTAGGAGCTAGGGAAGCCTGAAGCCGATCAAAATCAGATTCTCTCCAATGGAAATGATACCTTTGTGCAAGCATTTCTTCACACCCCTAGCAGACATTTGTAATATTTAGCACAAAGATACACAACCCACACGGAGACATACATTTAAGCATACTGTAAATCCACACAGTAATCTTAGAGAAGAGTCCAGCATATAGCCTTTGCCTCTTAATCCCAGATGGACCTCCCATGGGTGCCGAATAAAACACTTGTTATTTAATAAGCCTCTTGGTTTGTCTTCTGACATTTCGAATGAAGAATCGCAGAGGCTGTATGTGTCCACATTCCTTCCTGTATTAGACACAACAGAACTAATATACCCTTATGCGTGCTTTTTCTGAATGTATATCTCTGTTATTTTAATCTTCTCAGCCTGGAAAACAGAGGACAATGGCTTAGTCCTCTTGTAAGGTAACTGTGTGGCAGGGTTGCCATGTCAATCATCCTCACATGTTCACATGCTCACAGGGTTTAAAAGGCTCTGCCCACTTTGAAATTGAACATTTATGAAAGTAACATATAAAAATTTTATGCATGAGCATAATTTTATACTTTTTACTTTTGTGTATTTTCAGACCTTTGTTTGTTGTACTTTCTACACATAAGATAATGTGAAAGCATGCTGTCTTACCTAATCAATTTTTATATCAACTTGTTCTTTTGCTACTAGGATTGTACAAAGAAAAGTAACAGGAATTCATCTTGTAGAACTTCTCTACATTCCTTAACTGCACTCCTCTACAATTTTGGCCTTAGGATGATAACTGTATTTTCTCTGAAAATATAAAATGAAACCTGTATAATATAATCAGCCAGAGTCTAAATAATATTTACTAGTGAAAGTCTAAAGGCAATATAATATATTGCTTAATTGGTAAAGGCAAAATCTCAGGGAATCACTTTTATAAAATCAGAGTGAATGAAATAAAATTTATTATCAGAATAAAACCCAAGATGGGAAAAATAAGAAGCATTTGAGAATAAATGTGTCTTAATAACTATAAGAATATTATCGGTAGTATAGATTATTTCTTCTTCATGTTTTATCTTTATCCTAAAGACTTACAGGATAAAATAGTGTCCCAGCAATTTTCTTAACTTACATGAGGCGACAAGGGGATCAGATGTGATTCCTATTACCTAAAAGAGAAGAAAGAAGAGATGGAAGGAGTAAGGGAGAAAGAGAAAGAAAAAGAGGTACCTCCGTCTTTGTTTTGTATCTCAGAATAGTTTTGATTTCTTGGGGATGGAGTCAGAAGCAGAGACACATGAGCATATGCACTAGCATGGAAAAATGGACTCACTAATTAGCTGTGTACTATCCAGGGAGTCTAAACCTCTAAAAGTAACAGCAGTGTCTAGAAGATAGATATCACAGTATGACAGCCTACAGTTGCCCAAGACAACATATTCACTTGCTATAAGCATTAAAAAGTAACTGCATCTATAGTCATGCAGAAAGCTGGTAAGCCTGGCTCAAGCATCCTTCAGATGAAAACACAGTTAATGATCCTGAGAAAGGGATACTGGGAAATATACATTGACAATTAGAATGACAGACATCACTGGCTAACAATCATCACATGACCTCACCAGTTGCCATCTTCATATACTACAAAGTGTGAGTCAATCTTCAAATGTGCCTGAAGCCTAAAATAGAGATTAACGTTTTACATGAGTAAGAGGTAGAGATCTTCTTATATATGTGTTATATATGATACGTATATATGTATAGATATATGTATAGAGAGAGTCACTATTATGAGCATATTACAAGAACATTCACATAGCCACATTTACATTTTACTTCTGACTTCATGAATTCTAATAATTGTGGAGCATGACAATATAATCACTGTTAATTTCGTGTGTGTGTGTGTGTGTGTGTGTGTAACCTCATCCATATATGTGGAGAAAGAAGTTAAAGTATAATTCGTAAATAAGAGCTAGCAGTATATATGGAAATTGTATATTGTTGTAAGTCTATTAGTAAAATTTCTTTATTTTCTTCCTTGAGAAATGTGTCAATATTTGGAGGCATCTGTGTTTGTTCTCCTAAAATGTTCTGCCTAGAGGCCAGAAATTCTGGTTACCATTTTACAACATCAAAAGACATCTCTAGTAAAAGAAATCACAACAGTTCTGAGGTTAAAGACACTGTCGGACAGCAGTGAGATCATATAACAAAGGCACAACTGAAGTACAAGTTTGAAGAAAATGTAATTGAAAATATAATCCTACCTCACAAGGTACAGTAGATTCTTGAAATCAATAGTGATTACATTGTCATGGCCCCCAGTTAGTACAATACATGGAGTCAGAAGCACAGAAGCAGATGTGGCTATATAAAAGTTCCAGTAATATGCTTATAGAATGTGTCCATAACCTAGCACCCCTTTTTCTCTAAGCCTTGTGGACCTAGTAGTGCTTGTTCCAAGATAAGGGAGAGTTCTTCAAAACGCATCACAAGAATTCTATTAATACCAAACCAGTGCTGCTTTGTGACCCAAGGGTTTGAGTGCCAAGAGAACAACATGTAAGGAATTTTCATTCTCATGGTGTGTTCATCAAGAACAAAGCTGAACTTGCAAAACGAGGAGAGAGGAAACTGTCTGCTGTGAAGTAATCCACAGCAACATCTTTCAGTGTTTTGCTGCCAAGCCCTGGCTAATGACCAAAAGTTCAGAACCCTTAGTGTATCCCCCCCTAGGGAAAACGTCAGGACCAACAGAGGCACTTGCCTAAGTTGATGTTAATACAAAGTGGGCAGTGTCCGAAGAACGTTATAGGCAACAATTACTGTTTGAAAGAGTGGGATTAGCTCTTCCAATTGATCATCTTTCATCACTTCCCCCCAGAAAAAGATATTAACCACCTCACATTAGCGTATCTCCTTGTGGAAAATTGCCATTGCAAAAAGCAGGTCATAGAAGGTGGTGCAGAGCTCTGCAGACACTTCCAGAACAAGATAACTCATTACCCCACATATATCAGAAGTGCTACCTGAGAATGCTCATTCCTCTACCTGGGAAATTCTATTAGTAAAATAAGAGCTGTGCCAGCCAAAGTTAAGCCTGCTTGCAGAGTCAGACTATAGTCAATAACTAGTATATGTAGAAGTACAAAATACATGACTTCTATCTTCATTAGCGTCGGTTCATAATGCCCAAGTACTGTCTCTACTCTTAGAGACCACCTGCGTCAGGCAACACAAAATTCTCTTTAAATTTTTTTTCCTTGATTTCCTACTAGAGGTTTTCTTGCATGAAAAGAACCAATAAAGGGTTTCTCGTTAAGATTGTGACTTGGAAGCTGTCATTCTGTGACCCATTATAGAATGTCAGGATAATACAGGCATTATTCCTATATAGGAAGATCTGACAAAAGTTACATATAAAATAAAATAAGCCCACATGAGCTCTATAAAATTCTCTGCAACCATATATAGCTGAGGGCTACCTTGTTTGGTCTGGGTGGGAAAGGATGCACCTAATCCTCTAGAAACTTGATGCCCCAGGGAAAGGGGGGTACCAGAATGCTCCCTCTCCTAGACAAAGGAGAGAGGGGATGGGGTGAATAACTCTGGGGAGGAGGAGCAAGAGTGGGGCAATGTTTGGAATGTAAATAAATAAAATAATAAAAAAAATTCTGTGCAACAAAAGAGCTAATGGGCATCAACTAATGCTATAGAGCTTCATCTGCACCATGATAGGGTCAGTGCATCTGCCAGAGAAATGTTGTCTCCCCCTGGACCAATACTGCGCCAATAACAAGCTGTAAAGAGATTGATCAGACTGTGGAGGTAGGACTGGGAGCTGGATATACCATGAGTGAAGGGACATCTAGAAAACTGACTGTGGAGATTATTTTAGAAATAGGATGTGGAAATTGGAAGCTGAGATTCTCCAGGAATGCCACAGCAGAAATCAAATGAGGTGACATAGCTCCAGCACTATCTGTAAACTCAACAGCATGGAAACAAAGCAGAGCTGGAAAGGAATCCATTATGCAAACTAGGACTGAAGAGATGCCTCAGCAGTTAAGAACAGTAGCTGATCCTCCAGAGAATGCGATTTCAATTCCCATCCTCCATATGGAAATTCACAAGTGTTTGTCATTCTACTATCTGGGTATCTAATGCCATTTTTTTTAGTTCCTACAGGCACTAGGCACAAAAATGGTACACAGGTATGCATGCAGATAATAAAGGACACATTAAACAAACAAACAAATAAATAAATTTAAGTCACCAAATCTTGAATACTAATAGAAAATGGAGGAAAGAATTAACTGTAATCCAATCAGCCAATATAACAAAACTCAGCACTATAGGAATTAGATTACTCCTTTCTACAATAACTTTAAACACAAATGGCTACAACTCACCATTTAAATGTGGGGACTAGTTGCTTGGATTATAAAACAAGATTGATATATATATATATATATATATATATATATATATATAGAGAGAGAGAGAGAGAGAGAGAAACATTTAATGGGCAAAGATACTCTTAGATTGTGATTCAAATGATGATAGTTAAGCTATCAGTTAGATGGAATTGAAAACAAGCTGCAGATATTGCTATTCTAGTCTGTAGTAAAGTAGAATTATGGAAAAGTAAGAGATAAATTGAGATGTAAGGAATAGAAGGTTAAAACTAGGAAGCCTAAATAACACTAAAGACATTTATAAAACATAATATGGAAACCAAGTGCTGCAGAAGCCTCTGGAATTTTCTTACATCCCAGAAAGGAGTATAATGTTGAATATTTTACACATAAAACAGTAAATTCTCAAAATGTTTAACTCATGACCAAGAAATTCCACTCTTAACTACCTTTCTAGGAAAAGGAATAATATATCCACCCAAGAATTTATGCATATGAAAAGCAGTATTTATAATGGAAACAAAGTGTAGATAAATGAGACTCTCATCATCATATAGATTTGTAAGGAAAATGTAATCAATACATATGAGACTATTATTTGGCAACACAAATATTAAATCCTGGAGCTTCTCAGAACATGATAAATTTGCATTTCCCTGGTCACTAAGGACTTTGAACCTTTCTTTAAGTGTTTCTTGGCCATTTGAGATTCCTTTGTTGTAAATTCTTTGTTTAGTTCTATACCCCATTTTTTTACTGGGTTGTTTGGTTTTATGGAGGTTAGTTTCTTGAATTCTTTATATATTTTGGATATTAGCCCTCTACTGGATGTGGGGTTAGTGATTTTTTTTTTCTCAATCAGCAGGTTGCTGATTTGTCCTATTGACTGTGTCCTTTGCCTTACAGAAGCTTTCCAGATTCATGAGGTCCTAATCATCAATTCTTGATCATACAGCCTGAGCCACTGGAGTTCTGATTAGGAAATTCTGACACCCCACCCCATGCTAATGAGTTTGAGTCTCTTTCCCACTTTCTCGTCTATTAGATTCAGTTTTATGTTGTGTACCAGAGAACTGGGAGGTGATGGACAGGACTCAAAGGGAGGGACCTTACATGAAATGCCCAACAGTGGGGAGAGGGAACTTGTAGATTCCATCTCCAGTAGAAAGACAGAGCATCAAGTGGAGGGATGGGGTTGCCATCACATAGTCAAAACCTCTGACCCAGAATTATTTCTGTCTAAAAGAACTGCAGAAACAGAAGTGGAGAAGAGACTGAGGGAAAAGAGGTCCAGGGACTGGCCCAAATTGGGATCCAGGTGAAGGGGAAGCCCCAAGGCTTGATACTATTACTGATGCTATGATTTGCTCACACACAGGACCCTGCCCTCCAAGAGGGTCCAATCAGCCCTGACTGAGACAGAGGCAGATACTTACACCCACCTAATGGACAGAAGCCAGGGACTCCTGTGGTTGAATTAGGGAAAGGCTGGAAGAAGTTGTGGAGATGGGTGACCCTTTAGGAAGACCAGCAGTCTCAACTGACCTGAGATCTCTCAGACTGAACCACCAACTAGGCAGCATATACCTAGCTAGCTGGTAGGGGACCTCTGACACAAATACAGCAGAGGAGTGTTTGGTCTGGCCTCAGTGAAAGAAACAGCACCTAACTCTGTAAAGACTTGAGACACCAGAGAATGTGGAGGCCTAGTGAGGTGGGGTGCGATGGGGTAGGGTGGGGACATCCTCTTGGAGATGGAGGAAGAGGAATGGGATGAGGAATGGTAGGTGGGAGGGCAGGGAGGGGGATAAGGACTGGACTGTAAAAAATGATTAAAGATAAACTTTTATTAAAAGCCCTTTTCTGTTCAGCTTTGTGATAAGACATGAGCAGTACCATGATCATTAATTGATCTCATCCTAGTTTAAAATGCATTTTCCTCCAAAACTCTAAAATTTCTGCTAAAAATCCCCTCTGCCTGGACTCGGTCTCACCTCTTCTTCTTCATGTGTTATCTTAAATTTTTCAACTTAGCCTCATGATCATTTCTCCTACCCAACACCTTTTCATTGATAACTGTTTTTCTTCTTGTCATGTTAGCAATGTTCAATTTCCTGAAAGATATCAGATGTGCCTTCTCTGCTTGGTGTTATGCCACAATTACACAGCAACCAGAGGCTTTTCATGGTCTCTCAGTTTTATCTATGCCTCCTAAGCCATGAGAAGAAACATGTACAGAACACAAATCCTGACCAACAATCTATACTATCATATATATCCAGTATCCAGGATTGAAACAAATATCTGGCATATAATGAGCAAGCACTCCTACCACTGGGTCATAGCTCTGGTCTGTCTACACCGCCTTTTGTATCAAATATGACTATACTGCAATTCAACTAGTCTCTCTCAGTGGAGTCTATGTTTTCTTACATCGTGTTGCTTCCCCATGAATTGTGTACTTATCTATTCACAATGGGCAGTGGTATCATTTTCTACTTAGATGAAAGGTAAGCCCACCTTGGGACCTCCCTCAGCATCCCTGCCAATGAGTTCAACTATGTCTGTGTCTGCCTATGATGTGGTCAGTCTTTTTTAACTAGAAGACCAAGGGCTGTCAGTTTTGTAATAAACCTTCACACTTTGTAATTGGCCCTGCTCTGTGTCATGGTCTACAGGAGGTGACTCTGTGAGCTTTAGATGTCTTCAGTCTGACTCTCCATAATAGGTTATTTAATAGTGTCAATCTCTATAAAAATAAAGCTCACCTTAGAGCTATCTGCTCTCATCCCAAAGTGTTTTCTAGTAGATTAAAAAATATCTAGGATATCAGGTCCAATTTGCTTTTAATTTTTTCTTTTACAGCCATCTTTCAATGTATGCAAATCTGTTTTGCTCTTGAGGTCTATAATAAATAGCTGCCCTCCTGAAGGCCAGCAACCCAGGCTCCAGGCTCCAGGGCCCATCTTCCTCTGCAGTGCCATCCCAAAGCATTGGTATTAGATGCACATCACCATTATTTTCATGTAGACCATTCAGCTGAAATAGTTCCACTTGGGGTCTGTTTCTTCCTCTTCTGTGTCTGCTTCCCTTTCTGCTCAACCCCCTTTTTCCCATCACTCAGACATTCATATAAATTTTTCTAGCAGCCTTGATTTCTATTCCAAGAGCTATTCCTGAGTCTTCTTTTTCAACTAACTCAGGGCTCTTTCATGATTTTTTAAGTCTCTCCAGATTCCCTCAGAACACTCTGAGAGCTATATTTCCACATCACCTCACGTCCATCTGCATTTTCACCCATACTCTTACTGTCAACCAATGTCAGTGCTGCTCTCTCAGTATGCTGTTCTGTGGTAGTCTGGGTTAACATCCATACTCCCGTTTAAACTCTTGGCCAAAACCTACAGAGTATAACATTAAAACCTGGGTTCTTATTTCATTAAATAATTATCCAGTTTGGTGACTTTTCACCTCTCTCATGGGATACTACAACACCTACCAATCTGCTTTTAATTTCTTCATGTTGTTTAGCACGTGATCGCCACTGTTATTAAGGTATTACTCAAAATTGAGTTACTTCATTGACTCAGTGATATAAAAAAATCAAATGTGGTAAGTACATCCTTACTCTATGCCACAACTAGGTGCATGTTGATATATAAGATGCTTTGAGTTAATCTTGGTTGGAACTATTTTCTAGTCAAAAGAGAGATTAATAAACTTGAGACCAAATCAGAGTGAGTGATGGACTGGAGAGGTGGAATTTAAGACTTTGCCAGAGCCCAGAGATGAATACTGATTGCCCAGCATACTTTAAAGTCTGCATTCATCTTCTGCTTGAATCTTAACGCATAAACTTAACACTTAATTTTATCCATAAGATAAATGTCACTATCTTTTTTTCAAGTTAACCATTTTCTTTGCTACTTTCTATAAAAGATTCTTATCTACACAAAAATTGGGATGTATTTCTTTGGAGCCTTGGTGTCTCTTTCAATAAAAATTCTGTAGAGTCAATACTCTGTGTGTGCTCACTCAAATCTAGTATCATGGAGCCCATACCACTTTTATTTTTCAAACTTTAAGCATCGCAAAGTACTGCTCTATCTCTACAAGATAACTTCTAAGTAGCCAGAACTTTCTTTCTAATCCTCACAGTTTCTTTTCCATTCCCTGAACCCACTTATCTCATCCAGTAGAATCATAAATCTTCTAAAAAATTAGAAAGACCTAAGTCTCAACAAACCTGGACCCCTGAAATCTCTCAGGCACTGAACCACCAACCAGGCAGCATACACTAGCTGGTCCAAATGGCGGGCTGTGAAGGATTGTGGAAGATGGGAAAGTCCTCTTGGAGATCGGGCAGAGGAGGAATGGGATGAGAAACTGTCAGAGGGCAGAGGTGGAAAGGGAGAACAACTGGACTGTAAAAACAAGATTGATGACAATAAAAATAAAATAAAAAAGAATGAAATGCTTAGATGTTATTCTTTCCACTAAAACTTTGTCTTACAATGTAAGAATGACTATAATTTCATTCTTTCTGCTGACCCTCAGTCTTTTCCCCTCACCCAATACCAGATCAGGTTCCCCTCTCTTCCTGACTCCCCCTCCCCATCCACTTTTCCTCCAAGGTCCTTCCCTCCCTCCCTCCCTCCCTCCCTCCCTCCCTCCCTCCCTCCCTCCCTCCCTCCCTCCCTCCCTCCCCACTGTGATTGCTTTCTTCTCTTTCCCAAGTGGGACTGAGGTATCCTCACTTGGGCACTTCAGCTTGTTGACTGTTTTGAGTTCTGTGGGCTGTATTTTGGCAACCTCGGGGGATAGGAGGTTGGGGGACCCTCCAGAATGCACCAGAGACCTAGGAGGGAAGAGACTCTCAAGAATCAAAGGGAGGGGCCTTAGATGAAATGCCCAACAGTAGGGAGAGGGAACTTATAGAGCCCACCTCCAGCAGGAAGAGAGGACATCAAGTGAGGGGTGGGGTTGCCATCCCACAATCACATCTTTGACCCATAATTGTTTCTGTCTGAAAGAATTACAGGGATGGAAATAGAGAGGAGCCTGAGGAAAAGAAGGTCCAGCAACAGGCCCAAAGTGAGATCCAGCTCAAGGGGAGGTCCCAAGGTCTGACACTATTACTGAGGCTATGGAGCACTCACAAAAAGGAACCTAGCATGACTGCCCTTCTAATGACCCAAAAAGCAGCTGAAAGAGTCAGATGCAGATATTTGCACCCAACCAATAGACAGAAGCAGCTGACCCCTGTTGTGGAATTAAGGATAGTGAAAAGAAGCTGAGGAGAAGGGTGATCCTATAGGAGGACCAGCAGTCTCAATTAAGCTGGACCCCCCAAGATCTTTCAAACACTGGACCACCAAAGAGACAGCATATAACAGCTGATATGAGGCCACCAACACACATACGGTAGAGGAATTCGGGGTCTGTGTTCATTCAGAGATGATGCACCTAACCCTCAAGAGATTGGAGGCCCCAGGGAGTTTAGAGGTCAGATGGGGTGGGAGGTGGGGGCATCCACGTGGAGACAGGGGAGGAGGTGTGGGATGTGGAGCAGTTGGACGGTGGATGGGGGCGGGGCGGGAAAATGTTATATGGAGTGTAAAAATAATTTTTAAAAATACAATGATTATAATTCAATAAACTTATCTCTCTGAGACAACCATTGAATTTGTACCTGTATTTTCTCACAGTGTACACTGCCTAAATGTGGTTATTCACTTTGTGTTTTTTTTTTAAAGCTGAGTCACTGGATAAAAACTTTATTTAATTAGCACTGAAAATTATCTACCTTGAAACTATGATTGAATTGCAGTTGGTAGCCATGTAGTATTTTGAAAATTGCTACATTAATTCCCAATTTGGTACTTTGATTCTCTCATATTCTTCAGTTAAATAAAAAAAAGAGTTTAGTGTGTAGGTCAAAAGCTCAGGTGGCTTGTGTTTAAACCCATAGTCTGTACATCTACTTATTTTCATGAGACTTTACTATCTCCATTCTGGAAAATAATCATAACAATAGCTACAGCTTAGGGCTTCATGATAGTTAATACATATTAGAAAATGAAAGTGTATATATTTCATCAGCATGCAAAAAGGAGTATCTATTATAATTGTAACTTAAGAAAAAAAAATGATGGCCTAGTCGGCCATCACTGGAAAGAGAGGCCCATTGGACACGCAAACTGTATATGCCCCAGTACAGGGGAACGCCAGGGCCAAAAAAATGGGAATGGGTGGGTAGGGAAGTGGTAGGGATGGTATGGGGGACTTTTGGGATAGCATTGGAAATGTAATTGAGGAAAATATGTAATATAAAAAAAGAAATATATAAAAACAAACAAACAAATAAATAAATAAATATAAAAATAAATTAAAAAAAAAAAGAAAAGAAAAGAAGGTTGTAAAGAAAGTTTGAAAATGGTTCCAACAAATGGGCTTTTTGTGGGCCTCTTTGTAGGGGGGGACTTCCTGGCAGGTGAAAAATAAACTTAATTAAGGGGTGACTTCTCTGGTCAGTATAAAGAACAGAGCAATTTTAATCCTGGCATGCAGCAGACTCTGGAAGCTTTTCATATTCAATAATTTTCCTTAACATGAGTAAGTTGAGTGCTCCATTAGTTCTGGAGAGGAGGGCTAATAGAATCAGTTCTGTAATAGGGGCATTAAGCCCTCTTGCATTATAGGAAATTATTGAAAAAGCCTGCCAGACTCCGATTTCCTTGCCAAAATATGACTATGGATACTCAAGAGTGACATCAAGTCTGACAAAGCTTTCACTTTAAATAGCTGGAAACGCAGAGGATAGTGTAGACTGTCGATCAGGAGCGAAAGTGTGAAAGGGGAAAGATGCACCTCTCTGTGCACTAGACCAGGTGTTTGCCTTCAGATATGACTCTGTAACTATTTAATGAAAAGAAGAGGGTGTTTACATTGTCTGTTTTGAAAATGCTTTTCAACTGCACACCATAACTGTAAATTAAGCAAACATCAATAGTCTAAGTAAAATTGGACTTTTCTTTTACCCTTACAAATGTTACTATTAGAAAACATTAACTCCATTATAGTAAAATTAAGGAAAGTTTAACTGTATATTTCTTTATATTACTTTTATTCAGAGGTAGATTTTCCTATTATGTTTTTTCACAATATTTTGAAGTGTATCAAAAATTCTTTCCTTTCTTCCTTAATCAAAGACAGGGGCTCCTGTTGCCCAAGCTGGTTTTGAACTCAGCAGTCGAAGCTAGCCTTGAACTTCTGGTCCTCCCTAGTGCTCAGATTTCAGGAGTGTTCCACGGTGCCAAACAAGTGCACATATGTTTCTGTATTGATTCTTTGTTGTTGTGATGAAGGTTAAGAACTTAAAAAGAGAAAAACTTCATCTGACCCATGATTTCAGTGTTTTAAGGGAGTTGTGTTAAGGGAGGTGTAAAAAAGCAACATCTATGCCACAGTGGTGCAGTTGCAAAAGGGGCAGAGCAGAGAGTCTCAAAGGACATGCCTCTGAAGGCCTTTACCTCCTACTAGGCCCAAGAATACATAGTTTTGCCACTTTATAATAATCTATTAAAATTTTTGGATGGGAGGGATTTTGCACCTGTGAAATATCAACAATATGGCTACCTAAATAAGATCTGCATAACAATAATACCAGTTGGCATGTTAACATGGATGAGTAAAATCTCACAAGACCCAATCCCTACATGGAGAGATACAGGTGATCAATGGTTGCTGAGAGAGTGATAATCAGTTTTCTCCAAGAGGAACCCCCAATGCTAAATAAAGTATATTTGTACAACACTAAATGGATGCAGTGGGTTGTATATGTATGTGTATGAGTGTGTTTGTGTAGTTTGTTATGTGTGTATGTGTACATGCATATGTACATGTATATGTATATGTGTGTATATGTAATATGTCTATATGTGAGTATGTGTAACAAAATAATTAAACAAACAAGACAAGGTCATGAATTTGAGAGGGAGTAGGGTATTGAAAAAGGTGGAAAGAAACAGGAGTGAAAAAGAAGTAAATTTCATACTGGTATGTGAAATTCCCCTTTAAAAATAAGTTAAAGATATTCAGATGGAACCATTTATTAGTCCAAAATCCTCATTATTTAATTATGAGATATAATTTAATAATCGATGTACCTGTCAGTCTAATTAGATGACAATGAAGATTAACCAACATACATTGTATTTTGAGTCTATCCATTAATAAGAATCTACATGGGTATTTATGATGCTAGTTCTCATACAATATTTTTATAGCCTCTATGATACAAAGCTTATGGTATAAAGAATAATATCAATGACTAGTGCAAGGCAGTAAATCATTTTTCTAGCAATGTCACAGAACTTCAGAGAAGTACAAGGAGCTCTAGGGCACAGAGTAGGGGACTTCCATACATAAAACTAAGAATAAGTGCCCAGGCATGCAAGGAGTCCTTTCATAAGATTTAAACTGATGCAGTTGGCCCTCCAGCTGTCTCTTCTGTGTAAAACTTGCCCTATTTACTTGATAGCTTCCCTATCCACAAATGCACTGGTTATATTTTAACCTACTAAAGTGAAAGAAACTTCAGAATAACTTCTGACCTGGAATTATCATCCTATCCTGAACTTCATGAATCCTCAAGGATTCACATCACCACCTGATTCATGTAACTAACAACCAGATCTTTCTTCATGGAGTAGGCAAAGACTGATTTTGTCTCATTGTGTCCTCAATATCCTTTATGAGTCCAAACATCCCATTATTCACAAAAAGTTATCAGTGAGTGAAATTTTAAAATGAGGGTAAAATTATTCAGTGCCAACCAGATCTGTATCTTGCCAACAGCTTAAGTACAACGGTTTCCCATTTAACTTTATTTCCCCTTAATAATCTAACAAAGCATTTGATAATAACCTCCCCTGTTCCTTTATTGTAACGGTTAAATGAGAACTACAAGTGCTTTTGCAGAATTATTCTTTACTGTGCATTATCAGATTGCAATAATTCAAAAAGACAGAACAATAAAAATCTTCATTTAAAGAGAGAGGTGCTCAGAGACATGATTAAGCTACCACAGGGATAGAGGAAATTTTTATCACCACATTACTTTGAGACGGGCCTTCCAAGCACTTCTAAACTTCTAAGGAAACTAAGCAGTAATTTTAGTTGTGTTGATACATGCTTTAAAAGGCATGGAAAAAGGTGCTGGCTTCTAAATGAGATAGTAAGAAGGAAAAGTTTAAAGTAACTGCAACCCATCTCTCAGGGTTAAGGTGAATTAGTGTTTTGCTCTAGGATGTGTCAATTATGCAACACACAAAATTCAGTGTAAGTGGGAAAGAACCTTATGTTTGCTTTCTGACTCTTTTGGTTCATATACATGGTATTGTTCTCTTTCAAAGCGAGGGGATAACAAGACAACTCTGGAGAAGGTGAAACACAGTGGACTGCAGCAGCAGCCAAATATTATAAAATTATAGGGGTGCAAACAAGATATATTTATATAAATAAATCCTCGTGTGCAGTGTTTGAACGACTAAATAGACAGCTCCTCTTCACAGACATGAGAACCACAATGTCCACTGCCACCATCTTGATGAATAGCAAATATAGTCCCTATTGTTCAAGGTAGTTGGAGGTTCTGCTGCTTCAAAGTACTCTAGGCAAAGATTTTAGAGTTCACTTCTGAACAAAATATCAAAATGAACAAAATGTATAGGAAATTCAGATCACAAACTATCCTCTTTGCTTTCTCTTTGCCTTCTCCCCTCTTCCTCTTTTTCCTTCCTTCCTTCCTTCCTTCCTTCCTTCCTTCCTTCCTTCCTTCCTTCCTTCCTTCCTTCAATTCTTCCCTTAACTTTAGTTAACTATAAATATAAATAATATTAGAGCTGGTCTGGCCTCAGTGAGAGAAGTTGTGCCTAACTCTCCAGCGACTAGAGGACCCAGGGAGTGGGGAGGCTTGGCATTTCATTTATTTTAAGAAATCTTAAATTGTGGAAATAATTTTTGTATTTTGTATTTCGTTAGCAGCAAGAAAATCAACAGAACCCATGCGGATGGATCAACATAACAATATAACTCAGGGGTGAGTAAATCATCAAAGGAATTAAGAGGAAAATCTAAAACTTTCCAGGATGCAGGGAAATAAAAATACGCCAGGACCTGTGTGATACAATGAAAGTAGTTCTAAGGGGAAGTTTTATAGACATAAATGCCTACATTAAAACAAACAGCAGAGAAATAGAATGTGGAATAAATTGTTGTTGTTGTTGGTTTTGTGGGTTTTTTTCAAACTACATATATAACAACAAAACGAGATGATTTAGAAATAAAAGATGAAAGAAGATAAAAGACAAAAGAAAGAGATGAAAAGGAGAAAGAGAGGGGGAGAGAGAGAGTAATGAAACATAAATCATGTGGCCTCACTTCAAAAAAGTCCAATAAATTTGGAATTGTAGAAAAAGCATTAACTTTTTTAAAAAACATGCTTAACAAAATTAAATCAAGAGGATAAAAATAAAAAAGGAGTGCATGAAATTTAAAAAGATTCTGCACAAGAAAAGAAAAAAATTAATTGAAAGAAGAGTCCAACTACAGAATGCAAGAAAATTTTGCTAGTTATACATCTGAAAAGCAGCATATCTGGAGCACATGAACAACTCAAAAATCTAAGGACAACAAACAAACAATAAATGGACAAATAGTTTTCAAAAATTAATGTATTAACAAACAACAAATGTATGAACAACATTTACCATCCCATCAGAGAGATTAAAATTAAAACTATATTAAATAAAAATGAATTGTTGCACTATGAACTTTTAAAAAATAAATGCAGCTGGGCGTGGAGTCACATGCCTTGAATCCCAGCACTCGTGAGGCAGAGGCAGGCTGATTTCTGAGTTCAAGGCCAGCCTGGTCTACAAAGTGAGTTCCAGGACAGCCAGGGCTACACAGAGAAACCCTGTCTCAAAATACCCCAAACCCCAAAACCCAAACCCAAAACCCAAAACCCAAAACCCAGACCCCCAAAACCAAAAACAAACTAAAAACAAGAAAAGAAAAAAAAAAAGAAAAAATACAAGTATTAACAAAAACACCGTATTAAAATTTCGTCCCAATCACCTGGCTATCACAAAAAAAAAAAAAAAAAAAAAAAAAAAAAAAAAAAATCAAATAACAATAGATTCTGGCAAGGACATGGGGAATAGTGAGCCTCCACACACACTGATGGGAATATAAATTAAACAAGTCACCATAGAGACCATTATAGAGGTTAAAAAGGAAAAAAGAAACAGAAAAAATAAACCCTAAAAATAGGGCTGAGATGTAGCTTAGTTGATAGCTGATTACCTGCCTATGTACACAGTACCCATGCATACAAGAGGACACAGTTCTAGTTTCATATTTAAAGGACTCTAAGTCAACCCACCTAGTTATGTGCACATGCATATCTAGTGCTGCACTAGTCACAATAGCAAGGCTGTGTGACCAGTATAGATACCTGTATCAGTTATTCTTCTCACAACAGAAAAAAAAAAATACTTGACAAAGGTGAGTTAAAAGGTGAAGAGTTTGGTTTTGTGCCTAGTTTGAAGGGATAGTCCATCATAGTAGAAAAAGGCAAGATGCCAGCAGTATCAGGTGGCTGGTCATTTTGTATTCCCTTAAGAAAACAGAGATCCCAGCCACATATGTAGCAGAGAACAGCCTTGTCTGGCCTCAGGAGAAGAGGATGTGCCTAATCCTGTAGAGACTTGATGCCCCAGAGAGGGGAGGACCTCCAGGTGGGGTACCCTTTCAGAGGCGAAGGGGAGAGGGCATGAGGAGAAGAACTCTGACAAGAGAGACCAACAGGGGGCAACATTTGGGATGTAAATAATTAAAAGAGGGAAAATATGAAAACAGAGATAGATGAATGCTAGTGCCAATGTCAATTTCTTCTTTTTATTCAGTACAGATCTTTAGCTCGTGAAATGGTACTGTACCAATGCAGGGTGAATCCTTCCACCTCAATTTTAAACCCTCTAGAAACTTCCTCACAGATATTCCCAGACATTTGTCCTATAGGTGTTGTTAAATTTATTCTGGTTAACAATTCAGACTAACACAGGAGGGGTAGAGATGAGTCAGTGTTTAAAAGTGTGCACTGCTCTTCCAGAGGGCCAGATTTCAGTTTCCAGCACCCACAATGAGTGACTCACATCAAGCTGTAACTCCCGCTCTAGAGGACCTGACACCACTGGCCTCTGCAGGCAACTGTACTCATGCACACATAACCACATACACACTAGAAACATACAAACAAACAGGTAATACTAATACAATTTATATTGATAGGTGAAAGGAGTATATATATTAGAATGGATGTTGTTTTCATGAAAATTGATGCAATCATCTTTTTTGTTAAATAAACCAGACTCAGAAAGACAGATATCAAATATATTTTTATTTGTGGACTCCAGATTCCACATAGGTACATTAAGCTATTTATATATTCATATAAATGTACATATAGATCATTATGAACAGCATAAAACAAATAGGATATTGGGGAAATGTGTAAAACTATTGGTAAGGTGAGAGAGAATGGGAAGATGGGGCTGGGATATATTTATGGACTCTAAATAGTTTATATTTGGATACAAAAGATACATCTTCATTAAGTGAGTATTTGAACTTCACAATTACATTTTGATATAAACAAGAAAATCTGTAGAGATCATAGCTCCATCCAGTAATACTGAGTCACAAGACAAAATGAGGTTTTCCTTGAAGAGAGTCAATTAGCAGGTTATTTACAGTTATAACTAAACCTATCCTGTGAGTGCCTCTCTAAGCATAGCTAGTATCAAAGTTCACCACAGACAATGTTTTGACATTAATCTAAGGGCCAGAAGCTTCCTTGTGCAATCAATATACTAACTATTCTTTATGACCATATAGCAGCCTGGAATCTGAGAGCTTAATCAATAGTCCTGGTCTGATTCTTGAGTTCTCTTTACCTCTAATCTTCTCTTCAAAGATCTCAACTTGACAAGATATAAGGGATATGAAATGGATGTTCCAACGGGGAGGATGAAGGGAGGTCAATACATAAGGAGGGGGGACATACAGGGACAAATAAGACAAAGGCTGTTTGATAAAGTCTCAAGTTATTGTATTAGTCTATATTTATCCACAATTATATAATACCTACAAATATCATTACCGTACATGAGAAAACAGTCTTTCTATTTGGCTAGCAAGGGAAGTCCAAGTAACTCCTTAAACAATCTAGATTATCAATGTAGCCCTTGATTGCCCCTCTGAGGTTGAGGATGGGCCCCTATTGCAGAAGACACTACACACTTAGGACATAGGACTTGAATGGTTTTAACTGAATCTACCTGAAAGCCTCTTTCCTGCAGTCTAACTTCTTCCATCATGCTGAACAATTTTATGCAAACTGCCAAGGTAGGTAAGCAATTCAAGTTTCCTATCCAGCTGCAACTCTTATGAACCATGGCAGTTACTAGCATGGCAAGGTAGATATAGCACTCACATGTCAGTGACAACCAACAGCTGTCTAATTGGACTTAAGGCTCACTCAAAATACTAATATTCTAAATCTGATCCTTATACCCACAGCTAAGGGCAACTATTACTGCTTACCAAAGAGGGCTCTCTTTATAGTAAATAAAGACAAGTCATAGAAAAACCAAACTGGACACAATCTAGAGATCAAAAGATCACAGGGACTCTATCCCTAGCAAATACATGGACACCACAGCTCCTCCATCTGTGGCTCAAAGAATATTAAGGAAGAGGGATTGGAAAGATGGCAAGAGCTGGGATAACAAGAAGCTAACTCTGAAAGACTCTTCTAGAAAAGGCTGCATGATAAGGACTAAAAAATCACAATATTGATGGACATATCAATGTTGGGTGGGGTAATTTTCATGGGGCTCCCTTCCTAGCAAAAGATCCATAGGCAGCTGATGACTCCCGGAAGAAGTAGGGTTAGCCTTTCCAAGGGATGGGCCTCATAATCGTTTGTCCTATGCAAGTGGTGAGCCCTGAAACCATACGTAAACAAACAACAAAAATGGACTCAGTATGTTGTATATACTTGTGTATATGCATATTCACACATATGTATTGTGTATACTATAATAATAGTCAAGAAAATAAGACTATCAACTTTAAGGGGGCAAGAGAATGGTTTGAGTGAGGGTACCTGAGAAGGCCTGGTGGGAGGAACAAGAGAATGGAAAGCAATACAACCCTACTTTAAATAAAAACAATGGAAAGAAAAAGATTGTGGTTAAATGAATCAAGCGTTTACTAGTCAAATTTAATTCATATTAGTAACCTTGTATTTTTATGTCAAAGGAATGTTTTACTTTTCCATAAAAGGCTGTACATGATCAATTTCATTGAAAATATGTCTTACACTATGGTTACATGGTTGTAACTAAAACGTCCTGCCAGTGAAGGATGAAATAGGTATCCATCATTAGTTCCACAATCGTGTTAACAATATGAACCAAATTCAATGGGCCTAAGATGGGTCTACAGAATAATCTCTGCATATGGAATAAACAGGATATTCAATGATTTACTTCAACACACAGCAGTGCAGAACAGTCTCCTGGGATGAAGTAATTGCATTCCTGGAATGATATGGATTTCATTGAATCTTTTGAATCAAATAATCATGAGTAAGACAGGGACCTCTATCCATCACAACTGGAGACAATCCAAAGCTCTGGATTATGAGAAGACAGATGAAAGGTGAGAGCCTGTTATAGATCCCTGAGTGACTCACAGCACTTGTGAGAGCCTTATTCTAGGAGTCTCTTCCCTCATGCAGCATACTTATACACCACTTCAAGAAAAAAAAATCAACGTTCCTGATGAAATGCCTTTTCATTCCTCAAGTGGAAAACCCCTTTTTCCTGTTGGAACTCGAGAGTCCATCAGCTTTTACAACACTCCCAAGTCCTGCCACCTGCCTCTTCTCTGGGAATTCAATCATCACTGAATAAATTCTGTTCTTCCTTGTGATGCTTTCCTGTTGTAAAGTAAAACCACCTGCTCCTTGTCTTTCTGCCTTCTGACTTCATATTTGAGCTGACATAGAGCAGGAGTCCAATAATCATGTTAATGTCTCTTCTTTATATCAACTCTTTCTCATAGCTGAGAGTCAACTTAAATATGAACTGCACCAAAGCCCCTTGCTCAGTACATGTTACTTTGATATTTTACAAGCTTTTTGTAGTAAAATTACCCACAATTCTAATTATAAAGATAATAGCATGATTATGTAATAAAAACTATCAACCAGTCAATTTTAAATTATATAAAGACAGACACAATGTCCCCTTTGGATTTTAATCCTATTCTTAGTGTGTCATGGGATTTGATACATTATTTATACTTGAAATATCTTGTTGGATTAAGCTCTATGATAGTATAGATAGACCTTAGAACGATATGCAAAGTCAAAGAAGTCGCAGGGCTCCATCTATAGCAAATATCCAAAATTCTACACTATAGTGACACAGGCTGTTAGTGGTTTCCCAGGCCTGCAGAAGAGGGGAGTATAGGAGTATAGAAATGACTGCTAATAGATGTAGAATCTTTTTTATAATTATAGAAATATTAAAAAATTATAGTGCTGTGATGATTTGCAATTCTACTAATATGTTATAAGTGGCTGGATTATACATTTGAAAAGCAGATTGTATATGAACAAAACTATTAAACTAGTTAATGAATGAATGAATGATGAATGGATTGAAAGACCAGCTCAACACACATGTCTTCTTCCTCAGCAAAGAGGAAGTATAAGGAGAAATGTGAACCCTGTGACACAGGCCTTTTGACCCTAAGCACACAAAGAAGAATTTCTATTCATAAGACACTGCCAAAAACTCTTATTTTTCACTTCATTCCCTCTGAGTCCACGGGATGGTGCTTGCTTTGGTTTCTTCTAACTTCCAGTCGTATTGCTGATTTCCAACTGGGCTTTAATTATATTTGTAATAATTTCTAGCAAATGAATTGCCATCTGTTTCCTCTATTCATCCTTTGAAGCCTCAATGGACCACTTGAAAAGTGGCATTTTAGTAGTCAAGTGATAGCTATCAACTTCTTCCTCTTCCCTCCTGCACAATGCTGCAAGTCCATGTGAGGGCTATAACTCTAGGAATTGCTGTGGATAATGAAGAAAAGCTGTATATTTCATGAGTGGCCAAATCAAGTAGAAAGAATATTACAAAACTTCTTTCAGTTTAATTTTAACCAGATAAAATTTCAGGGCATTTATTTTGAGGAAATGTCCTGTTTTGGAGACAACAAATTCTAGAATTAAAATGGTTGCAATACTGGCACTTCCATGAGGAAACCATATGCTCTAGAGTTTAAAAAGATAAATTTCAATATTAATTCCATCTTTATTGGCTGAAAGATGTTGATGAGTTCATTCACCACTGAGTCTCATTTTCATCTGTGAAATGATATGAATCATAATTTAGGGGTCTTCAAAGAATAGCAATCATTCTGTGAGTTTGATGACATCCAATAGCTTCTGGGACATTGGGGGTGTTGAAAATATGCTTGATCCTAATGTAAACAATGTGCCTAGGAAACACAACTTGATCTTTTCTTTTTCCAAGCAACAGAAGATTATTCAGTACCAAACCTAGAAGTGCTGTTTGTGATTTTATGACTGAGAGTTATCAGAAAAAGAAGAAAAATCTATTATCAGTTTCACAGAATCAGAAAATAGCCACAGACCCAAGAAAGCCCATAGACAACACTGTGTGATGTTCATATGAGAACTGCAGCAGACAGAAAACATCAAGGAGATACTAAAATAAGAGCCCAGCAACTGGGAGAGCAGAGAAGAGTTGTAGGACAGAGGCTGTGTTATAGTAGAGTTCAGTATGTTTTAATATAACTCTTCGCAAGTAACAACCAGTTAGTCATTTATTCACCATGTGTCACAATGTCAGAAAAATTAATTTCTCAATTCCCCTTGGTAGACAATATCTGCTCTATACATAGAAAATATCTAAAAATAACATAGCCAAACTCATTATTGAGGGTAGACTGACCAAGTCTCTTTCTTTTCAAGCCAATCAAATGGCCGAATTGCAGAAAGAAGAATAATGAATTTCAGACCAGTGTGGTCCTCCTAACAAAGGGTTGAAACAGAATTCAGGCCATGGCAAGACAGCCGAGATACGATGACTTTTAAAATTGGGGAGGAGTGGAGTCAATGGAAGACTAAGGATAGATCTCACTTATCTATGTTGGACAATAAATGAAATAAAGAATAAAATAATGAAAGGCAAATGTGCAATATAAATAAAGCTTCTTTATAATATATAGCCAAAAGAGATGAGATAATGTAAAGCAAAGATGATCTGGGTTTTTGTTTGTTTGTTTGTTTGTTTTGTTTTGTTTTTTAGATAGACAATGCCTAAGATAATTTATTGATGTCAGAGTGACTTTACCAAAAACCATTAAGAAGTTCTATGGACTAGAAAGAAATGACACAAGTCATGATAAAACAGGAACACCAGGAAAGGCAATCCTGTCATAAAATACTAAGTTCATGTCTCTCAAAAATAACATCAGGTATTAGCTAAGAAAAGAAGGTGAAAATTGTGGTATCAAAGAGACTTGAAAATAAAATAGTACAGAATGGTAGCTGGCAAACCTAAGGAAGAAGGTGAAGGGGAAATTAAAATCTTTACAGTATTTAAAAACTCATTATAGTTAGGCAGACACTGAATTACAGTAGAGAATTCCTATCTAGGGACCAGAGGAGAAACTTCTAGGGAGATTCATGTGAGAGTCAGAGGAAGAACATAAAGGCATCACGGTGATCACACACCCGCAAGAGAATCCCAAAGTGAATAGGCAATGGAAGACCAATTTATGAATAAGTGATCTTGAGGAAGACAAACTAGCAATGGGGACAAAATTCAAATGAACAGCATGAGCCAGATCAAAGGGAAAGCTATTACAATGGAAGCACATGCCACCAAATGTACAGAAATATAAATATGAGAAGGCATTTCCTAGTTATCAGGACAAAACCGGCAGGATATTCCTAATAAAAAGGAAGCAAACAAAGCAGGCCTCTGGATTTCATTTGCCCAGGAAATTCGCAGGACTCAAAGTGCACCCACACAGCCCAGATTTTATTCCAGCTGGAAGACATTTTGTATACGATGGAAGACATTGACTTTAAACAAACAAGTAGGGGGGAAGCATCCAGGAAATAAAGCAATAATGATTCCTTCATTTACACCCACTTGAAGATAGAAAATCCACAAACATAATGTAGAACTAAAGTAAGTTGATTCTAATTGGTTGTGTGATTAAATTGCAGAAAGGTCTGGCAAAGAGAACCACATGTAGATAAATAGACGAATAGGGAAGTTAATAACATTACACATGATGGGCATCTGGGTATTCTATTAATCACAAAAGGAATTCACCTATTTTGTACTCACAATAAGTTGTTAAGTATGAACCAGGATGCATACCATATCCTGCTCATAAAATAGAAAGAGTGGAGAGTAGGTGGGGGTGAAGGAACTGGCTTGATGATATTTTACAGAGAACCTTTAACATTGTTTCTACACTTGACACTATGTACTTACATATATATATATATATATATATATATATATATGTATGTATGTATATGTATATTATGTTATGCATAGATAATAATATAAAATGTATAACATACTATGTTATACATATAAAACAATATATTATATTATATAAATACATATGTATATATGTGTAACATAAATGTACACATATATGGAGAAGCACATTTATGGTTGACATGAAGCTTTAAGCCCATCAAATGCTTATGTTAAAAAGATAAGTAAGGTTAGAAATTATATAGGGTTAAATTGCTACATCCACTCCAGTACTGACATGTGTGATAGGATTAAAAGCCTGGACACAGTCCCTAGGCAAAAAGTTCATAGAAACTTAGACTCCTGGAATCGTGGCATCCTGTGTAACAAATGTTCCAATGTCCTTGCTTTAGTCGGTGAACGAATCTGTGTGCTTTCCCTCAGTATTGTTTTATTATAGGTGTCTCCAAGCAATGACTTGCCAAATACCTAAGCAAAATTAAACTTTGCTTCCTGGCCTTCACCAATGCCCTAGGTAGCCCTTGAGCCAACCATGGGCTTGGAATTCAGTAAGAATGTTCCCTATTCAGTGACATTCAGAATTGCATCTAGTATTATAAGTGAAATAGTGAAAGAAATCAGGCATAACTATCTACTACATAGAGTTAGAAATCTCAGGGCAAGCTTAGCAAAGTAAGTTTAGAATTCTTATTATAGTAATTTATGGCAGACTACATTGCTTATTAGTAGAAAGCCCCCCACCCCCACCCCACACACACACTATCACTTAGAATAAAAGCCAAGTCACTCCCATATACAGGAATTTACAATGGTTTAGGAAGTAGATCGGGCTGTGGTTTTAGAGTATTGCATTATTCATGAGATGGTTAGCTAGAGCAGAACTCCCTAATTAGAACCATGACTTGGGCATGAAAGCCCTTGCCCGGGAGTGTAAAGACCTCACACCTGGCTTCTAAGACTATAGCTGACCTTAGATAGAGCTGACTTTGTCTCAGTTGTTTTATTGCCCAGTTTCTGCCAGTCTTTGTGTTAGCATTTCTCTGTTTTGTGTAAGAGCATCCGGTAACCTCATTGTACCTTGCTGATGTCACCTAACTTCCCTATTTTCTTCTGTATAAAAAGTTTGATGCTCAATTTGACAAATTACATTCAGATACAGCACACTCCCTTGTGTCCACGTCTGTCTGTCACCCCCCTCTTGCCAACTCTTTGCCCACTTGTACAGGAACCACGTTTCCTGCAGATCGAGGACCCAACTGAGGTCTGACTGCAGCATTAAATCACAATGTAAAGCTCAGGTTTAAGAAAAGAAAACTAAGGAATGGTGAAAATAAGAATTTCATATTACTTCAAATTCTTGAAAGCCTACTGTGAGTCAGTATGTGTTATCATTGTAAAACTACATACATAGTTAGGAAATCATAAATAAATCATAAAATGTAGATGTCTTGTTATGATTATATTCTATATGATAGAATTAATGTCTATAGAAAAACACAGAACTTGAATTATTTTTATTCTTTAATTTATATTCATTTAAATTTGTTCCCATTGATTTTCATTTACTTTCTGATGTAGCTAATAAAAATTGTATTTAATCACCCAAGAGATTAGTCATAAACTCAAAAAAACAATTCCCAGAGCTAATAAAGGTTATAATGGCATTAATATTTAGAGAAGATAATGCTAATGAAAATGGAGTGATCACATTCTATTAAAATTTTAGAACTCCAAAATAATGAAATGGATTTATATATGAAACCAAACTGACATCAGACTTATCCCTGGATGATTATATAAATAAAAATATATAAACATATTTATATTAATATATATATGTATATATATATATATATAATTTCAATAAACATCTTTACACCTCCGAAAATTTTATATAGGTAAGTTGTCAGCCAAATGTACTACTAATACTATAATAATTAAATAAGACTCTTATAAACAGGCAACTCATTAGAAGCTTACAAGCATGAAAATAAAATTTTACTTTCAGAAAACTCAGTATAAATTTAAGAAAGATGCAATATGAAATATAAGAAATGGGAGCATATGACTCATGACAGAGACCAGATATTTGTCAGTTAGTAAGTTTTAAACTCCTATGCCCAAACTGATTAAATTTGATTGAAAAAATTAGAATTTCTAAGAATGAGATTCAATTATCAATATTTTGAGGATTC
Source organism: Mus musculus (assembly GCF_000001635.26). Lineage (NCBI taxonomy): Eukaryota > Metazoa > Chordata > Mammalia > Rodentia > Muridae > Mus > Mus musculus. The sequence continues at coordinate 36,111,266 of NC_000072.6, read as the reverse complement.
TTGAGGTAGACTTAGGTTGAAAATGATCAATGAATTCAAAATAAACTCCAAAATAACTTTTAGGATCAGAATATTGAATATTTCAACACTCATTTACAGACAAAACACTGTATATAGTGATTTATTATTTAAACCATATTCTTCTGCTAGGCTTCATAGAAAAAAAAATTTTTTTTTGGCTTTTTGAGAAAGGGTTTCTCTGTGTAGCCCTGGCTGTCCTAGAGCTCACTCTGTAGACCAGGCTGGCTTCGAACTCAGAAATCTGCCTGCCTCTGCCTCCTACGTGCTGAAATTAAAGGCATGCAACATTTCTGAGAGCCACATTTGTGCACTGTCCTCCATTTAGCGAAGGAGGGAAATTCATTTTTTTAAGAGTTATCTTACTTTTTACATCATGTGTGTTTGTATATGAAAAAGCACATGTGAGAATAGATGCCTACAGAGGCTAAAGAATGATTCAGAGATGCTGAAGCTGCAGTTATACTGGTTCTGAGAAGTCATATTTGGCCACTTGGTTATCTCTCCAACGCATAGAGAATGAACATTGTTTGTATTTCCTTGGACAAATAAGGACTGTAGTTCTGTTGGTTCACGGCTTTACCCACATGAACAAGCTCATCTGGATTACTCTTTATATCCATGGTATCCTACCTGAAACAATGTAAATTTCCTCCAAAAGGTGAGTGAATCATTACATACTCATAAGATACCATTCATTAATAAAAAGAGTGAATTATTGGTGCTCGTGTGAATGTATGAGCAACATGACCAATCTCAAAATGAAAATGCTGAGAGCTGGAGAGATGGCTTCCTCCATCAAAGCACTTGCTGCTCTTGCAGAAGATACAGGTTTCTGTAATTCCAGTCCCAGGGAATCCAGAATGCTCTTCTGGTCTCTGCAGGAACCAGGCTTACCTGTGGTACAAATATATGCAGGCAGGAGAAACACTCATACACCCAAAATTAAAACTAAGTTAATCTTAATAAAATGACAATGACTAAGCAAAGTCAGCCAGATTAAAAAGATAGGTGCAGAATTTTCATGCTTGTGTTTGTGGGTTTTCTATTTTAAATAAAAGACCTTTAAGTAACCCTCACCAGCAGTTCTCAGAGTGTGTTCTGTAGTTTTCTTTGCAAGAGCCTTTCGGGAAACCCACATGTCCATATTCATTTGCATAATGAAAAGAATATGGTCAGACACAAAACAACCACCAGGAAATGGCTTTTAATAGTGAGAGATTTCAACCAACAATAGACCATGAAATAGCGATAGGCATGCAAAACAGTGCCAACCTGGAATTCAGGCAGGTGTATATGGCTAAAGAGAGGATCTTTGCTTAAAAAAGTATCAAACAGACCTAGAAAGAGAGCAAGCAAGTGGAACTGAAGTATCAGGTTACGATGCTTAGGGTTAAGCCTTTGCTCTCACAAGTTGTAGTGTGTATAATCCACACCATCTAGATTGCAGTGAAAACTCATGTGGGTCTCAGACAGCCTTGTGTTTTGCCAAGCTCATGTGTGATCAAATCTTCTCTGAGGAACTCCTGAAAATCAAAAAGACCAAAACAAACAATAAAAGCCCCGAGGAGAAAATGATCTGGGGTTTATCTAGGGGTAATGCCATGATTTAAAATTTTCCAATTTGTGTATTTTGACCATTAGGTTATTCATATTTAGGATTAATAGTCTATGAAAACATACCAGGGACAGTGGAAAACTCTTAAAATATTATTAAACAACAAGAAGTCCCATAGAAAAACTGATGAATCTAGAAGTGGAAAATAAATGTATTAAAAGCTTCCAGTTTGTGTATTTGGATCATTTTAATCATTAGGCCATCCATCTCATCCTTAAAATCTACAGGCTATTAAAAAATATCAGAGAACAATAGAAAAAAACTGAACAATTTTTCATGAGACAATATTGAAGCGATAATCTATAATGTAAAAGAAACAAACAAAAACCTACAAATGGACAGGAACGATACAAAAGGGAATGATGCAAAGCAGGTGAGTTGTCGGGAGAACAACTCCTTCATAGAATAAGAGAAAAAATGCCCAGGGAAAGTATCAAGTAAGATATAACAACATATATTTTTCTGTGACCCATGGTGAAAAAATCTGGTACAACCCATCAAAGGAAAGTCTGTCTCTAAAAATAGCTTATGACATCATAAAGACCCTGAAAATGGCTGCAGCTGAGAAAGAATCTGCAAAGCAGCAGTAAACAGATAATACATTCACCCGGCACTCCAAAACTCAGGAAACAACACAGCAGTGCTGGCAGGCTCCTTCTGGCAAATTATCCTCAGGAATCCCATATTCTACCCAATCAGCAGTCAAGTGCCACTGTAAGCTAAAAATAGTTCCAGATATGTAAAGACTCAGGGATTTTCTCTTGTGTACTTCTCTTAAGTGAAACTGGTTAGGAGAGAGCCTAACCAGTACTCTACAGATGAATGGACTCAGAAAACATGGTAAATATACATCATGGAAGATTTTTCAACCAGAAAGGCAAGACAAATGAAAGCCTGGCTTATGCAGCAAAATAGTTGGGAGTGGGGCATATTAAGTAAAAAGACGATGATGATAATAATGATGGTGGTGGTGGTGGTGGTGGTGGTGGTAGTGATGAAGATAAGATGAGAATAAAAATAAGTCAGTTACGGAAAGACAAGTATATGTTCTCTCTTCTCTCTTTCTTTCTCTCTGTGTTTCGCTTGCTTTCTCTGTCTCTGCTCCCACAACCTTCAATCTATAATAGTGATTCATGGAAAGATGGAGGAATGGGGATAGAGAAAGCTTGAGTTTAATTAGTGCACACAGAAGGCATATGTTGAAATATCACACCAAAACCCATTACAATTAATACAAGTAAATCAGAAGCAAGAGATATTAAAATTAAGAAGCAAAGGGAAATAAAGTTGTCCAGGGAAAAGAGAAGGAAACTCAGTGTGAAATGACACTGAGAAGACCTGTGACACTGTAGGCTCCAAGAGAAGGGCTCACGGCAAAGGAGGCTCAGCTGAGGGCAGACTGCAAGTCAGAAGGAGAGCTAAGAAGAAAATGTGGTGAGGAAAATTGAAGACAAACACTATTACAGAGGACAGTGAACACAAATTTTGAATGTGATTGTAGTCTAAGTGATATAGTGAGCAACATTTCCCAAACATTATAAAGTAACTCCTCTTCAGTATAAATGCTAGAACCAATCCATCTACAAACCACACAACAAAAGTTCCCTTCCTTAAGGCAGCTCGCAAGCCTCAATAACTCTAGGTACATCCTCTTCTGACTTTTGTGGGTACCAGGTATATGTAGTACACACATGCATGTAAGAAAAATGGATCTCATACGCATACAATACAAATAAATCATAAAATAAGAGAGAGGGTACCAAATGGGATGGTAAGAATAGTCACCATTAGCGTCCTTCCCCAATTAAACTAAAAAAATCTTTTCAAGTCACTTTTAACATTCTCTTAGTTTTCCCCAAATGAAACAATATTGGAGTAGATGTTGACACATGGAAATGTAGCTCAATATCAATAGAATGTCATGTCCTTAGTAAACATCAGTAGGATTGGAGGGAAAGTAATAACGTCAGATGTTTGGATTCAGCATTCCCTGATACCACAGCTGTGTCCTAGCTGGGTGATGCTGAAATTCTCACCTTCTCTTCTCTAACTGAGTACCTGAAATAAGCAATTTATTAAAGAAAGGGTTTCCTAGGCCTCATGGTTTGCAAGGAAAAGCATTGTGGTGGCAGTGATAGGTGATAGCAGGAGATTGTCCCAAGAAGGTCAATCAGGAAAGAGAGACATTCCATATAAGCAGACCAGAGTGGGCTAGACTTTGATGTTTGCCCAACCAGAGATTATCTACAAAGACCTTCTAAGATGCAATACCTAAATAGGTACTATATTCCCACTAGCCACTCCAACCCTATGAAACAAGTCAGCAATACCTTGTGAATAAGTAGAGTCTCATAACCTACAAAAGTGCCCACAAGGTCCTCTGGGAAGCACGTTCCATCCAAGACATAGCAGTACCTTTACAACATACATGGTTGTGTGGTTTTGTTTAGTTTGTTGTTCATTTGTTTGTTTTCTAAGACAGTCTCACTATGTAGATCCAGCTGGCCTGCAGCTCATTATATGAACAAGGAGTACATCAAACTCACAGCCATCACCCTGTCTCCATCTAAGGTATTATTTTTACTTTATCTATAATGGTGTCATTTTTCATCATCCCTCAAATAAAAATGAAATAATGTTCTAATCTGAAGACTTTATTCATCTAAGACTACATGCAGGGTCTGGATTAATGACTTAATGTTGAAGAAGTGACCACTCTTACAGGGGAACGGGGCTTTCAGCACCCATGTCAAATGGGTTACAATTGCTCAGGTATCTGAGGGCACCTGCTTTCACATGGCACACATACACATAAACTGATGCAGGTACAGGTATGTATCACACACATGTCAAATGCATGTATAAACAGATGCTGGTACACATTCAACATGTACCTGACACACACAGAAAAAGTCTCATGCAGGCACACACATATACACATACATTGAAGAGTAATCTTTTAACATTAAAGAAAAAGGCCCACGTAGAGCTCAATGAGAGTCATCACTGTGTTTTCTGACATAATCTACTTTCTGAATCAATATTATGTCTTGCTGATCCCTTTTACACAAGGAAAATATTGGGAATCCTTTACAGACATGTCCCTGTATCTACTTTCAAACATACCGAATAGGTTTTGCATCATGTATTTTGGATGACAATACAATACAGAATTAAACTTTTTATGGTACATGGTTTTTGATTTTTGTTTTTGTTTTTGTTTTTGTTTTTGTTTTTTCATGCCATGAGTCTTCTTCATTTTACTTCTGTCTGGTGGCTGCCTAGCTAGCAACATTGACTTGGTTGCTTTTTTATGTTGTTGTTGCTTGACTTTTTATATTTATGTTAAATGTCTTCAGAACTGCAAGTAGTGACATTTACTTTAGTAAAACTGCACATAATTTTCTTTAACAGAACAGCTCGGTCCTCTGAGCATACTGTCATAGCAGCTGCACTTACTCATACCTTCTGCCTATGGGTTTTAACTCTGTCATCTATATTATATTCCAGCCTTTGTTTTATCTAATTTTATTGTTTAGTTCTCCATGGTCACAAGAAACGTCAAAACAGTATTGTAAACTTTTGTCAACTAGTAATTTTGTGATTCTTAAACATAATTGGAATCTCCCCTATATTTGATGACTACAAATAAGATGAGTCTTTTTGTTGGTGTTGTTTAATTTTGGAAAGTACTTCAAAGACATGTGATTTTCCTCAAAATAGTACATTATGTTAAATCTTTATATTAGCTGAAATTAAAAAAAAATATTAGATATTTTCTTCATTTACATTTCAAATGCTATCCCAAAAGTCCCCTATACCCTCCCCCTGCCTTGCTCCCCTACCTACTCACTCCCACTTCTTGGCCCTGGCTTTCCCCTGTACTGGGGCATATAAAGTTTGCAAGACCAAGGGGCCTCTCTTCCCAATGCTAGGCCATCTTGAAAATTTTTTAATATGATTCTATTTATCTGTCTTGATTTATTCTTCAGTAAAAATTTACACAGATAACACAATTTAGTTTGATTTTATTTCACTTTGAATCTTATGTATTTCAGATGGGCAACTGTTTCTTCTAACTGTATATTGGAATAGAATTGAAAATGACATAAAAATATGTGGTGGCCATAAAGAGGCAGAATAGAAAGAGAAAAATCTGACCTGGAAAGGATCAGGAAACAGTTCCAAAATTTCTACCAGCAAGCTACTTCTTAGTGGAGTTTGGCTTTAAGCCACATTGTACACAATATTTCATAGATTGAAACTGATAATTAATCTGATCAACTAATTGTGGATTGATTCACTATTTTATCCATATGACACCAGTGGATGTTTTTCACAAAGTAAAGTTATTGTCCGTTATTCATAGTTTAAAATTTACTTGAACTCTTTTCCCTTCAGTTTACTGTTATTGTTTTAACAAAAAAGTTAGAAGAGGACATATCAAAGCCTGTTGCTCTAACAACTCAAATGGGCTAAGATATTTGATTAAGTAAACCTGGGAGATATATATATATCTTATTCACACAGAGTATAGGGCAAGAGAGTAACTCTGCAATCTAGCATAAGCAAAGATATGAAGCAAAAATAATCTTCCAAATGTAAAACAACATGAAAGACAGACAGAGACTGGGGTGTAATAAGTTAATCAGGGATATAACAAGGTCCCAAACACCCTCTGGAGAGTGGAGGCTTACTCTTCAATATTCTTCAAGGATGCTCTAGCCTTGAAATGGTTTATCATTCAGGCCCCAGCTGTTAGAAATGAAGAGAATATCATATGACTTATTCACTTAATTAATCAATTACCAAGTTCCAGCTGCTTGCCAAAAAAGTAGCCAGATAGCAGACATTTGGGATCCTGGTGTTTCTAGAGTTATGTGTGAAAATAGAAAGTCTAGTGGTGTTCAGATAGTAGTTTTAGACCCAGAAAGCAAGTCTCTTAGCACGGTTACTTAGCTACAATTGAGCTACTGTTTCCCCATACACATGTCATAAAGACTGCAATCACATGAAGATAGTATACAATAGGCACTGTGGGGAATTCAAAGTGTTAAATACTATATTTTAGCATGGCTTCCATATGCAGTTACCAGTATGATTATCCTATCTCTGTCATTAATATAAATTGTCAATCTGGACCACAGAAAAAAACTGTAAAGTGTTACACTGCTTGATCATGATTCCTTATTACTATTTATTTATTTATTTATTCATCCCTTTATGCCATACCAATCCTAATTTCATCTCTGATTATAAAACCAACTTTATCTGCTTGGCTTTCATGAATAAAATTGAGACTTCACTTGGCCAGGAACTGCCTCCATTTTACTCTTCAAAAAAGCTATTCTGAACATTTGACCTGGTATTTGCAACTTCTTCACTACACAGAAAGAACACACCAGTACGGGGATACCAAAAAGCAGTGAACTTATGAGAAACTACTAGATGTCTATAAAATGAATGGAGGGCTGTGGTATAAAATGACCTTCGATTGGAGGGTTTGGAGACATGACAGTCAATGCAGAGAATGGAGGGATGCTGTAAAAAGTGAGTAGCACCTCTCTACTGTGTTCAGTAGGAAAGAGTTATAGGGAGAACAAGACGGGAGTTAAAAAAAGTTTCAGCTACATTTACCTATAAAGTAAAAGGTCATTCCTCTCTGGGGGTGTCAGCACCCCACAGCACAGCCTTCATTCTGGCACGCTGAGTGAGTTGCTTATTTGGTCTTTATAACCCCAAGTCTGCAATCACAGCTTTGTTCTATCATAACCACTCTGCTTGTCTTGGGTCTGCTTTCCTTTCTTTTAAATGGCAGGAACTTTGAGGGATTATTACCAACCTATTTGTGTCTAAATCACAGCTTCCATCCTTTAAAATTAGCCACCTTCTCCTCCCCCTAGCCTGACGTGTTCACTGTTGTCATGATATATGGCTTGAAGCATAGCATTTTATCACAGATAGGCGGTTGTTACCTAGTTTGAGCCCAGCAAGAGAGCAGATGGGCGACTAGAAGACAGAAAGCTTCTATATATACACACCTAGGCAGAAAGGATAGGGAAGGGGAGAATTGAGATAAAGAACATGCCAAGTAAATTGCAGCAATTAGGTTAAAACTTTCTGAGTACAGTTAAGTGGAAATTCTCTGTAGACGTAGATTCTAACTTACAGAACAACAGGAACTTTGAGTCAATGGGTGGACTGTGTCTAGATCTGCAATTGCAGCCTGTCACTCCTTTACAGCTCTCTGACCCATAGGTGTGAGCACTGGCAGCCCTTGAAAACAAAGAAATGTAATTAATTATACCAACATTATTCTAAGGTAATTGAGTTCTTGCCCTAATAAGTCCTTTAAATTTTGCTTTGAGATCTGCAGCACCAACATTAAATATCGCTTTTCCCTTTTGTCTCAACAGGGCATCCAAACAATTTGTTAAAATTGCAAATATAAAAAACTTCCCTCCCAAGCAAGATGAATTCTGACTTTAAATTACCCTAGACATTTTGCTGGGTGTTTAGAATTCATTACAGTGGCCAAATCTAATATAACCTATTGTACACTGCAGATTAAACACTAGACTCAGACTTATGTATGCCAATGTAGTGCCATTTTGCTTAATCATGTCATGACATCACTAAATGTAATCCAAAATATATAATATGAAGTTGCTTAGGTTTTACATACAAGAAATTATATCTAGGCACTGGCTCTATTCTTCATTGATCAGATGATGTGTATAAAGTCTCTTTCTCCGTGGTGAAATGAAATGCAATCCATCTGTAATGAATTTATCTCATCCCTCTTCAGTTTCAATGGGCAAACTCTCACTTGAGAAATAGCAACAATACAATATATATTATATTTTTAAAAAATAAAGTTTCATAGAAAGATAATATAGGGAAGGTGTTAAGAGAAAGATAATGCATTATTTGGGGAAGGGAAAGAAAAGGAGCGGTTCATTCTATCTTCTGTCTCTGTCTCTGTCTCTGTCTCTGTCTCTGTCTCTCTCTCTCTCTCTCTCTCTCTCTCTGGAATGTACAAAAGCACTATGGGCTGGATCTGTAGCAGGGAACTCAACACTTTTTCAACATTTACAAATCCATTTATTTCAGTGCATTATTTGATTAAATGTATATGACATCAAAATTGAAATAAGATTTACCTTGCACACATTTCCCGTTGAGGATAAGTTACATAAACTAAGCCACAACTGAGTGTTGCATGTGCTATCAATGCTGATGCTATTGGTGACTTCAGTGTTCTAGTTATAAACCAAAGATGATAAACAGGGACTAGAATGAAGGTGATTCATGGCTTTGGCAAAAACAGCATTTTATGCTACATTGTTATCATGTGAGTTCCAGCTCAAGTAGTCTTTCTAGATTAAAAGCAGAGAACCAGCACCTTTGACTTGTAAGATATCTGTCTACATTACACACTGGCATTCATCACGGGGTCTTAGATGAGTAGATTCCCCTTTAATTCAAATATTTGGTAGGAGTTTTAACATCTTCTATGTCTACATGCAGGATCTGGCTCTACTGTCGCACAGTTGGTGATTTGTTGTAGAAGTTGGTCTTAATTTTATTTTCACATTGTTTAGCAAAAGGAAAACAATCAAACAAACAAACAAAGAACAGAACCAATGAATTATCTAGATAGAGAAGTACACATGAAGAATGCTGTAAAGGTTATGCTGCATAGGTTGGACCCTGGAAGATTAGTGGCTGCCTCTTCATACATCTGAAAGCCTGAAAGAGTGACAAAGCCTCAGAAGAAAGAAAATTCCAGAAAAATACGGAACAATAACGATCAGATAATGAACTATTCATTTCAATAGGTATAGAGTGTGGCACAAAGGGTCAGAGATTAGAGAAATCCGATTTTAAGTCAATGGTGGACTAACTCTCATAGTTTATTATGATAACAGGTATAGCAAAAGGGTTGAGAGGTTAGGGAAAGAAAGGCAAAACAAAGCTAACAGAAAAAAATATGTGGTAAATTTAAAATATCACCTTGAGGTTCAAGTCTATATTTTACCTATGGGATAGAGTTCTAAAGTAGAAGGCCATATTAGTTGAAAACTGTGTAATATATATTTTACTATATTTCCTATATTTTCTCTAACTAGTAGGATATATCTAGTTGAATTACATCAAATTACTTAAATTTTATTTCATTCTGGTACTGATTTTCTTTCACTGTGAAACTTGAAAGTATACAACAGAAAAACTGATAGAGGCAAAAATCTTCCATTCTGTTTTCCTCTCTCTCCAAATATATATATATATATATATATATATATATATATATAGAATTGGCATTCTCTTCCTTTGAAATTCAAGAACATTACATATCTATGAAAAATCACAATAATAGTACTTTGCAGAAATTAAAATCTCCAACCAAGATTTATATGGTAATTAGAATATTCCTGTATATTCTAATTTATCAAAATATTATTAGAATAAAGAATAGATATGGAATACACATGCTTCATGTTTTTAAATTATACTATAAAAATCATAGTAATCAAAACGTATATAATACTGATATTTAACAAAGATATGGACCAGTGGAGTGGAAAAAAAGCTAGTGATAAACCCAAGCTCATATGGTAAGTATTCAATAACAAAGCTGCCAGTCATCAAATGGAAGAAGCAGTCTGTTTAGCAAATGTGTCTTAAAAACTGGACAGCACGAACAAGAAAGCAGTTAAACAATTACCTAACGGCTCCACCAAAAACAACAACCAAACAAACAAAACAACAAAACTCAAAATAAATAGGACTAGCCTCAGTTCTATTATTCCCACCCTAATAGACTTATAGCCTCAATATTTAAGAAGACCTAAAATTCAACAAAAACAAGGAGAAAATAGCTATGTTAGAAAACAAATAAGCACTCAGTAGACACCTCTCCAAAGAGATGCATATGGCTAAAAAGGCAGATAAAAGATAGTCAATACCACTATTCACCAGGGAAATGCAAGTCAAAATGACAAGTTACCATCTCATATTCTAAGATTACCAACTAAACAAAGAGCAGAAAACACATGTTAGTAAAGATTTGAGAACTGGAAGCGCTGTATTCTGCTGGTGGGAAACAAATGAGTCACCTACTTTGAAAAGCAGAACAGCAGCTCCTTAGATGATTAAATAAAACTTAGCATGTAATCAGGAAATTCTCCTAGTTCTAGTCACACAAAATATTGAAAACATCATCATTCAAAATTTTATTGCATTTTACTTACTTCTTTATTTGCCTGAGTGTGTGTGTGTAAGGGAGAGTGTTGGTATGTATATGTGTGTGAGGGTGTGTATACAAGTGCATGCATATGTGTGTGTCCACATGCCACATATCTGTGTGGATATCAAAGGACACTTGTGCTTCCAACACCTAGATCCCAGGGATAGAACTTGGGTATTAACACTTGGCCACAGGTGCCTATACCCACTGAGCCACCTTGATGAGCCAAATATAAAGTCTTCAAAATATATTTGCATGCCTATGTTTATATATGGATCATAATAGTAAAAATATGATAGTAATATGTGTATCTTCCATGAGTAAATTAATAGGTAACTGTGTCTTTGGTGGTTTGATGAGGATGGCCTCCAAAGATTCATGTGTTTGAATGCTTGGTCCACAGTTAATGGAACTGTTTGGAAAGGATTAGTAGGAGATGTGGACTTGTTGGAGGTGGCATGTCACTAGGCTGGGCTTTGAGGTTTCAAAAGCCCTTATCAGGCCCAGTGTTGGTTTCTCTGCTTGCTGCCTGGAGATTAGGATGTAAAACTCTCAGCCACTTATCCAACACTATGCCTCCCTGAACGCCACAAAACTCCCCACCATGATGATAATAGGCTAACCCTCTAAAACTGAAAGCAAGCCACCAATTAAACCACTTCCTTTGTAAGTCGCCTTAGTCATGGTGTCTCTTCATAGCAATAGAACACTAAGGCAGTGGCATATTCATAATGTAGAATATCTTGAGGCCTCATAGTGTAATGAAAATCTCACCACACCCCAAAGCATGAAAAATCTTGAAGATATTGTGGTAAGCAGAGTAGACACTCATTAAAGGACGAATATTCCATGATTCAATCACTGTATGGTACTTGGAGCAGCCAGAGTAATAGGTACAGCAACAAAAGTGAGGGTATCTTGGACTTGAGGGAGGAGGAGGCGAGCTCATCACTCAGAGGGTAAAGTTTCAGGGTGTTTTCAAAATGAAAAGAAGACAAGGAGATGGCTGGCAGCACTGTGAATGTGCTTACAATCATTGAGCTACATGTTTTAAATATTAAGGTGGAAGGTTGTATGTGTATTTTACCACAGTAAATGCAGGGGTTAGTAGTGATGGCTGTAAGTTACAGGAACATTAACATTCTTTTGTAATAAAGATAAATCTGATGTCCCAGAAATGTTCCTGTATGTGGTTGAGATGAACATCTTACATAAAGATGTCTAGGGAGAGTGAATGTGCAAGACTGTTTGAAAGAATGCTGGTCCTAACCATTAAGGAATTAAGAGGGGAAAAACACAAGAATAGGGAAAGAAAGTCACATAACACAAGTGAAGGCCAAGAGTCAACGAACAAGAATGCCAGATAGATGGAGCAGAGACAGAGCTGCATCCAGCCAGTCTGGTGATGCTGGAGACTCTCAGCAGTGATGGAGTGCTTGGCTTAGATGTGTCTGCTGCTTCTAAGTGGGCACCTGTGGCTACTTGGAATCTAGGAATCTGTACACAGGATCTAATAACAAAATGTGTCTTAATTGGTATAAACAACACATTGCAAGGGCCATGTCAAAAGAAAACAGCCAAAGCTCGGGAGGTGGTGGGAGGGAATGGGGCGGAGGTGACTGGTGGAGGTACACAGGAAAGTCATTAACAAGAGTTGGAATGATACAAATCAAAAGAGGAAGGCAACTGTGCTCAGAAAAGAAGAGCAAAGCATAATTGCATATTTTGTTGAAAGACAGGCGTCACGCCACGTGCTTTGGCTTGAGGATGAAGAGCTGAGAATCACTACATGAGCCTGGACACATGCCTTCCCCTCCTTTGCTTCTCTATAAAAGAATGAGCATAATTATATCTTCTACAACAGGCTGTTGTGTGGCTGCAATCAGAACACCGGTAAAAGGCATTGAGAACGCAGATGAAAAGTGCTGTGGTGGCGCAGTTTAGAATATGTGGAAGAGGCTATGCTGTTCCCCAGCTGTGGGCACAAACAAACCCTGATCCCAGCACTGAGCTGAGGTCAGTGATGGATTTGGTACACAAAGGAAGGCTTTGGCAGCAGCAGGAGCTGCATGAATCAAAGTTGGGAAACAAAGCAACTGTCAGCTGCTTGCAAGGGCCATTGTGAGAGAGAATCAATATTTGACAAACATTTTGTTAAATGGCACAAATTAGAGAGGCAAAAAACATTTAAAATGATTTCGCATGGGCCAGACTTACAGCAGGAAGCAAATGTTCAAGAAAATGGTGTTTCTGAAGATATCTGTCTTGCCACAAATTCTTGGCCTTCAGTGGTATTCCATAAATGAGGACCTAAGTGTTGCTGTGATAGACTAAGGGTCATCTAAATCTATAAATACCATAGTGACAAGCATTCCATATCCAGCAGGCATATTTTCATGGTTAACAGACATTTAATAACAAGGTTTTATGTTGTTGTTGTTGTTGTTGTTGTTGTTGTTTTATGCCTGTGGGAGTTTTCCCTACTTAAATCTGTGAACCACATACATGCCTGGTGCCTACAGAGGTTCAAAGCGGGTATAAGATCCCCTGTAACTGGAGTTTAAAACATTGGTGAATTAGCATGTGAGTGTTGAAAAATAAACCTGGGTCCTCTGGAAGAGCATTCAATGTTCTTAGCATCTGATGGGAGGCCCTAATTGACAGCAAGAATACAAATGACCCTCTAGTGGGCTGAAAAATAAAGATAACCTCTATCATGGGAGATCACACAGATGCTTAATGAATCCCCATTCCATGCCACAGTCATCGTCCCAGTAAATCATCTCAGCAGCATCCACACAGTGGCAACATGCATCATCTGTGTTGTGATTGGTAAGGGGAACTGCTCTGGTTCCTAGACTCCCTGCATTAGTATATCTGTCAGCCTTCCCTCCCATAACAGAAGTGAGTGGTAAATAAACTCATAAAGGCTTATTTTGACTCAGGTTTTCAGACGTTTAAGTTCTGTGACATTTGTCATAACCAAGGGTCCATCTAGTGTTTGGAATCCCCAGGTGGCAAAAGGAAGCTAAAATCTCAAACCAATTCATCAAGTTATTTACTAAGCAAGTCATGAGTGGGACTTAGCAGCACAAAGGCAAAGCCCATCAGTCTGTAGTTTATCAAGATTTGTTACTTGATCTATTGATTATGCTTGTATGAGAACCTTGGCTCTATACGCAGGGAGAGTTTTATATATAAATGCATGAATACATGTATACTTACATGCATACATACATGGAAAAGTAGAAGATGAGGACAATGAACAGCCTCATAAGCCAGCCCAGGGTATGTGATTCTCGGCTAGAAAGTGCTTACCTTTCATCTAGTCAAGTTGGCTAAGAAGGGAATGTTATCTGAGAATGGTTACATTCAGAACTAAAAATGTCCTGACACTACACCTGATTGATGACTTGATGACTTTGAAAAAAAAATTATGCTCAGCTGTATTGACTTCCCCCTACCCCACAATGCACTTCAATGCTATAGAAACTTCAGAACTATCTCAACCAGAAAGTACGTATGTTGCATTTTGGTGAGGCTACATTGTATTAGCACTGCCAGGATATTATGGTAATTGCTACAACACTGGGTGATTAAAAATCAATTAGACACTTTTTTGCTTGATACTTATAAACCAGGTGAAACTAATTAGGGCTGAAGAAAGCCAGTCTGTTCTTGACATTTGGGTGAGCTCAAGCCAAGACTTACTCTTTGCTTCTCTTCAAGACATAAGGCCAAATTTTCTTCACTGGGTGGAGTACAGGCCTACAAGCAAGACAAGGCCCAGAGAGTTAGGCAAAGACCAGGGTCTTTGCTATATGATTGAGCCCTGATATAGTTCTGGCCAATGACAGAGTTAATTTATTTAAATTCTATCCTAGTTAAAAAACAAACAAACAAACAAACAAAATAGAGGGATTTCGGTGAATGACATTTTCTCAAATAAAAAAGTAACTTTTGATGGATCATGTCGAAATTGCTCTTCATTTTCACAGATAACTAATGTTTCCACAAGTTATACCTCTAGTAGCCAAGGGAGAAGAAGGGAAATAAATGTGTTTTAACTTCTTTCTAAGGAAGGAAAATAACTGACAGAAGCATCAATTGTCCCTGTAATATTAGTGAAAATTAATCATATTTTTCTGTGGGCCACAGATTCTTAAGATGTTGGTCATGCCTCTGCAGGGAGTCACACAACTGAATGTGAGAGTTACAAAAATGACAATAGTAACAGTTTTCTGAATATGCAGTAGCTGCAAATAAATTTAAAATGAGGTGTGTAATGAATCTAAGGTGTTTCTGGCTGCAGAACCCCGCCCCATGCTGCATCATGCAGCCTTGGTTCTTAATGCACATGTGCACATCACTCTGCAACTGTCATCACAACACATAGCCCATGAACTCTGCAGGAAGCACTACAGCTCAAATTGAAGATGTTGTAGGATAGAAACTGTAGTATTTTTACTGGATATATAATTTTTAAGTTCTTGTAGAGATACAATGGTTCTAAATTCATTCTTCAATATCTAAATTTCAAATCTATATGACTTTTGATTGTATTCAGTTAGAATGATTAAGTATAATCATTTCTGTTTGACTTACTGGTTTGAGTTTCAAATATACTAACACACACACACATACACACTCAATTAATGAATTTTGACGAGATTATAATGACACTTTTAACAATTTCTGAAATGATCCTAACAATACCTTTGCCATATGGATAGTGTGTTTACACAAAGCAGTGTTCCAAGTATTGACTATTATAAAGTCAGAATACATATCAACTATTAAAAATGGTGAAGGTACTCAATGTCCACAAGTATAAACTGGTCAGATAAGATATAATTCCTATGCAAAAAAATAAGGCATATCCCATTAGAATATAAATTTGTTTTCATCATTAATACAAGAAGTTACTTGATATGCACTCACTGATAAGAGGATATTAGCCCAGAAACTTAGAATAGCCAAGATACAATTTGCAAAACACAAGAAAATCAAGAAGAAGGAAGAACAATGTGTGGATACTTCATTACTCCTTAGAATAGGGAACAAAATGCCCATGGAAGGAGTTACAGAGACAAAGTTTGGAGCTAAGGTGAAAGGATGGACCATCCAGAGACTACCTCACCCAGGGATCCATCCCATAATCAGCCACCAAACCCAAACACTATTGCATATGCCAGCAAGATTTTGCTGAAAGGACCCTGATATAGCTGTCTTGTGTGAGGCTATGTCAGTGCCTGGCAAATACAGAAGTGGATGCTGACAGTCATCTATTGGATGGGACACAGGGCCCCCAATGTAGGAGCTAGAGAAAGTACCCAAGAGCTGAAGGGGCCTGCAACCCTATAGGTGGAACAACAATATGAACTAACCAGTACCCCCCGGAGCTCGTGTCTCCAGCTGCATATGTAGCAGAAGATGGCCTATTCAGCCATCATTGTGAAGAAAGGCCCCTAGGTCCTGCAAACTTTATATGCCCCCAGTACAGGGGAATGCGAGGGCCAAGAAGTGGGAGTGGGTGGGTAGGGAAGCAGGGCAGGGGGAGGGTAAAGGGAACTTTCGGGATAGCATTTGAAATGTAAATAAAGAAAATATCTAATAAAAAATAAATGAAAACATTATATTATATATATATATGTATATATATATATATATATATATATATATGTATGTATGTATCAACGAATTGTACTAACATACATTCTACATGATTTATTAACAACAAATCTTTTATTTGTGTGATTAGTTTATATACCAACATAACTGGAATAATGTAAAACTTTCTCAAGTGAAAGAGTCCTCCACTAGAAAAAGTTTAAGAAGCTGTGTTTAAACAAATTACTGGCAAAAAAAAAATAATTTGATTTCCATGATTGATGTGTCAATCACATCTCATTCCCTGTGGTTTGTCATCTTTTTCATAGAATGAGAGATAATAGCATAGCAGGTTTTATGTAGGAAAGCAATATATTTCTAGTTAGCTAGAAAATGTTGTTTGCCACATATGAGTAAAATGAGAAAGACCTCTGTATGCAGATGTGTGGTCAACAGTTGTATGTCTACAGCGGTTCTCTCATCTTTGGCAAATATTCAAATTTTGTGGCACTTAAAGCAAAATGCACCTTTGGAACTTTGAGGGAAGTTTCCAATAAATATTTTTAGGTCCTACTGGGCTGGGAATGCACAGGACTGATCAAATGCACATCACTGTGTTTAGAAAGACTGACTAGTGAAACTTCTCAAGAATGTCTCAAGAAATGAATGGACTATAGATTGTCAGCTTCATGAGGATGAAAAGCTGCTTTATTGAAGGAAGACGTGATCAAGAAGCTACAAGATATGCATGAGACAATGTTGTTTCGGTAGAGAAGACAACTGAAAGTCAAAGTTTTGTCATTCCCAACATATCAGGATAGAGAGAAAAGAGCCAAGCCCCAAATTTTGCATGAATAGCGGTCAATAAAAAATTATTTTGTTACATAATGTTGGACTGGCATATCAGTGGTTAAGAGGGCTCTAGGCTAGAGACAATGGTAAAAACAAGAAACTGTATCTCCATTCTTGGTTTCTCTTTGACTTTCATTTATGGTGACATCATCCATTCTTTCATGGGTGTCACTACAGACAAACGGCTTATGTTCCTGACCACCTAGACTAACCCAGAGCTGAAACATCAAAAAAGAACTTTTTTTCTTGCATTAATATGACATTGTTGCTCTATTCTGAAAAAGCAGTAAGAGATAAAGTTTAGCATTGACCAAGGCAAATTGCACCACACAGTGAGCCCAGCCACAGAGATGTGGCCTTCTCTGGTTGACGATACAAATAAAATGATCTTAATTTAGAGAATTACTCATGTAAATTTATGTCCAACCATCTCATCCCAACCAAGAATCGCTGAGGGAATCCAGGTTATACCACAGAAGGGACACTGTGTTTGTCTCTTTTCTCCAAGAAATCAAGCCTGGAACCAAGTTTCTGACACTCTCCAAAAGAGCCACAGTGTATTTGGTAGTATATACCTAATGTCTGCTCCTTATTATCATGCTTATAGGATAATACAGCTGGGCCTACTACTTGCAAAACATTAATTATGACTTTATTTTTGGAGAAGTTCCTGAAGCAGAACTTTGATCAGTGAAGAACCAGGGTTTCTCTTGGTCTTCTTCAGTCTCTGCTAAGATGGTGGGTGGAACTGAAAGGAATTTGAGTTGGTCAGAAAGCTTTGCTGTTCACATCATAGTAAATACTAGAATTTGCCTCAAAAAGAGGAAATAACTGTTAACACACTGCATGCCATACTTCTGCGGGCAATTTATTTTTGCAATTAGATTAACTTCTAGAATTTAATGCTTCTCAGAGATTTATCTGCAGTAATAAATTAATTCTTTCTGAAGAATTAAAAAACACAAAAATGGAGCAACTTGAATGCCATCCATCCATCAATTAAAGGAAACTGATATAACATCTGGGCATTACTTAGATCACTTAAAATACTATGGGTGGATGGAAGGGACGAATCTATGACTTCTGGATTATTTAGCTCTATTATATTTTTTAGATATGTGTATGTAAGAGCGGAAAAAAAGAGAGGGAAAGAAATGAGAGAGAAAGAGAGACAGAGACAGAGACAGAGATAGAGACAGAGACAGAGAGGGACTCATGACTCATATGTTCTGGGCTGGCTTCACCTCAAACTCACTATGCCACCAAAGATAACCTTCAACTTTTGATCCTTCAGGCTGTGCCTCTCCCAAGTGCTGGGATACAGCTTGTACCACACTTGCTTTTATTCACTGATAGGTCCTGAACTTACACAGTAAGCAAGCATTTTCTCAAGAGTGCTGTATCCAGATCTCAATAGTATTATTATTGTATGTTTACAATACCATTGTTAAAGTCATCATGGTTCCCTGGTTTGAGGCCACCCACCCATCGCAAAGATTTTAACCCAGAAATGATCCTGTCTAAAGGAAGAACAGGGGAAAAAAATGGAACAGACACTGAAGGAAGGCCCAACAGGGGGATTGCCCCACCTAGGAATCCATCATGTCTGCAGACATCAAACCCAACATTATTGCCATGATCAAGAGGTGCTTGGTGACAAGAACCTAGTTTGGCGGTTCCTTGAGAGATCCGACCAACAACTGACCAATGCAGATGTGAATGCTTGGAGCCAACCATCAGACTGAGCTATGAGAACCTGGTAGGGGAGCTGGCGAAAGGACTGGAGGAGTGGAGGGGGATTGCAACCCCACTGGGAGAAAAAAACAAAACAAAACAAAACAAAAACCATAGGCTGGCCTGACCACCCAGTTCTTCCTGAGTGTAAACCACCAAACACAGAGTGTAACTGGAGGGATCCATGGCTCCAGATTCATATGTAACAGAGGATGGCCTTGCCTGACAGCAATGGGAGGGGAGGCCCTGGTCCTGGGGAGGTTTAATGCCCCAGCAGAATATAATATAAAAATCATAAAAAAAAAAACATTGTTAACAGCATCACAAAATGGATAGGAGTACAGCTGAGCCAGGGATGCACAAAAACACTCAAGGCTTTAGCTAGCACCAAGGTCTTCCGAGTTAAGGAGGAAACAAGTTTCTTCTCTGAAAAAAGGGTAAGGCGGCTTTATTGATGTGCTGCTGTGAGCTTGCAGGCAGTCATCATCTTGTGGGAAGAACTTCAAGTGCTTGAGAGCCTGAGAATGGGAGAGAAAACACATTTCATGCTTTTATCACAATAACCAGCTAAGGGCCCCGGAGTTTATTGCCCTCCCGTTTATTGTAGTGGTCTCTTTTAACGGCTTAGTGTTCTCAGAAAACCTAGTCTCATTGCTCATTTAAAAAACTGTGTGCTTCCTCCACATCAAAGCAAGCATCCCTGAAACCCTCCATCATTGTTATTTATTTCCAAAACATAATCCATCCTACCTCGAAATTGCACCAAGAGTAAGAGGTCATTGCAATCATGTATTTTCGGTTATGCTTGCACAAAACCCCCAAAGGAAACTGCTTGATTGTTGGTAGGTACCCAGCTAGCAGATAATCTGACTAAGCTTTCAAAAGTGAGTAAATGTCATTGAAAACACCCAGTAAAGGTCAGATATTGAAGAGGAAACTCACAGGCTACAGAGATGGCTCAGAGGCTAAGAGTGCATTACACCCTTGCAGGGGACCCAAGTTAGGCTCCCAACACTCATGTGGGGTGGCTCACAACTACCTAGTACTTCATCTCCAGGGAATTTTATTCTCCCTTCTGCCATCTGAGAGCCCTGCACTCATTCACACAGAAACATATGAACATACACACACACATACATACATACATACATACACACTTATTTTAAAATAATAAACAATGAATCCTATTTTTAAAACTAGAACCAATCAGCCCTGCCTTCTCTATAACTGTCTACCTTCCTGTTAGTCCCCTTGTTCAAACATGGCATTTTGACAACTACCTCCACTGCCATTGTGAGTCTCAGTCTGCGTTGTCACCTTCATGAAGCCTACCTTCAGACACATCTATGTACTTACCAAATCCACATGATCACATTGGCAGCCATCTGGGCTCAGATATACAAATGAAGGCATCTACTGCCATTTCCCTAACTACTAACCCCTCTCTGAACTCTTACTACTATCTTCTTTATGACAGCACGTGTTAATAGGGACATATGAAAAAGACTCTACCAAAAAGGGTATCCTTGAAAGTCCCCAGATAGAGAGGGGCAGGAAAAGACAACCAAGTAGTCTCTTCATTTCTACTTGGGAGTTACTTTGAAGAAGCAACAGAGACAGAAAAATTCAAAAGTATTCACAGCCAAGCAGATTAATAGCCTACGTGGTACCCTGTCCTATCTTTACTGCCTGAAACAATTAGCCTTCTACTAGCCAAGTGTGAGGGCCTTCAAATAAGCCCTTAAGGCACCTAGCAGGTTTGTGGGCTCTCAAGTTCGGTTGCAAACAATAAGTCCCTGTGGATTTCAGCCACTGGTTTCTCCATGATTTAAGAATGAGTTTTAAAGACGAAGATACCAAATGAAAAAGTGATTTTCAGTTTCTCTTCAAAAGGGCACGTGCTGTATGACTTTAGGGAGGTTAATGAGGCCCTGAAGGGGGACGTGCCTTCCAGATTTGAGGTATATTTTCCTGTAATCAACAACTGCCTTAAGCTGGTGAATAATTTAATTAAATGGAGTTTTAAATCAAAGACATAAGAGTTTAATTAGGAACTATTCTTGTTCTACTGAAGTTAACAGGCAGCTGTGCTGATTTTTTTTCCCTGTCAGGAGTTTGACAAACTCACAAGGACAGGAATTTAGACAAACAAATGTTGTACTAAAGGTGGGTAGAAAACACAGTTACTGATACAGTAAATCCGTATCTGGGCTCTGCAGCAGCCATAAGGATGAGTTATCTGAAGGAGCTTAGCCAAAGAGAATTCATAACTCTGGAGGGGGACAAATTTGCCCAGATAAGTAATCCAAAAGTTGCAAGTTTTGTGCCACGAGTGCATCTGTTATATTTAATATTCTGCTTATCCCTTAGTTATATTTAATATTCTGCTTATCCCTTTGTATACCTTTTTCTTTTGTCTAAATATATAATTACTAAAACCTGAAATGATTAATCTTAAGACATATGTTGCAGAATTTTGTAAAAGGTATATACACTCAACTCTTAGTCCCAACTTGACTTCAACAGGTACTGTTTACTAGGCTGAACTCAGTAAGCATGTTCATGCCTTGTTTGGCATTCTCTCCCCCTCCCTCCCTCCCTCCCTCCCTCCCTCCCTCCCTCCCTCCCTCCCTCCCTCCCTCCCTTCTTGTCTCCCTCTTCCCACCTCCCAGATCCAACACTGAGCCACACCCCTAACAGCAGCACCTCCATTTTAAATAAGTGTCAGGCAAATTAATGAATTTGAAGAAATTTATACTAATCAATTAATGAGTAATTAATGTGTGTGTGTGTGTGTGTGTGTGTGTGTGTGTGTGTGTGAGTCTCTGAAGCACCTCTGCTTCTGCTCTTTCATGTCTTCACCTGAATCATTGCTATTTCCTATTCTGTATACTCATCAGTCTGTCTAATGCCTAATTTTCAGCTCCTGCTTTCAAGGGCATTCCTGATAAACTAGGAATTCATGAACTAGAAGCACACTGTCATAAACAGGTACACAAAAGAAGGCAGGCCTGGGAACTTAGGGAATTAGTCTGAACAGGTGAGAGGGTGCGCCAGAGAACCTGACAGCTTCTGGAACAGGCGGAAGCACAGAGGCGCTGAGGCAGCACCCTTTGTGGGCCGGGGACAGCCAGCCACCGTCCGGACCGGAGGACAGGTGCCCGTCCGGCTGGGGAGGTGGCCTAAGCCACAGCAGCAGCGGTCGCCATCTTGGTCCGAGACCCGCCGAACTTAGGAAATTAGTCTGAACAGGTGAGAGGGTGCGCCAGAGAACCTGACAGCTTCTGGAACAGGCAGAAGCACAGAGGCGCTGAG
This sequence comes from Mus musculus, assembly GCF_000001635.26. Taxonomy (NCBI): domain Eukaryota; kingdom Metazoa; phylum Chordata; class Mammalia; order Rodentia; family Muridae; genus Mus; species Mus musculus. Next base: position 36,088,869 of record NC_000072.6, on the reverse strand, counting down.
GCAGCACCCTGTGTGGGCCGGGGACAGCCGGCCACCTTCCGGACCGGAGGACAGGTGCCCACCCGGCAGGGGAGGCGGCCTAAGCCACAGCAGCAGCGGTCGCCATCTTGGTCCCGGGACTCCAAGGAACTTAGGAATTTAGTCTGCTTAGGTGAGAGTCTGTACCACCTGGGAACTGCCAAAGCAACACAGTGTCTGAGAAAGGTCCTGTTTTGGGCCTTCTTCTTCGGCCAGGAGGAGGTCCAAATACAAGATATCTGCGCACCTTCCCTGTAAGAGAGCTTGCCAGCAGAGAGTGCTCTGAGCACTGAAACTCAGAGGAGAGAATCTGTCTCCCAGGTCTGCTGATAGACGGTAACAGAATCACCAGAAGAACAATCTCTAAACAGAGTCAACTATAACTACTAACTCCAGAGATTACCAGATGGCGAAAGGTAAACGGAGGAATCTTACTAACAGGAACCAAGACCACTCACCATCACCAGAACCCAGCACACCCACTTCGCCCAGTCCAGGGAACCCCAACACACCTGAGAACCTAGACCTAGATTTAAAAGCATATCTCATGATGATGGTAGAGGACATCAAGAAGGACTTTAATAAATCACTTAAAGAAATACAGGAGAACACTGCTAAAGAGTTACAAGTCCTTAAAGAAAAACAGGAAAACACAATCAAACAGGTAGAAGTCCTTACAGAAAAAGAGGAAAAAACATACAAACAGGTGATGGAAATGAACAAAACCATACTAGACCTAAAAAGGGAAGTAGACACAATAAAGAAAACTCAAAGCGAGGCAACACTAGAGATAGAAACCCTAGGAAAGAAATCTGGAACCATAGATTTGAGCATCAGCAACAGAATACAAGAGATGGAAGAGAGAATCTCAGGTGCAGAAGATTCCATAGAGAACATCGGCACAACAATCAAAGAAAATGGAAAATGCAAAAAGATCCTAACTCAAAATATCCAGGAAATCCAGGACACAATAAGAAGACCAAACGTACGGATAATAGGAGTGGATGAGAATGAAGATTTTCAACTCAAAGGTCCAGCAAACATCTTCAACAAAATTATTGAAGAAAACTTCCCAAATCTAAAGAATGAGATGCATATGAACATACAAGAAGCCTACAGAACTCCAAATAGACTGGACCAGAAAAGAAATTCCTCCCGACACATAATAATCAGAACATCAAATGCACTAAATAAAGATAGAATACTAAAAGCAGTAAGGGAAAAAGGTCAAGTAACATATAAAGGCAAGCAAGCCTATCAGAATTACACCAGATTTTTCACCAGAGACTATGAAAGCCAGAAGAGCCTGGACAGATGTTATACAGACACTAAGAGAACACAAACTGCAGCCCAGGCTACTATACCCAGCCAAACTCTCAATTATCATAGAGGGAGAAACCAAAGTATTCCACGACAAAACCAAATTCACGCATTATCTCTCCACGAATCCAGCCCTTCAAAGGATAATAACAGAAAAAAACCAATACAAGAACGGGAACAACGCCCTAGAAAAAACAAGAAGGTAATCCCTCAACAAACCTAAAAGAAGACAGCCACAAGAACAGAATGCCACCTTTAACAACTAAAATAACAGGAAGCAACAATTACTTTTCCTTAATATCTCTTAACATCAATGGTCTCAACTCGCCAATAAAAAGACATAGACTAACAAACTGGCTACACAAACAAGACCCAACATTTTGCTGCTTACAGGAAACTCATCTCAGAGAAAAAGATAGACACTACCTCAGAATGAAAGGCTGGAAAACAATTTTCCAAGCAAATGGTATGAAGAAACAAGCAGGAGTAGCCATCCTAATATCTGATAAGATTGACTTCCAACCCAAAGTCATCAAAAAAGACAAGGAGGGACACTTCATTCTCATCAAAGGTAAAATCCTCCAAGAGGAACTCTCAATTCTGAATATCTATGCTCCAAATACAAGAGCAGCCACATTCACTAAAGAAACTTTAGTAAAGCTCAAAGCACACATTGCGCCTCACACAATAATAGTGGGAGACTTCAACACACCACTTTCACCAATGGACAGATCATGGAAACAGAAACTAAACAGGGACACACTGAAACTAACAGAAGTGATGAAACAAATGGATCTGACAGATATCTACAGAACATTTTACCCTAAAACAAAAGGATATACCTTCTTCTCAGCACCTCATGGTACCTTCTCCAAAATTGACCACATAATAGGTCACAAATCAGGCCTCAACAGATTCAAAAATATTGAAATTGTCCCATGTCTCCTATCAGATCACCATGCACTAAGGCTGATCTTCAATAACAAAATAAATAACAGAAAGCCAACATTCACATGGAAACTGAACAACACTCTTCTCAATGATACCTTGGTCAAGGAAGGAATAAAGAAAGAAATTAAAGACTTTTTAGAGTTTAATGAAAATGAAGCCACAACGTACCCAAACCTTTGGGACACAATGAAAGCATTTCTAAGAGGAAAACTCATAGCTATGAGTGCCTTCAAGAAAAAACGGGAGAGAGCACATACTAGCAGCTTGACAACACATCTAAAAGCTCTAGAAAAAAAGGAAGCAAATTCACCCAAGAGGAGTAGACGGCAGGAAATAATCAAACTCAGGGGTGAAATCAACCAAGTGGAAACAAGAAGAACTATTCAAAGAATTAACCAAACGAGGAGTTGGTTCTTTGAGAAAATCAACAAGATAGATAAACCCTTAGCTAGACTCACTAAAGGGCACAGGGACAAAATCCTAATTAACAAAATCAGAAATGAAAAGGGAGACATAACAACAGATCCTGAAGAAATCCAAAACACCATCAGATCCTTCTACAAAAGGCTATACTCAACAAAACTGGAAAACCTGGACGAAATGGACAAATTTCTGGACAGATACCAGGTACCAAAGTTGAATCAGGATCAAGTTGACCTTCTAAACAGTCCCATATCCCCTAAAGAAATAGAAGCAGTTATTAATAGTCTCCCAGCCAAAAAAAGCCCAGGACCAGACAGGTTTAGTGCAGAGTTCTATCAGACCTTCAAAGAAGATCTAACTCCAGTTCTGCACAAACTTTTTCACAAGATAGAAGTAGAAGGTATTCTACCCAACTCATTTTATGAAGCCACTATTACTCTGATACCTAAACCACAGAAAGATCCAACAAAGATAGAGAACTTCAGACCAATTTCTCTTATGAACATCGATGCAAAAATCCTTAATAAAATTCTCGCTAACCGAATCCAAGAACACATTAAAGCAATCATCCATCCTGACCAAGTAGGTTTTATTCCAGGGATGCAGGGATGGTTTAATATACGAAAATCCATCAATGTAATCCATTATATAAACAAACTCAAAGACAAAAACCACATGATCATCTCGTTAGATGCAGAAAAAGCATTTGACAAGATCCAACACCCATTCATGATAAAAGTTCTGGAAAGATCAGGAATTCAAGGCCAATACCTAAACATGATAAAAGCAATCTACAGCAAACCAGTAGCCAACATCAAAGTAAATGGAGAGAAGCTGGAAGCAATCCCACTAAAATCAGGGACTAGACAAGGCTGCCCACTTTCTCCCTACCTTTTCAACATAGTACTTGAAGTATTAGCCAGAGCAATTCGACAACAAAAGGAGATCAAGGGGATACAAATTGGAAAAGAGGAAGTCAAAATATCACTTTTTGCAGATGATATGATAGTATATATAAGTGACCCTAAAAATTCCAACAGAGAACTCCTAAACCTGATAAACAGCTTCGGTGAAGTAGCTGGATATAAAATTAACTCAAACAAGTCAATGGCCTTTCTCTACACAAAGAATAAACAGGCTGAGAAAGAAATTAGGGAAACAACACCCTTCTCAATAGCCACAAATAATATAAAATATCTCGGCGTGACTCTAACGAAGGAAGTGAAAGATCTGTATGATAAAAACTTCAAGTCCCTGAAGAAAGAAATTAAAGAAGATCTCAGAAGATGGAAAGATCTCCCATGCTCATGGATTGGCAGGACCAACATTGTAAAAATGGCTATCTTGCCAAAAGCAATCTACAGATTCAATGCAATCCCCATTAAAATTCCAACTCAATTCTTCAACGAATTAGAAGGAGCAATTTGCAAATTCATCTGGAATAACAAAAAACCGAGGATAGCAAAAACTCTTCTCAAGGATAAAAGAACCTCTGGTGGAATCACCATGCCTGACCTAAAGCTTTACTACAGAGCAATTGTGATAAAAACTGCATGGTACTGGTATAGAGACAGACAAGTGGACCAATGGAATAGAATTGAAGACCCAGAAATGAACCCACACACCTATGGTCACTTGATCTTCGACAAGGGAGCCAAAACCATCCAGTGGAAGAAAGACAGCATTTTCAACAATTGGTGCTGGCACAACTGGTTGTTATCATGTAGAAGAATGCGAATCGATCCATACTTATCTCCTTGTACTAAGGTCAAATCTAAGTGGATCAAGGAACTTCACATAAAACCAGAGACACTGAAACTTATAGAGGAGAAAGTGGGGAAAAGCCTTGAAGATATGGGCACAGGGGAAAAATTCCTGAACAGAACAGCAATGGCTTGTGCTGTAAGATCGAGAATTGACAAATGGGACCTAATGAAACTCCAAAGTTTCTGCAAGGCAAAAGACACTGTCTATAAGACAAAAAGACCACCAACAGACTGGGAAAGGATCTTTACCTATCCTAAATCAGATAGGGGACTAATATCCAACATATATAAAGAACTCAAGAAGGTGGACCTCAGAAAATCAAATAACCCCCTTAAAAAATGGGGCTCAGAACTGAACAAAGAATTCTCACCTGAGGAATACCGAATGGCAGAGAAGCACCTGAAAAAATGTTCAACATCCTTAATCATCAGGGAAATGCAAATCAAAACAACCCTGAGATTCCAACTCACACCAGTGAGAATGGCTAAGATCAAAAATTCAGGTGACAGCAGATGCTGGCGAGGATGTGGAGAAAGAGGAACACTCCTCCATTGTTGGTGGGATTGCAGGCTTGTACAACCACTCTGGAAATCAGTCTGGCGGTTCCTCAGAAAATTGGACATAGTACTACCGGAGGATCCAGCAATACCTCTCCTGGGCATATATCCAGAAGAAGCCCCAACTGGTAAGAAGGACACATGCTCCACTATGTTCATAGCAGCCTTATTTATAATAGCCAGAAACTGGAAAGAACCCAGATGCCCCTCAACAGAGGAATGGATACAGAAAATGTGGTACATCTACACAATGGAGTACTACTCAGCTATTAAAAAGAATGAATTTATGAAATTCCTAGCCAAATGGATGGACCTGGAGAGCATCATCCTGAGTGAGGTAACACAATCACAAAGGAACTCACACAATATGTACTCACTGATAAGTGGATACTAGCCCAAAACCTAGGATACCCACGATATAAGATACAATTTCCTAAACACATGAAACTCAAGAAAAATGAAGACTGAAGTGTGGACACTATGCCCCTCCTTAGAAGTGGGAACAAAACACCCATGGAAGGAGTTACAGAAACAAAGTTTGGAGCTGAGATGAAAGGATGGACCATGTAGAGACTGCCATATCCAGGGATCCACCCCATAATCAGCATCCAAACGCTGACACCATTGCATATACTAGCAAGATTTTATCGAAAGGACCCAGATGTAGCTGTCTCTTGTGAGACTATGCCGGGGCCTAGCAAACACAGAAGTGGATGCTCACAGTCAGCTAATGGATGGATCACAGGGCTCCCAATGGAGGAGCTAGAGAAAGTATCCAAGGAGCTAAAGGGATCTTCAACCCTATAGGTGGAACAACATTATGAACTAACCAGTACCCCTGAGCTCTTGACTCTAGCTGCATATGTATCAAAAGATGGCCTAGTCGGCCATCACTGGAAAGAGAGGCCCATTGGACACGCAGACTTTGTGTGCCCCGGTACAGGGGAACGCCAGGGCCAAAGGGGGGGAGTGGGTGGGTAGGGGAGTGGGGGTGGGTGGGTAAGGGGGACTTTTGGTATAGCATTGGAAATGTAAATGAGCTAAATACCTAATAAAAAATGGAAAAAAAAAAAAAAAAAAAGAAGGCAGGCCTGCTGTAGTATAGCCAAAATAGAAGGGGATATTTCAACCAAGTCATCCCAAAGTATGAGGAAGCCAATGAAGCCTGAGGATTCTGAAAAGTCTCTCTGGAAAATTCTTAATATTTTCACTTTAAAACATGGATGATTATATATGAATATATTTGATTGTATAACTATGCCCTCAACACAATGAGAAAAAAGTCTTTGGCTCAAAATATTGGACGTTTGAGTAGGCTTACTCTGTTACTTTGGGCCTGGGGTGGGGCTGAGCTTCACAGTAGCAAGAACTTGTTTGAACAGAAAGCAAAGTGAGAAATGACTTAAACACACACACACACACACACACACACACACACACACACACACATTTTGTTTCTCTGGATGTCTATTAGTCTGTGTCTCTAGAGAATCCTGAATAATACATTGAATTAATTTTTGTTATAACACTGCCTGTATTTGTTACAGATGGCCATGCTGGTTTGAATCTTAAATTTCCTCCCAAGGCCCATATGATAAAGAGCTTGGTCCTCAGAGTAGCACAATTGGAAGATGGCAAAATCTTTAAGAGGCAGGTTCTAGTGGGTTCTTTTGGGTCATCATAATTGTGGCTTTCCTCAGATTCCTGGCCACAGACTAGACATCTTTGCTCTATTTCCTGTTCCTGCCATGATATGCTGTCTGATCATAGTCCAAAATCAATACTGTCAACCAATGTCAACTCAGATCTCTGAAACTATGAGTCAAATCATTTTCTCGTGATAAGCTGCCTATTACATATAACTGTCATAGTGATGGAATGTTAGAATTAATACAATGGACTTGCATTAGCTCTTTGGGGGTCTTCCTTCTCTCACATTGGGTGTGATGGTACATTAGCATAAGGCCAGCATTGTCGTTGGAGATCATCCCAGACTATTGGACTGACAGGAGAAGCTGAGCACATTCCACATTTAGGGCTTGATCAAGAGCATCTACTTTCCCTGACAGCTTCATAGGCTTAATTTTTTTCACATCTTCATTGCTCCGCTATAAAGATGGATGCATAAGTGACATGTCTCATCAAAGTGACAAAACACATAAGATAAATACAGGAGAAAATTTTTTTCTTGGCTTATAGTTTTAGATGATTCAGTGCATGGTTACTTGGACCATGTGCTTTGCAGAATGTCCTGTTCCAAGTATACATGACACAGGACTGGCTCCACTTATTAATGGACAAGAAGCCAAGAGTGGGAGATGGGAAGAACCCAGGGACAAAATACCTGCTAGCACTTTCACCAGTGATCTACTTCTTCTTGGTAGACCTGACTAGAGACATGATAATACCACCTCCAAAGATAGTACAACCATCTGGAGGACCAAATGTCCAGCTCACAAGCCTATAGGGTGCATTGCACACTCAAAACATAACCTCTACATCTCCTTTCAAAGGAGAGCATCAGTGAAACACCTTCTAGACACTCTAAATGCCCTAAGTGGCTCTGATAATGTAAAGTTTCAGTGGGAACTGCTGGGTTTGTGAATCACGAAGACCTGGTAAACACAAGTATTATGTGAAGGCAATGCAAATGAGTTTCCAGGAGTAGTGTGGATTCTAATGGAAGAAAGCAGAAACTACATTCAATTTCACTCCAGATTAATATTTCTAACTTAGTCGTCAGATCATCAACTATAGCTACTTTACTTAGGTAACACAGTAAGGCTTAAGTCTGGACCTCAGGTTCCCAAGTTAGTTCTTCTTTTCCTTCTACCAGTAACTCAGATATTTAACAAAGGATCTGAGGTAGCAAAGGTGTACATAAGTAAAAACCATCATTCCATATTTAAGAATAATATAGGCATGGAAGAAAGAACACTGCACTAGGCTGGGTGATGCTTTCAACTAAAGAACTGAAGATCAATGTTTGGGCCTGAGGACTCTGCCTCTGAAGGTCATGCCCTTTGGCCACTTTTGACCTTTATGGCCAAGAAAAGTTGTTCTCATTATTAAATAAAGTCAATCATCCCATTTCTGGAGTGGGCAACTGTTTGGTGAGATTTTAGGTTAAGTTTGTGATTTAGGAGAGACTATGTGTCAAGAATTGATCATCTAGTAAATGATAGTTGCTATTTTCATTTATTTCCTTTCTTGTTTCTAGCAACACACAGGGCTGTTTGGAGAGAATTTCATACAAAGTATAGAAACCTCCCAGGAGGTTTCGAAACTGATGAGCACACGGAGCAAAACTCATTGAAGTGAAAGAAATCAAATTGGTTCCCAGGCACCTCTGAAAGCTGGGTTCCTGGGCCACAGGAGCCAGCATCTCTTGTGGACTTCTGAGGCAAATGCTTTAGCATCTCCTAGGACCTACTGAAGTGAGCTTCCTGGGGGAGCCCAGAAGTCTGTACACTTTAACCGTTTTCTCAGGAGATGACAAAAGTTTGGTAACTACTGTAACAGACACACTCCTTCCATGCCCTAGGTTCATCATTGCCCACATATATGGACATTTGAAATCTCTCAGGAGAGATTCAAAAGCCTCGAACACACAAACCCTTCCGGAAAGCATCTGATTGTATAAATTTCCATTTCCCAACCCAGTAATTTCTTCATATATTGGGAATCTGTGAAATCTCCAAAAACCTATTAAAATTTGCATGCATTTTTTCTAGAGAGATGATTCATAGATTTCAGAATTCCCACAGGAGAATATAACGCAGTCTTGGTTGGAATTGCAAATTAGAACTTAGTGTCCATCCTGGATCACACATTTGTCTTCGACAGCTCTTTCAAGTAATAAAATATAACAAAGTACAAGGCTCAACCGATAAGCTTTCCTTAAATGGCCTTATTTGTCTTCGTGTCCGTTCTTTATAATTAAGCAAACTTTGACTAATTAGAATTAAATATGCCGGCATCCTAAACTCCCTAAGCTATTTGCCTTATCCACTGAGAGAACAAAGGAGCTGAAGGGCCTGTGCTCTGTTCCCACATGTTAGCTCTGAGGGGCATAGGTGTCTTTGCCTTGCGTTTGAATAAATTAACTCTAACATCTTCTCTGATGTGAGTCATTAGATGGCAGGTGCAGAAGGAAATCTTTGAAAATCTAAGCAGAGTAAGGATAAAAGAGGACCCCAGGGCACAAAGCAGATGTTGCTGGTAGTCACAGACACAGAAATTTTAATCAGTTCTTCTGGTATTTTTTTAAGGACAATTCTGTTTGTTGGATTAATAAGGGATACTGGAAATTGTCCAGGTGTGCAAAGATTCCTCTAACCTCCTAACCCTGTAAATCTAAAGCCCAGGAATGACATCCGTTGTGTGATTTGACATCACCTGGAACATGCTGTTTGCTTGTTTGTTTGTTTGTTTGTTGTTTGTTGTTTATTTTTAGAATCCTATCAGCACAAAACCCCCTTTAGCTTTTTGGTAAAAGTAAGAGTTTGTTTATTCATTCTCTGTTTGCCATTTATTACGTTTCTTTTGCTAGAATCTTTCTGCTTCTTCCATGACATTAACTATGACAGATATTTAATTCATGAAGTTGATAAACAGTGTCGAATTAAAACATTCGGTGGGTGTTTGATGCTTCCTTCCCTTTACCAAGCTGAAATGGAAGGTTAAACATATAAGACAATCTGAATTTTATACAAGGCTTCTCCTGTGATGACCCCCAAGGACCCCTCTCACAGTATCTATGCCATTATCTATGAGATGAACCTAGTCACTAGGTTAAATCTAATGACTTCTTTTTAGTGAACAGAGTATCAAAATCAGCTTCTCTCTCTCTCTCTCTCTCTCTCTCTCTCTCTCTCTCTCTCTCTCTCTCTCTCCCTCTCCCCCTCTCTCTCTCCCTCTCTCTCTCTCTCTCTCTCTCTCTCTCTCTCTCTCTCTCTCTCTCTCTTTCTCTCAGTGTGTGTGTGTGTGTGTGTGTGTGTGTGTGTGCGTATGTGTGTCTCTCTGTTTTTCCTTCCCTCCCTTCCTTTCTCCCTTTTCTCCAAGAGAGAAAAGTTCAGATGTCTCTACACACTATCAGCAATGACCTGAGGACTGCCTAAAGCCATAATATTAAATTTGAATAGGGGATCCACACTTAACGGCAGATGGATACAAATGTAGCTGATTCTCTTGATTACAAACTCAAGAGAAAACCAAAGTCATGGGCCTCAGACCAGCTGACCTCTTCTTCCTGATCAGTTGAAATTTTAGAATAATCCTGGTTTATTGCTTTAGGGTATTAAGGGGTATTTGGACAACTTGATTACATAGTCATAACAACAAAACATTGAGAAATAGTTTACTTTCATAAGAATAAAAATTTTCCATTTCTTTGAAAAGTGATAATTCATTCAAATTGACCTACAGATTTGTAGTTTAGCTAATGAAGAGGAATAAAAAGGAGCAGAAGCTCTAAGGCTGAGCTGAGATACGAAAATAGCTATGAACAATTTAAACATCATGTACATTACTGTTTCTAGGAAGTAAAGAAACTGTAGTTCAATATTTGTTGCACTCATTGAACTGAGCCTGACTCTGGGAACTACTTGTTTTATTCTTGGATATTTTCTTTTATTACATTTAAAATGTTTTCCCCTTTTCAGGTCTTCCCTTCGGAAACCCCCTATCCCATCCCCTCTTCCCCTGCCTCTATAAGGGTGCTCCCCCACCTACCTACTCCCACCCTCCCACCCTGGCATTCCCCTACACTGGGACATTGAACACCTCAGGCCCACTGATGTCCAACAAGGCCATCTTCTGCCATATGTGACCAGCACCATGGGTGGCTCCATGTGTATTCTTTAGTTGGTGGTCCAGTCCCTGGGAGTTCCAGGAGGTCTGGCCTTTTGACAATGTTGCTCCCTCCATGGGGCTACAACCCCCCTTATCTCCTTCAGTCCCTTCTCCAACTCCTCCATTGGGAACCCCCAAGCTCATTCCAATGGTTGGCTGCAAGCTTCCTCTGTATTTGTCAAGTTCTGGAGGGGCATCTCAGGAGACAGCCATATCAGGCTTCTATCAGCAAGCACTTCTGGAATCCACAACAATGTCTGAGTTTGGTGGCTGTATATGGGATAGATCCCCAGTTGTGGCAGTTTCTGGATGGCCTTTCCTTCAGTTTCTGCTCCACACTTTGTCTCCATATTTCCTCCAGAGATTCTACCTCACACCAATCAGAATGACTGAGATAAAAAACTCATGTGACAGCAGATGCTGGCGAGGATGTGGAGAAAGAGGAACACCCCTCCATTGCTGGTGAGTTTGCAAGCTGGTACAACCACTCTGGAAATCTGTCTGGCAGTTCCTCAGAAAATTGCACACAGTACTACCTGAGGACTCAGCTATACCACTCCTGGGCATATACCCAGAAGATGCTTGTTCCAACATGTAATAAGGACACATGCTCTACTTATGTTCATAGCAGCTATATTTATAATAGCCAGAAGCTAGAAGCAACCCAGATGTCTCTCAATAGAGGAATGGATATGAAAAATGTGATACATTTACAAATGGAGTACTACTAAGCCATTAAAAAACAATGACTTCATGAAATTCTCAGACAAATAGATGGATCCTGAGAATGTCATCATGAGTGAGGTGACTCAGTCACAAAGGAACAAACACGGTACTTACTCACTGATAAGTACGTGGATATTAGCCCAAAAGTTTGGAATACCCAAGATTCAATGAACATACCATATGAAGCCTAAGAAGGAAGACCAAAATGTGGATGCTTCAGTGCTTTTTAGAAGGGGGAACAAAATACTCACAGGAGGAAGTATGGAAACTACTTTTCATGGATTGGTCTACTGATTTCTCACTATTACCCAAGAATTGCTATAGTGGACATGTTTTAGCTGAGATGACTTTTATAAAAGATCACTATGGATTGAATATCTTCCCCAGTAAAACCAGAAAGGATTGGTATTTGTATTTTCCTAACCCTACAGCTTATGTTTATTTTAATCCTCAACAATGCCAGGATCTTGTGCATACATAGAAAATATATGACTTTCTTTCCCAAATTCTTTTTGTTTTAATATGGATAATTGTTATCTTAAGTGCAGAGAATTTTTTAAAAGATTTATTTATTCATTTTATGTATATGAGTACACTGTTGCTGTCTTTAGACACACCAGAAGAGGGCATCAGATCCCATTACAGATAGTTATGAGCCATGTTGTTGTTGGGAACTGAACTCAGGACCTCTGAAAGAACAGACAGTGCTATTAACAACAGAGGCATCTCTCTAGCCCTCATGCAGAGAATTTTAAATAATTCAATCAGTATATTAGTCATGGTTTTCTAGAGAAACTGAACTCATAGAATGAATTCATATTTTTATTGAATTTATATATTTTTATCAGAGTAGCTTACAGGTTATGATCCAACAATTTCAACAATTGCTGCCTCCTAATGGAAAGTTTAAGAATTATGTGGTTCTTCAGGCTATAGGCCTGGGTGCCTCAGCTGATTTTCAGTATTGTCTAGAATCTAGAACAGTTAAGTTCTAATACTAGTAAAAGAATACACTTCCTAATGAGAGTAAGGAGGCAAGCAAGCAAACAGCAAGCACTTCCATCTTTCCTGCCCTTTTTGTAGGCTGCCATCGGAACATGTGGCTCCAGTTTAAATTAAGTCTTCCTTTCTCAAAAGACCTGAATTTAGGATGGGTCTTCCCCATTCAATTTAGTTAATTAAGAAAAGTCCCCCACAGATATACCCAGCCACTTGAGGTTTAGTTGATTTCAAATGTAGTCAAGTTGACAACCATGAATAGCCATCACAAATTAAACTTTTAGAATTTCAATTAACTCACAAAATATATAGAAGTACTAAAAAAAAAACAAAAACAAAACAAAAACAAAAAAAAAAACACAAAAGCATTCTGTAAAGATACACAGTGTGTGTGTGTGTGTGTGTGTGTGTGTGTGTGTGTGTGTGTGTTTGTGTGTGTGTGTGTGTGTGTGTGTGTGTGTGTGTGTGTGTGTGTGCTGCTGACAGCACTCAAAGCTACAGTTATATCTTTCTCCAAACAGACATGGAATATTTAGTGAAACAAACCATGCATTAAAAAAAGATCTCCAGCATAGCCAGGGGAGGGGCCAACAAGGCCCACATGTCTTTGGAAAGCTCTTGACAGTTGACAGCTTCTAGGAAGAAGAGTCAGTTTTCTCTAATGCTCCCTGGTAAATTGACCATACGCTATTGGATGGCCTCACACCCGGGAATATATGTGTAACACAAACAAGACTCAGTACATTATTAAAAAATCAAAAACAAATAACAAATAACAATAACAACAACAACAACAACAAATAACCCTGTTGGACCATGAAAGGCAGTCTGTGTTCTGTTTGAGCGAGGCTTACTTGGGAGAACCAGTAGAAAAATCTACAAGGGACTGAACCATAAGCTATGTTCCAGGACACAAGTGCCTGACACCACATGAACTCCTCGATTCCATAATCCTGTGACTTTCCGTCACATAGACAATGTCCTAAGCTTCTAGTATTCTGGCTACAATCAGGTAAGCTTCTCACCACAGTTACCTGGCAACAGCAAGGTAGCCCCACCCACTATAAAAGGGGTGCTAAGCTCCTCCTCTCTCTCTTAAACTCTTGCTCTTTCCCTCTCCTTGTCTCTTACCTCTGGCTCTCCTCCCATTCCCTTCCCCTCTCTCTCCACATGGCCCATGGCCGTGGCTGCCCTCCTCCTCCCCCTCCCCCTGCCCCTGCCCCTCCCCCCTCCCCCTCCTCCTCCCCCCCTCTCCCTTTCTACAGTAAATGCCTTCAAAACATGGACCATCTCTGCTCATCAGGATCCACCATTTTAGAGCAAAAGATCTAACGAGCTACTGCTAGCAGCCTGAGCTAGTCAGACTCTCTTATCCATACAGCAGTAACCTGCTAGAGCTCTCCCCCTATCCTCTCTTCAGCCCCTGGGCCAGAGTCCACCCAAGGGTTTGTTTTCAGCTCTTCTGCAGTATCCAGCGGTTTGTGGTCAGAGCCGAGGCTGTGCCTTCCCCATCCCCACAGAGCAGGGGTCCTGCAGCATGTGAAGCCCAATGCCCCTCTCTTGGTGGTTCCTTGGGGTCCCATGGCAGTTTTTCTGAGCTCTGGTGGGACCGGATCTCTCTTACCTCTTTATTTCCCCACTCCTTTATTTTCCCACCCGTTTATTTTCCCACCCCTTTATTTCCCCCATGCCTGGGCCCCCACAAAACCCTGAAATATAAACAGAGAACATTAAACTGGAAGTAGGTAGGAAGGTAAGAGGGGGTCAGGGTGCGGTATAAATATAAGCAAAATACATTGCACACGTATATGAAACTTATTAGTCAAACAACCAAACTCAATGGAAAACAAAATGGTAAGGAAAAGAAGCAACCTGTGAAAAGCAGCTAAAGCAGTGCTCCGCAAGAAATGGGTAGCAGCATGAGTGTGTACTTGGGAAGATAAAGAGCAAATGTCAAAAAATAGAAGCAAAGAAAATGGGAAAGTCAACAATAGCAAAGTGATGAGTGCTAATTAAAGTGTAGTCCATTCAACATACTATCAAGGAAGGAAGAACACAGAAAGATATGAAACAGAAAGAGTGTCATTATGTCAGACACTACAAACAATATGCTATCATGCTTAAATGTTTATATTATAATTTTATTGCCAATTTGCATCAATATTAAGAAGCACATAAGCTGTCCCTGTGCATTCCTGGTGGCCCGAGACAGGTACTGTCCCTCTGAGCTCCATGGTGCAGCCACTGCTCACCTTCCCCTTCCTCTCCCCCTCCCCAAGCCTACTGCACAGGAACATCCAGGTTAGATCCATTCCCACCTTAATTTCCTGCTCACCAAGTCCTCTGGGGCAAACCCAGCTGCCCTGAGCTATTCACTGCATCTTGAGTGCCATGGTCCAGCCTGAGGCTGCTCAAACAAGTTCTGCTGTGTGAGAAACATCCAGGTTAGGCCTGTCTTCTTGGAGCACTGCTATACTAAAGACATCCAGGGACAACCAGGTGGCCAATGGCCAACATAAGGACACAACCAACAAAAACAGGACAATATAGCTACTCCAGAGCACAGGTATCCTACTACAGCAAGCCCTGAGCACCCTAACATAACAAAAGCACAAGAAAATGATATTAAATCCAATTGTATAACGATGATAGAAGTCTTTAAAGAGGCAATGAATAAATTCCTTAGAGAAATACAGGAACATACAATTAAATAAGTGAAGAAAATAAATAAAAACTGTGTGAGCCCTGAAATTGGAAATAGAAGCAATAAAGAAAACACAAACTGAGAGAATCCTGGAAATAGAAAACATAGAGAAAAGAAAATTAATAACAGATTTAAATATTGCCAACAGAATGGAAGAGATGGAAGAAAGAATTTCAGGAGTAGAAGATACCATAGAAGAAATTGATACATCAGCCAAAAAACATTAAATTTACAAATTCCTGGCACAAAACATTCAGGAATTCTGGGGTATTTTGAAAAGATATAACCTTTGAATAATAGCATTAGAAGAAGATAAAGCATCCAAGGCTCCAAGGCCTAGAAAATATTTTAAACAAAAATCACAAGAAAATGTTCCCAACCTAAAGAAAAAGATGACTATAAACTTACAGAACACCAATTACAATGGGGGAAAAATAAAACCAAAAATCTTCCCACTACACAATAATTGCAACAGTAAATCTATAGAACAAAGAAAAAATACTAAAAGCTGCTAGAAAACAAACAAAACAAACAAACAAACAAACAAACAAACAAACAAACAAGTAATATACAGAAGCAGACCTATCAGAATTATACCTGACTTCTCAACAGACTCTGAAAGTTGGAAGGGCCTGGAAAAAATGTCTTGCAGCCTCTAAGAGACCACAAATGCCAACCTAGACTATTATAGCCAGCAAAACTGTCAATTACCATAGATGTACAAAACAAAACTAAAATTAAATCATATCTATCCACAAATCCAGACCTATGGAAAATACTAGAAGAAAAACTCCAACACAAGGAAGTTAACTACACACAAGAAAACACAAATAATACATAATTCCACAACAGCAAAAACAAAATAAAGGAAGCACACACAATGATAACAACAAAAACAATACATCAAAATAATAGGAATTAACAATCACTGGTCATTAATATCTCTCAACATCAATAGACTCAATCCCCCAATAAAAAGACACAGGCTAACAGAAGGGCATATTGGGCCTGAAGAGGCCATCTCCTCAAGCCAGGTGGGACTTCCAGGGGTACAACGACCCAACCACAAAACCTTCAACCCAAAATTTGTCCTTTGTCCAAGAAGTGAAGTGATAAAGATGGAGCAGAGATCAAGGGAACAACCAACCAATGACTGGCACAACTTGAGCCTCATCACATGAGAGAGAGCCAACCCCTAACACCATTAATGATACTTACTCTTCTATGTTTGGTGACAGGAACCTAGCATAACTGTCATTTGGGAGGCATCATCCAGTAACTGATGGAAACAGATGCAAAGACCCGCAGTCAAATTATAGGCAGAGCTCAGGGAGTCTTGTGGAAGAGTTGGAAGAAAGATTGGGGAGCTGAAAGAACCAAGGAGCACCATGGAAGACCTATGGAGTCAACTAACCTGGGGCCTTGGGCACTCACAAAGTTTGAACTACCAATTAAAGAGCATGTGTGGGCTGGGCCTAAGCCCCCTACACAGATGTAGCAGATGTGCAGCTTTTTCTCCATTTGAGTCCACTAATAGAGCAAAGGCTGTCTCTGTCTCTGTTGCCTGCCTTTGGATCCCTTTCCCACAATCTCAAATTTGATTAAAAAAAAAGAGACAAAGTTCTTATAGAAGTAAGATCAATAATTATCTTTTTTGATAAATAACCTTGTGTATTAACCAGATTGGGTTGAAATTTTATTAAGCACACCTCTTGGTATTTCTGAGAATGTTACAGTTTGATAATGTTTTAGAATGAGAATCCTTCCATGTAGCAATGTTCAGATCAAGATATAAACAATTCTCCTATTTCAGAAGCCTTTTACCTTGACCTGTGCAGTCTGTTTTTATAAGTGTTATATCAGGTTGTGGGTCAGAAGGAATAAGTCCCATTCTGAATATAGACTGTTCCGCTCAATAATATGGAGGCTTGAATGGAATGCAAACCTGGGAGAAGGGGTGTTCTCAACTTCTTTAGCTGGTACATTTTTGTTGCTGTCATTGCAAAAGGACATTCGGCACCAGATTCAGCCTTTGAACTTGGCCTTGAATGAGCAACTCTTTAAGGGATTCTCAGACCTTTAGCTTTTCCCTTGATCTCCACCATTAGTTTCTTGTTCTGCCTTTCAGACTGGCAGCTCATGGTTTCTCAGATTTACAGACTATAGGTTATTATGAAACTCTTCTATTATAAACCAAACTAATTATATACTCTGGCTGTGTGTTATATACTTACGAGTAACATATGATATTGGTTCTGTTGGTTACATTGCTTCTGGATAGGCCTAATATATACCTTTAATAAAGACAGACTTCACAGGTCAAGATAAGACAGCTTCTAAAATAGAAGAAATGTTTATCTCTTGATCTCAGTCTCATGTTCTTGGTTACACAGATGTGTTCTTCTTATAAAATATTATCAAGCTACAGAGTTGGATTTCTGTATTTTACTACATAAATTCCCTATAAACACATCTTCTCCAAATATTTTTAAATTATTTCAACCAATGACAGAAACCATCAGTTACTCCTGGTTCTGTATATCTTATTTATTTTCCATTATTTGAGTTTTAGAGGGGAAAAGGTGATAAATTTTGTAATGTTCAACCTGTAGTTGTAGAAAAACAAAGAGGCTACTGGCTAAGAGTGTTTCTAAGCAGCTTTGGTTTCCAGGAATTTTTTTCTCTTGTTACACAATGACACATAATCATCTTACAGAGGACAGGTAGCTCAGTGCTTGGGGTCTACCAGTTGGCTTTGCAATAAAGAATTTGTTCCAACCAACACTGCTGAGCACTATAGCCAGGCTTCCAGAACACTACTACTGTCAATGAATAAGAGCAATAAAATAAATGTGTGAAGAGAACCATTGTGTTATGTTTTAGAAACACAAAGTAAGAACCATAAGTTATCAAAGAAAGACAGATCTGATGTAGAGCATAAAAAACCTGTCTCTTGAAAAGAACTGTTGTCTAAACTGGTATTCAAAGATAGCTGAGAAATTTCTTTAAAGAAATTGTCCAATAGCAACTGACATTTAAATGTCTACTGCTTGCTGTGCCTTCCATAAGCATACATGCTATAAACTCATACATTTCAATATTCTTAAAATGCAAAAACCTATGCTGTCAGTTCTACTTTGCAGATAAGGAAATAGCAAATGATAAAATGAATTTCTCAGTCTCAAAGGACAGATGCAATGACAGAAGTGTGAACATGTATTCTGGAGGGGTGTGTTCCTCACTGCTGTGTAGCCATATTAATGAAACACTTGCACATTGTGGATGTGGTCTCTTTTGAGGACAGGGTTCATCTATGCAATCTGAGTATGGCAGGTATGGACAGGTATGGCACTGCTGTAGTAACAGGAACCATGACTGTTCATATAATTTCAACTGAACACAAGCAAGAGGACAATGAAACAGTTTAGATAGCAGTTCTCAACTTACAGATCATGACGTCTTTGGGAGTTGAATGATCCTTTCTAAGGGCTTCACTAAGATAATTAGTAAAGACAGATATTTACATTGTGATTCATAACTAACAAAATTGCAATTAAGAAGTAGTAACAAAAAATAATAATTTTTATGGTTGGGGTCACCACAACATAAGAAACTGTACTAAAGGGTCACAACTCTAGGAAGGTTGAGAACTACCGTTTTAACTATAATTGAGTAATTTTAGTCAAGTTTTATTTTAGAAAAACATGTCACCAATAGTTGGGACAGAAGGTAATGACACAAAGTGGGAACCCACAGTAATAGAGAAAACAAGAAATTATGAAAACCTCTTCAAGTAAGTAGTAGGAAGTCAAGTCTAAAGATATGACTCTCCAGGGCAGGACCCATGCCCAGTAGCTGACCAACACAAAATGAACCTTATGGATTTTTATTTGTTTGTTTGTTTGTTTGTTTGTTTGTTTTCTTTCCTTCTTGGCATTCTTTTGTCTTATTGGTCTTTTCCTCATTTGCTTTGCTTTTCTGTTTTGAATTTTTGTTTTTTAAAATATAGTATGAGAGCAAACAAATGTGACGTTTGGTGGATACCTTCTATGAAGAGGGGGAGGGGAAAATATTCAAAATATATTGTAAAGAATTTAATAAAAAATAGCCAGTATTCACACACATACACACGTGCACACACATGTAAAGCAGAGTAGTAAATTACCTCAACAACAACAACAAAAGTCAGAACTGACTCTCAGGGTGTGAAGAGATAGTGAGATCAGCATCACATGAAACTGCCTGATACCACCAGTCTTCTCAGCTTTGACTCCAAACACTTCAATCAGAAACTCTGGGCTTAAACGTGTATGCCATAGACTTCCAGGGTACTACAGATGCAGGCCATGATTCAGAACAACTAAAGCAAAATACAGAACCTGATTTGGTTTTGTACTTTTTAGATTTATGCATATTGTATGCATCAGGTATTCCTACCTTCAATACTCTACACTCTGAATGTGTAACTTATATCTGAACCTGTCTCTAAGTCAATATTTGCCTGGATCTCTTCTCATACTTATAAATGTACATGGGAGCTAGCCTGTTTCTAATGTGTGCCCCATATAACCTCGGGACGTTTGTATTCCACCAAGCAAGTGCAAGCAGGACAAGTGGCATATCTACTAAGTGCTTATTTCTGAAATGCTTCAGATAATGGTTTCAGAGTGAGTGATTCAGTACCTAATAATAACACTGTATTACCTCATGAATCCAATTTAGTCTAAATTTGTAAGAATGATCAAGTGGTTTCATACTTGTCAGTACAGAGATTTAAAAACCAAACAAACCAGAGTAGAAGAAGGTCAAAGCTCAGCTATGGAGTAGCTTCATTTTCTACCTGTCCTCTTCCATTGACAAATCCATCTTTCAGTGCTTAGACCTAACTCTCTTCTATTCTCTGCTAGGCTCATAACACCTTTTCCTTTTGAAGCACATAAACACAACTATCCATACACATTGTCATCGTTGGTGAAAATTTCAGACATCACATGACATCTGGAGCATAAACTTCTCTGTGTGTCTTTCCATAGGCTTTGTTATAGAACTCAAACTCCTAAACAAGGTTTATTCTAGAATGACAAAATAGTTTATTTTCTTCAAGTAATTTGAGGATGAAAAGGGGAACTAGTGGCAATTATAGGAGGATAATTAGGTAAGCTGAGACTGCTCCAGGAAAATGGAGATACACACCAGCCACCTTCTCCACATGGCAGTTAGTAACTGGCTCCTAGTTACATGTTAGCATTGCACTAATAAACACACTTAATGCCACAGTTTGGGTGTTCCTCAAAGGCCCTTATGCTGAATTTCTAGTTCTGCAGTGTGAAGGTGATAGAACCATCAAGAGGAGACATCAGTGGAAGAGTCATAGGGTTCCACTCTCATGGTTGCAGTGGGATTGGGTTCAATTTTGTGGATGTGGATTTGTTTCTACAACATCAGGTTGTTCGTGAAATAATAAACTTCCCCATCTCTTTATTTTTTTTTCTCTAGGATGTGAAGATGTGTTCATGGTGCCCTCCCCAGAACTGAGCAGTTGCTGGCCTCATGTTCTTGGACCTTGGCGTAGTTTGAGTGAGAAGTGTCCTCCATAAATTTATTTATTTGGTCCTTGGGTGGTGCCGTTGTTTGGGAGGGTTGTGAATCCTTTCGGAGGTGGAGGCTTGGTCAGAGGAGTATCTCAATGGAAGCAAGCTTTGAGGTGGTGTATCATCTCCTTACTTCCTATTTGTCTCTCTCTCTCTCTCTCTCTCTCTCTCTCTCTCTCTCTGTGTGTGTGTGTGTGTGTGTGTGTGTGTGTGTATCTGTGTGTCTGTATCTGTGTCTGTCTGTGTGTTTCTACGTCTGTATGTGCCAGTTCTGTCTGTATCTGTCTGTGTTTGTCTATGTGTATATTTCCTTCTTGTGTGTGGATGGAAATGTGATTAAAGAGCTTCCTGTTTTGCTGCCCATCCTTCCTACCATGATGTCTCTATCCTTCTAAAATCATACATCTGCTCCCCTAAACTACTGGTCATATAATCTTATCAAAGCAACAGAAAAGTGCTAATACAAACCTAGAGCTGGAAAATATATACATTTGTTTTCATTATAGATTATCTAGCATCAATTATTTTGTTACAACAATATCATATACTAAGGTAGTTGCATCGTTGCTAATTAGCACAAAGACTGCCTGTGTTTCATTGCTTCTTCTATTTTAAAAATGAGAAAGCATGAAGGAATTAAGTGATCTTCAGAACTTTTACAAACATTAAACAGTGAGAATCAAAGGCCAAATCTTGATTTCCTTGGCTTCTACTTCTAATCTTTTTCTTGGGTGGGGAATTTCCTTCCAAACACATAAATTTCTATACAGAACAGCGACCTATACCAATCTCCATGTTAACCCAAATGTTTTCCATTTGCATTTGTAAAACTTTTTAATATAGGAACAGAAAAGTGGTTTCTTCCGTCATTCATTCACTTTAAAAGGAATTATGTGAGGAAATGGCTTAACTGTTCTTTATGAAACACAAATTTTAAACCAAAGATATTGAGTGCTTTCACATATAAATCATCTGTAAACACTAAACGTGCACCTTCAGTTTTTAATTAAATGCCAAAAGACACTTAGCAATTAGGTCATAGGAGAAGAACCAATGAGTATCATGTATAGTAAATTTTGCTTCTGTGAGTTGGCAGGTACAAAAATATCAAAGTATAACCATGAAAACCAAGCCTGTTTTATTGAAGTTGGAGAACACATTCTGAATTCCAGAAGTAGATGCTTCAGAACACCAATTCTATGCATAACCTGAGTTATTACACTATGACATCTCAAGTACCTGCTAAGTACCAAATTATAGTGGGACTTCATGAGCTTCTAACCAACCTCACTCATTTACCATTTCAGTAGGAAACTATCAGACAGCCACCAGCTCTTTGTATTGTCTAGTAACTGGAGTCTTTCCTTTAAGGCAGAAGAAGAACAAATACCTAAGAAAAGAATGTGCAGCTTAAATACTAACCTTAGAAGAAAAACCATTGTCCTTTACCCACCATAACTACAAAACTTGTTCCCACAAAGATGTTCCCTGAACAGACAAGATAAATGGAAGCTTAATGCTGAACCCATCTTTTACATTCCTGAAGCTTCTGCTTGTGGTAGTAGTCAAAATAATGTCCTTATCGCTTTCCACCTGTATTCTCACTACTGAAATCTTTATAGTGTCAGTAAACTAAGAATAACTAGGTTTGTATATTATTCTCCTTCAGCCACTACTGTAGAACATCACAGGCACTGGCTTAAACAATGGACATTTGTTTCTCATAGTTCTGATACATGGGAGTCCAATATGGAAGGCACAGTGCTTAGTTTGTGGTGGGAGCCTTCTTCCTAATATACAGACAACCACTTATCCCTGTGTTGTTGCTTTGTAGTCAAGAAGTAAAATACATTTCCCCTTCATCTCTTCATTTAAGGGTACAAACCTTAGCATAAAGAGCTCGTCTTAGCCTCCCCTAAACCTACTTTCTGAAGATCTCACCTTCAGTTATCATCACATCAAGAGTTTAAATCTTCTGTGCATGAATTTTGCAGGAGTGGGCACTACAGTAGGGTCCTAAGAGTAATATCAGATCCACTCTTTTGCTTGAGTATGTAACTACCCACCCAAATGACACACTTTCCCATATTATACATGCTGTAAACCTCACTGGCATGATAAGGTCTAGCTGTCTCATACTGTATTTATCATGTTGTTTGGTTTATAAACCCAAAGTCAGGCCCTCTATCCTGGTTCTTATTTCAATAAAGGAAAAATTCAGAGCATATTACATTTTTATAGTAAAATGTGGATCTACTGACACTCATTCCCTTTCTAACACATTATTAATTTTTCAGACATAAGTTCTGAACATTTAGATACTTTGAGGGTTATTTTCCTTCCCTAAAACTTTGTGTATGCCTATGTGTGTATGTGTGTAGGGGGGTGCGCATGTGTGCACATGTATGTGTGTGCATGTGTGCATATACGTGCACATGTTTGTGAGTGTGAGTGTGTGCATGTGTATGTGTGCACATGTGCTATGCACATCAGCATGTTTGTATGTGTGCGTGTGTGTGTGTTTGTGTGTGTGTGTGTGTGTGTATTAGAAGTGAAACTAGTGACAGTGTTTTCTCTATAAAGGAATCTAGATGTGGCTAGCATTCCACACACAATTCCCAATGCTCAAGCCACGGTGAAGCACGAGTCTGACTCTCATATAACACATCCTCCACAACACATGCTTCTACCCCAGAAGGCTACATCTGACTCACCAATATTCAAAGATAAGGTCACTGAAAGAAAAAAAGAAACAACTAAATAAGCCTCATGTCCTTCAAAGAAAAGACACAGACATCAGGAAGAATTCAAAAGGGTCAGTCATGAGATATGGAGGCACCCAGCTGGAAATCACAGAAAACTGACTCATCAAGAAAAACACAGCAGAAGAGTTCCAGGGCTGGTTCATTTACAAGCCACAAATCAAAGTCCCTGTTTTCTCTAACAGAAGTGATTCCTGTGTGATCAGTAGGCAACAAGCAGAGTTCTAGCTCTCTTCTCTACTCAGACAAGACAGGGTCAGGACAGAGAAGAAGGACTTGTTTTCTTTCTCTGACGTCTTCCATATGGATAGGAAGTTCTATGTTCTAAATTATTCTTGCATCTCAGAAGCCAGCCTATTCCCCCTAAAACAAATGACTGCAAGAGGCAATGGCGTTAATCTGAGTTGCCTAGGATAATCAGGTTTTCAAATGAGCACAGTGGAGAATCAGGACTCAACTAACATGAAAAGGGCTAAGCTTGTATCTCAGGCATTGGTCACTTCAGTGTCTGTCCACTTAACAGTTAACATTAGTGGTTAATCCAAGAA
Organism: Mus musculus; assembly: GCF_000001635.26. NCBI lineage: Eukaryota > Metazoa > Chordata > Mammalia > Rodentia > Muridae > Mus > Mus musculus. Next base: position 36,064,650 of record NC_000072.6, on the reverse strand, counting down.
TATATTCTTCATCATAAACCTAGTTTCACTCCTCATTCCCGTAAACTGTCTCTCTCCTTTCTAATATGTACCTGGAGACTACAAGACAGGAAACAGTGACTAAAAGACATCTGGGATATTATCTATTGCATCTGCATGCTGGGATAAGAAGACAAAGATCATTTAATTCAATTATGTAAATCCTTCCCCAAATGGTTAGTGCTCTGGTTTCCTTTCACAAATGGATGAGGTGAACAAATAAATCACAGGACTACTCCAATACTGCTCCTTGCCAATCAATGCAAAGGGGCAAATAGAGAGCAGTGACTTTAATACAATTTCAGCAAGATGTTGTCTGGGCAGCCGGTGTGGAGCTCTAAATTAGATGTGCTCTGCCAACATGAGAGAATCATTTTGCTTTTTTTTTCTTTCTTTTTGACATCCCTTTTACTGCGAATGTTTATGTAGCATATACACAGCTATTCAAGAAGTGTTGGCCGCCGTGATCTTCATATTAATCAGATGAGAATCACAGAAGAATGCTAAGATGGATTCTGTGCTCAGCTCACGTGAAGAAAGACTATTACATCATCATCAGGCCACTGGAGTATTTTCTTCCAACATTTCAGTGTCTGTGGACCATATTAATTAATTTTAAGTTTTATCCCTTTTCCATTGTCTTAGCTGTGATAAATCAGGACAAGCTGAACATTTTTTCAGGTGCTTCTCTGCCATTCGGTATTCCTCAGGTGAGAATTCTTTGTTCAGTTCTGAGCCCCATTTTTTAAGGGGGTTATTTGATTTTCTGAGGTCCACCTTCTTGAGTTCTTTATATATGTTGGATATTAGTCCCCTATCTGATTTAGGATAGGTAAAGATCCTTTCCCAGTCTGTTGGTGGTCTTTTTGTCTTATAGACAGTGTCTTTTGCCTTGCAGAAACTTTGGAGTTTCATTAGGTCCCATTTGTCAATTCTCGATCTTACAGCACAAGCCATTGCTGTTCTGTTCAGGAATTTTTCCCCTGTGCCCATATCTTCAAGGCTTTTCCCCACTTTCTCCTCTATAAGTTTCAGTGTCTCTGGTTTTATGTGAAGTTCCTTGATCCACTTAGATTTGACCTTAGTACAAGGAGATAAGTATGGATCGATTCGCATTCTTCTACATGATAACAACCAGTTGTGCCAGCACCAATTGTTGAAAATGCTGTCTTTCTTCCACTGGATGGTTTTGGCTCCCTTGTCGAAGATCAAGTGACCATAGGTGTGTGGGTTCATTTCTGGGTCTTCAATTCTATTCCATTGGTCCACTTGTCTGTCTCTATACCAGTACCATGCAGTTTTTATCACAATTGCTCTGTAGTAAAGCTTTAGGTCAGGCATGGTGATTCCACCAGAGGTTCTTTTATCCTTGAGAAGAGTTTTTGCTATCCTAGGTTTTTTGTTATTCCAGATGAATTTGCAAATTGCTCCTTCTAATTCGTTGAAGAATTGAGTTGGAATTTTGATGGGGATTGCATTGAATCTGTAGATTGCTTTTGGCAAGATAGCCATTTTTACAATATTGTTCCTGCCAATCCATGAGCATGGGAGATCTTTCCATCTTCTGAGATCTTCTTTAATTTCTTTCTTCAGAGACTTGAAGTTTTTATCATACAGATCTTTCACTTCCTTAGTTAGAGTCACGCCGAGATATTTTATATTATTTGTGACTATTGAGAAGGGTGTTGTTTCCCTAATTTCTTTCTCAGCCTGTTTATTCTTTGTGTAGAGAAAGGCCATTGACTTGTTTGAGTTAATTTTATATCCAGCTACTTCACCGAAGCTGTTTATCAGGTTTAGGAGTTCTCTGTTGGAATTTTTAGGGTCACTTATATATACTATCATATCATCTGCAAAAAGTGATATTTTGACTTCCTCTTTTCCAATTTGTATCCCCTTGATCTCCTTTTGTTGTCGAATTGCTCTGGCTAATACTTCAAGTACTATGTTGAAAAGGTAGGGAGAAAGTGGGCAGCCTTGTCTAGTCCCTGATTTTAGTGGGATTGCTTCCAGCTTCTCTCCATTTACTTTGATGTTGGCTACTGGTTTGCTGTAGATTGCTTTTATCATGTTTAGGTATTGGCCTTGAATTCCTGATCTTTCCAGAACTTTTATCATGAATGGGTGTTGGATCTTGTCAAATGCTTTTTCTGCATCTAACGAGATGATCATGTGGTTTTTGTCTTTGAGTTTGTTTATATAATGGATTACATTGATGGATCCTTAATCATCAGGGAAATGCAAATCAAAACAACCCTGAGATTCCACCTCACACCAGTGAGAATGGCTAAGATCAAAAATTCAGGTGACAGCAGATGCTGGCGAGGATGTGGAGAAAGAGGAACACTCCTCCATTGTTGGTGGGATTGCAGGCTTGTACAACCACTCTGGAAATCAGTCTGGCGGTTCCTCAGAAAATTGGACATAGTACTACCGGAGGATCCAGCAATACCTCTCCTGGGCATATATCCAGAAGAAGCCCCAACTGGTAAGAAGGACACATGCTCCACTATGTTCATAGCAGCCTTATTTATAATAGCCAGAAACTGGAAAGAACCCAGATGCCCCTCAACAGAGGAATGGATACAGAAAATGTGGTACATCTACACAATGGAGTACTACTCAGCTATTAAAAAGAATGAATTTATGAAATTCCTAGCCAAATGGATGGACCTGGAGAGCATCATCCTGAGTGAGGTAACACAATCACAAAGGAACTTACACAATATGTACTCACTGATAAGTGGATACTAGCCCAAAACCTAGGATACCCACGATATAAGATACAATTTCCTAAACACATGAAACTCAAGAAAAATGAAGACTGAAGTGTGGACACTATGCCCCTCCTTAGAAGTGGGAACAAAACACCCATGGAAGGAGTTACAGAAACAAAGTATGGAGCTGAGATGAAAGGATGGACCATGTAGAGACTGCCATATCCAGGGATCCACCCCATAATCAGCTTCCAAATGCTGACACCATTGCATACACTAGCAAGATTTTACTGAAAGGACCCAGATGTAGCTGTCTCTTGTGAGACTATGCCGGGGCCTAGCAAACACAGAAGTGGATGCTCACAGTCAGCTAATGGATGGATCACAGGGCTCCCAATGGAGGAGCTAGAGAAAGTACCCAAGGAGCTAAAGGGATCTTCAACCCTATAGGTGGAACAACATTATGAACTAACCAGTACCCCTGAGCTCTTGACTCTAGCTGCATATGTATCAAAAGATGGCCTAGTCGGCCATCACTGGAAAGAGAGGCCCATTGGACACGCAGACTTTGTGTGCCCCGGTACAGGGGAACGCCAGGGCCAAAGGGGGGGAGTGGGAGGGTAGGGGAGTGGGGGTGGGTGGGTAAGGGGGACGTTTGGTATAGCATTGGAAATGTAAATGAGCTAAATACCTAATTAAAAAAAAAAATCAGGACAAGCTGAAACAGAAGTCCCAAGTCCCCAGCTATTCTGTACTATGTACTGAGGATTCTGCCACTTCAGCTTCCTTAGCAGAAGGATCTAATACTCTCCACTGCTTACCCCTCAATGAAGCAAAAGTGGTAGCATCTATGCTGAAGGCTTAATACACGAAACATTCAGTAAGGGCCTGCTAGGTATTGAACATTTAAACATAGTACTACATAAACGGACATATGCATATAGAAATTTACAATTTACATTCTTGTTGTTGGACAAAAATCTGAACCTATATACGCAGGTCACATTGCTGTTGCTGTTACAACCATGCAAATCAATTGTTTTAAATGGGTAAAAATTCAACCCACAAGGCCCAAAAGGTAAGTTTCTTGTTATGGGTAGCTTTCTGCATTAATTACCAGTGCTGACTAGGTCTCTACATACTAAAGTCTGGGTTGTTTTGGGTGTTTCTATAGTGATATATTTAGGCAAGGTTAGTGTTTAGATTAGCTTACTTTAAAAAGAGAAGATTGCTCTCCATAGTGTGGATGCTCTCTTTCAATCCATCCAAAGCCCAACTGGAACAAAGCCAGACCTCCCTGAACAAGAGGGATTCTGGCAGAAGATGATCTCCAGACCTCATCTGTAATACTGATTCCCTTCTGGGTCTTCAGCATGAGAGTTTTGGCCTTGAACTGTAGCCTAGACTCTTCCCTGGTTCTCCAGCCAACGAGCCCAACTTGAAGATTTTTGATTTGACAGTCAACCTGTGAAATGAACTGAATCCTTAAACTATTATACAATTCTTTCTGTCTATGTTAATATCCTATTTAGTCTCACTTCTTGGAGAACCCAACTAAAATACCTCTTCAGGCCAAAACCATATATTATACATTCTATTGTGGCAGCACCTGATACATGTTATTAAACTTGTGACCTCTATGGCAATGGTTCTCAAACTGTGGTCTCCACTCAAAATACTCTTTCACAGGAATCACATATCAGATATCCTGCATATCATATATTTACATTATAATTCATAACAAAATTATAGTTACAAAATAGCAATGAAATAACTTTATGGCTGGGGGTCAGTCACCACAACATGAGGTACTGTATTAAAGGGTCGCAGCATTAGGAAGGTTGAGAACCACTGCTCTACGGTATTAAGCACTGATCCTACCTGGCATGCTGATGCAACACTAGCTGATGAATAAGGGTAAAGCAAATTCTCTATATTTACCTTGCTATCTAGCCTCAGACTCAATTATTCTCACCAATGGTCCTAAAAAGCATGGTTTGTTCTCAACAATTTCTCTAGACTATCTATCACCATAATACTTAAGTATTTTATTTCATTTACAGATTAATCTACCCTGTGTTAAAATGTATTATTCCTCATGTCTGGATCATCTTTTTCATTTGGTATTTAACATCTATCTACCTGTCTGTCTGTCTCTCTGTCTGCCTGCCAGTCTATGTACCTATCTATATCTATCTATCTATCTATCTATCTATCTATCTATCTATCTATCTATCTATCTATCTATCTAGCATCAAGCATCATCTGTCAGTTATATAACTATTGTGTTGAAATTGAAATCCACTTTATCAGTAATAGAGTGATTTTTTTTAGAGCTGCATCTAATTTACAATTATTGAGATGATTTTTTTTCCATCACTTTTACAGAATTTACCTACTCCTTTAAGATGATGACAATTTCAGAATAGTCTCTGGCAGGTCAGAATATGAAAGTCAAAATAAATTACAACACTGAATGACAAGAAACCTTAGTTTTCTTCTTAGAAAAAAAAATATTCAGCTGTGCGTGGTATCCTATGCATTGAATCCCAATACTCAGGAAGCAGACACAAGTGGATCTCTGTGAGGTCCAATCATGCCCTCTTCTTCACCTACGAGGAGGGCTAGGGAATCATACGGTTCTCTGGTGGGTTTATATATTCCAACCTAGTCCATGCCCATACAAAGAAAAGACAGTGAGAGCAGCCAAAGAAATGGAAATTGAGGGCATCTATATTCAAATGTAGCCACTCTGCAATACTTTGCTCTAGAAAACAGGCCATGGCAATACAAGGTCTGAGCAGTAATGGTGGTCCTGTGGCCTTGCAATTTATCCCTGAGTGGCCTACACATTAAACAAATATGTACTTCAGATGAGACCTTAACAGTTGACTTTGAATTATCTGCAAACAAGTATATTTGAGATATGGGATTTGGGGGAAAGGTTTCAAAATATTTGAAATGTACTACATACTAAGGAATAAACATTGAAGGTTACTGATACATTATTAATCCTTGAGAACCAAGAATTGTGAATATTTCTCGCTTGAAGTTCTGAATGGAGGGGATCACTTTTGTGGGCAAGATTTTCAAGGCCTACCCTGAAGATTCTATTGTCTGACTATTTAATCAAATAATATGCATATAGAGATATCACAGGTTTTTTATTTTAGATATAATTGGCTATATCAACCAGGAAAGAAGGAAAATAATAAATTTAATCCAGCTAGACCCAATGTATTCATTTGACTACTTAAGAGAAAATTGTGTAGCTGAAGACTAAGGGTAACTCTGGCAGAGTAGACAAGTAAGAGGCTAGTAGGGAGAAGATGCTATAGTCTTTAAAACATAAATATGACCTCTTGGTGACAGGCAATAAGGCAAACAAGAGTCCTGCTGTACTACAGCTGAAAGTTAAAACCTGCCAGCATTCTGAATGATGTTGGAAGCAGACTGTCCCAAATCCTCCTGAGAAAAACCCAGGCCAGTTAGAGCCTTGAATTTGGCCTTGTGGGAGAGGTCTGGAGCTGTGTTCAGCCAAGACTGCAGATGCCTGGCATTCAGAACTGTGAGATAATAAATCCATGTGGCTTTAAGCTGCTTAATTTGTGATCATTTGTTAGGGCAGCAAGAACACTAATCTGGTACATTAAAAAAAAGTCCTTATCTGAGACTCCTTCTATCCTCAACCCTTCTGCAACAGCAAAAGCCGTTTTCATTCGCTCCACAAGAAGGTGGAAATTGCCCTATGCTTTACAAATACATCTTAAAAGTTTGACCCAGACAAGAAAAAGTTAGTCAGGTTAGTATCTTCCTCAAAATAAATTTTTTTCTTTTGGGGGACAATAACCTCCCTCTCTATTTCTGGCAGGCACGTGCAATATTGCACATGTGGATGTCAAAGGGCAGTTTGCTGGAGTCAGTTTTGTCCTACCATGTTGCATCCAAGAATCTAACTCAAGGTTTCAGATTTGAAGGCAAGCCACTTTACATAGAAATTCATCTTGCTGCCTTTAAAACTTGGGAATTTTTTAAAAAAGAAATAAGTATGCAATTACACTGAAAATTGCCTAGAACTGAATTCTGATTTTGTCATTTAGTAGT